>NC_142110.1:48452310-48755340 GCF_056152115.1 Neolamprologus brichardi | reverse complement strand
GCCCCCTCTGAAAAGAGTAATAGAGCAGGAAAAACCTGCACCTGTGGCTGTTACATCAACAAATGACAAGTAATCAGTGATCCCTGTTGTGACGGGGCTTACCAGACACACAAAAACCAGACAGGAATTTCTGGTCTCTCTAAGACAGGTGCTTAGCAAGACAGCAAAGCCCTTCTTTCTTATCCTTTTCGTGGCCTACTTAACTGAGGTCAAGAGCCTGAATGTGAGAAAAAATGCAACACAGAGAGTGAGATGGAGATATTATCCAGGCCACCCACCGTCCTCAGGACCGATGCCTTGTTTTTCGTTCTTCCGAGTAACTAAAAGTGGGACAATGTGCCAAATTCCCCTCCACAGTTTGTCAGCTGTTTGTTCTGTGTTCTGAGCTCTGTTTAGGATAAATAAGCAACGATTTTCTATTTACTAGATTAATGCAGATAAAACCTGGGCTTTGTCAGTTTCCTGGGAACCTGTTTTGGAATTCCCAGACAGACAGGAAATCCATATAATTAATAAAGCTATTGAAAACAGATTAGAGACTTGTTTTGTTACTATGTGCCCTCTCTCTCCTTATTTATAAGGCGTTATAAAACCTCTGTTTTGTCACTGTTTTGTTTTTCATGAGCGGGCGTCTCCCATTCTCGGTGATAGTGACTCTGGACGATCGTCAGTTCTGCTGAGCGTGGCACTCTGAAGCGAGCTCTGCTTTTAATATTCTCGCGCTTGTTGTGGTTTTTCTAACCCTGCTCTTAATCTGGAAGTTGTTTGATATGTGATGCCAAAGCGCTCCAGGGTTTCTTGTGGTGAGTATGGATGTAGAGTGGTATGTTCTTTATGAATCAAGGATCGGCTAGATGGTGTGGGAGCTGGGACAGCATTTCCTGTGTGGGTTGATGGGAACTTTGTGGTCAAGCTGTTTTGTTTTTTTCCATCTCTTTATATGAGCAGCAGACATTGGTGCAGTGATGGATCGGACATGACAGCTGCCCAAACTGTAGACCACTTTTTGCATTTTTCATGTGTCTGTTGCATTACTTGTGGGCGGGCACTACTTTATGACTCTCCTTCAGAAGAAAGTTTGAGTGACTTTAAAGACCTCATTAAGCTTGGTTGGATGGTTACTGTAACTCATTAATTCCTACTTTGGCATGGGTCAGTGCATGTGTATGGAATCAGAAAACTAGTGTGAAAGCTATGAACACGATTAAGGAAGTGAGTAAAGTTTACAGTGTCAAGTATAACTGTATGACAGGCAAGGCTGGACCCGAACGCAGGACTCAGACACAAAAGGATAAAGTGAAAGAAACAGTGTTATTTTTGTGACTACTTAAACATAAAAGCACTAACAAACCAAAACTCAGAAACAAGAAACTAGGAGCAAAAAACTTGAAATAAACAGGAATTTACCACTAGGACTTAACAAGGGAGACGAGGGAAACACGAAAACACAGGAAACGGGGACAACACGCAGAGGGAGACTGAGGACTTACTCACACAGGATAACAAGAGGATGGGCAGCAGGAGGAACAAATCAGGCATAACGAGACTAGCGAAGCAAAACTGAACACAATGCACGTGAGACACAGACTACCAAAATAAAACAGGAAACACAACACAGAGACACAAAGCTATGGAAAACACAGACAAGACCAAGAATGCCGGGATACGAAAGGGAACCGACTAAATGAACAAGTAACTAAGAGCTAGAAATACAAATGAATAAACTAGGAAGCTAGAAAAGCTAGATACACGCAACTAGAAAGAAAATACATAATAAACCTAGAAAAAAACCCAAATCACAAAGACCAAACAACAGATCGACCTTCAAAAGAAAAAAAATAGTTAATGAACAGGAATTGTAGCATTCCTTGTACAATGGTAATGTTAACATGCAAACGAATGGTGTGTAGTGTTAGTATCTCAGTTTCTGTCCTCACAAATGCGGCAGAAACAAAGTGCAGCAGCTACAAATATACATCCTGATAGTTCCATAACAAAATTCAGAGTTAGTATAGTATAGAGTTAATATAATTCACCCTATAAGCACTACGAACATTATCAAATGTTATAGCATGCAGTTATTTTCACATCACTATATTCTGTAGCATCATATTTAACACACATGAGAATAATATCCCTCCCAGCTCTCAGCAGGAATGCAAAAGCACTCCTAACAAACATATACTTACACCATGGAGGGTTCACTCACTCATCATTACAAGGGGAGAAAATTGATGCTGTTTTGGTAGCTGCAGTCATTAGAGAATGTAAGACTGTAATGATTTATATCCTCCAATCTGCTGTCAGAGCTTCATCTCACTCTCTTCCTCCATCAGCACACGTAATTATTAATCATCACATTTTAATTTAGCATCATAAACACTGACCTCCACTCAGTGTCTGATAATAGCTATAAAGGGGAGCAGGTGCTCTCATCGTCTTAATGCAGTAATGCGATCTCTCGGAGAGACAGGTTTTAAGCGAGCGGTTTCCCACTGTCATCTCTTCAAATCCCACGGGGCAAAAGTTACGCTCAGCTGAATTATTAAAATGGACATAAGTCTGAATGATTTATCATCAGGGGATTTTTTGTATTTGTCACCTTAGATCACATGTCTTGCGTTTTGTTTTCCTAGGTGTTGTTTGCAGAATTCGTCTTCCTGATGTTTTGCATTTCTAACGTGCTATGTAAAACCACAGTGTAAAAGACCTGCTCTGTTTCTCGAGGCTGAGATAGAACGTGGCATACGTGACAGGGAAGTGTCTTGTCAGTTAGTCCCCAAGTGTGCAAAGTCATCCGTGTGGTCAACCATCAGCCATATAGCCCTGAGTGCCAGATGTGGCCTGATACATTATAGATGACAACAGTGTCAGAAAACATGATTGTCTGCTGCACATTGTCCCTTCTTTGCCCAACTCTAAAATCATTTAGCACCTTATTTTGTTTGGTTTTTAAAGTATTACCAAGTATTTACTGATGTTTTGTAGTTTCAGTCTAGAGTTTGGCAACTCTTGGGAAAACACATTTTTAATTTAATAAGAGCTTCAACAGATCTTTGCTTTGGCATGGCTCTCAGTTAGTGGTTTCTATTTTTAAATCATATTTTCCCCAACTAACAGAGCTGACATAACTTCTGGTCTCTCTCATTTCTTGTAGAGAACATTTGTAGAGGCCTATTTAAGGGTAAGTTACAAATAGATCACTCCATATTAAATCAAACGATTTCTAGAATAGTTTCTGCTGGATCATCTCCAATTTGTGTAAAGACTTTATGGCACAAAGTTTGAACATATATAAGGAGTGCTGTGATATTTTAGCTTCATATATCAAATGCTTTTCGAGATTTTTTAATAGTTCAGAGGATTTTTTTTGCACATTGAAATCTGAAAAACTGATAAAGATGAAAGTCTGACATTTTCACAGGTCTGTGGCAGGACCTGGATCTGTAATGCACTCCCAAAAATGGCATGAACGCGTGTCAATAGAAGGTTATTCCAAAAAATGTATCTGGAAAACTTTTTGGTATATGAAGGTAAAATTTCACAGCAATCATTATATATGTTCAAACTTTGTGCCATAGCATTTTTATGCAAATTGGAGATGGTCAAGCAGAAGGTCAGTGTGGATTTGAGACAGAATGATCCAAATACGATATGGAGGCAGTGTGATCTGAAGCAACACTCTTTTTCTTCTTTTCTGTGTCTGAAAACAAGTGCTAAAGGGAGTAAGGCATACATAAAACAGATCAGAACATTCTCAAAATAAATAAATAAACACAAAATGAACGCAAGTTGTCTATATATGTTGCAGCTTTGTCTGAGTGTGTCTTAAACTCCTAAGACTATTCGTTCTTCCCCCTTTTTCTTCTCTTTCAGCTTGTAATTGGTGGGCAGGTGTTTGGGTGCAGCAAAAGCTAATGCATCATTCTCCCATCTCCTCTGAGACCTGTGCACACAGTCATGTTTAATGCCATTAAAGAGTAATTGTGATTAATGCATACACACACTCACCGGCATCATGTTCATTTAATTAAAGCAGGACTGTATATCTTCTCTCAGAGCGCCTCATATGGCTTTCAAAGTATGGTCTTATTATATTATACATTTTAAATCACAATATAACCAAGTAATTACTCCGTCCCTTTTATTCCGAGATCACACTGGCTCATCGGCATAATGCTAACGTCCACACTTTACTTCGCATAGCTTCCATTTTTCTTCCTGCTTAGAAGATGGGAGATTTAATCAAGACTGTTGTGTCATATAAAGAGACCCTATTAGTCATTACTACAAGCAGTTTATTATAGCCGATAGTTACGTTTGATTAAAGGGTGACTGGGGGTGTATGTGTTCAGAGAGCTGGGCTGTATTCAGCCCCCAACAGAACCTAAGAAAACATTTACTTAAAAGTGCAGAAGACAACACATTCAAAATGTCAAAAAAAAGTATATACTTGCACTTTCACAGCCATCCTTCTTTATCAGTAGATCTGCACATTCTTATAGGCATTTATTAACTGTTTTATGTCAATATGATGATAAAGGAGTAGTTCTGGGGGGGTTTTTCTGTCGTTTATTGTAATTTTATAATTGTCACAAAACAGGTCTGAAGTAAAAGGTGGTGAAGGTGATTAGCAGATTTTAGAGGAAGTCATTGGATGCAGCAGAAGAAAAATAACAGAATCAGAGAGAATATTAGATAAAAAGTGAGACTGTAATGAAGGACTGGATAGGAGGGATAAAGACAGGAGCTTCCACTTTATATATATATATATATATATATATATATATATATATATATATATATTGTTGGCCAACAATATGAGAACAGCACCACCAAGGCTGGAGACGGAACAATACTGGAAGAGCATATGGGAGAAGGACGCAACCTATAACGGCAATGCTCAGTGGCTTGTGGATCTGAGGGCAGACCACAGCGACCTCCCCGAACAGGGTCCAGTAACCATCACAGTGGCAGATATCCAAGAAAGGGTCTATCACACCAGGCAAGACCCCAGGTGCAGGCTGTGTAAAGATGCTCCAGAGACAATCCAGCACATAACAGCAGGGTGCAAGATGCTAGCAGGCAAGGCATACATGGAACGCCATAACCAAGTGGCCGGCATAGTGTACAGAAACATCTGTGCCAAATATGGCCTGGAAGTCCCGAGGTCAAAATGGGAAAAACCCCCAAGGGTGGTGGAGAATGACCGAGCTAAGATCCTGTGGGACTTCCAGATACAGACGGACAAAATGGTGGTGGCTAACCAACCGGACATGGTGGTGGTAGACAAACAGAAGAAGACGGCCGTAGTGATCGATGTAGCGGTCCTGAATGACAGCAACATCAGAAAGAAGGAACACGAGAAGCTCGAGAAATACCAAGGGCTCAGAGAAGAGCTCGAGAGGATGTGGAGGATGAAGGTGACGGTGGTCCCAGTGGTAATCGGAGCACTAGGTGCGGTGACTCCCAAACTAGGCGAGTGGCTCCAGCAGATCCCGGGAACAACATCGGAGATCTCTGTCCAGCTAAGATACTGCACAGGACCCCCAAGCTCCCAGGCCTCTGGTAGAGGACCCGAGCTTGAAGGATAAACCGCCCGCAGGGGCGAGTGGGGAATTTATATATATATGTGTGTGTGTGTGTGTGTGTGTGTGTGTGTGTGTGTGTGTGTGTGTGTGTGTGTGTGTGTGTGTGTGTGTGTGTAATGAAAGATGTGTGAGGAAAAAGTGGTAAAAAGTGGGATAAAATGTGGAGAGAAAAGTGTTGGAAAAGGAGTATAGAAGAGAGAATATTCCTCTTCCTCTGTTCTTCCCCTCAATCTCGTCTTCTTTTCAGCTTTCCTTTTTGCCTTTTGTTCCTTGCCTTTTTCATTCTTGTAAAGTCGGGCAAAAACCTGACACCCCCCCCCCCCCCCCCCCCCAAAAACAAAAAAACAAAGAGCAAACATGCACTGATTAATTAGTCTGTCTGTGACACAAGAACAAGCTGTTAATTCACCGAGTCGCCTCCCCAGTAAATTGCAAAGTCTGTATGTGTCTGTGTCCATCTGCTCTTTCTCTTTCTCTGTGACCATTCATCCAATCGGCTTCAAACTTGGCAGGTGTACTGCTGCGGTGCCAAATTTGAGGCTGTTTGGATGAAGGCTAATGACCAATGGCGGCACAGAATTAGAAGTGGGGCAGTTAGCGGAGCGATCAAGAAGGTCAAGATCAATGAACAGAACAGAACTGCCTGAGAAAGTACGATTTTACAATCAGGACAGCGACTGTAGTGTTTTACTGCATGAGTCGGCAAACTGATGAGCTGAAGGATGGACCTGAATTCTCCTGTTTTCTTGTGTCAGGAGCCTCATTTCTTCCTCCATTTTTTTTTTTGCTACAGCAGTTCCTGTGCTCTCTGCCAGCTTTTTAATGCACCCATGATAGAGCCACCATGTCTGCATGAGGAGGACCTGGAAAGGTTAATCATAACATGAATAACAAACGATGACAAATATCTTGTATTTGCTACAGTAATTTGACCTCTCTCTACTTCTGTATAACGTGTTTTGTGCCTTTTGGGCCAAAGTACACCTGTCCACCCGTCACAGGTAAAATGCTTCATGGACAAAGGACCTACATGGTTGCTGCAGGACATTTAAGCAAACCCTTGGGAAATATAAACATCTGCCAGAAGTATGATTACTACCTGGGTGTTGTCAGTCAGTATGGTGATTGGGGTAAATTGTTGTGTGGCTAAAAGCTTCCCATGACCGCCACAGCTTACCACACTGCTTAAACACTGATTTGATATCTGACTCACTGTGTTTATGAAGGGTAGAGGACGGACAATATTTAAAGGAAATTGGTGTTTTTTGCAGAGTGCAGTATATACATTCCAGAGATCTAGTTAATTTCAAATAAAAGCGTTATATTCAGTGTTGACAGTTTCTCTTAAGGTGGTATGATTACCATTGCATTCATGATTCGGTGTATCACAGCTGCTGACATGCACAATGCAAGAAGAGGCACTGACTGTTGCGAATGCAGATGAGGCATCCTACCGAGGGAGAAGGAATGTTTATAGATGCCTCTCTCTGTGTGAAACTTGGAAATGTAAAACAGGTTTATCTTCAGGGGCTTACCAGGAGGAAACACACTGCACATTTCTTTCATCTGACACCATATTCTGCGTTACACTGCGGAAATGTTTGTTTTGTTTTGTCACTGCTCAAAAATATTTATTGTGACACGTTTCTGTACTCTAATAACCCTCACACAACTAGCTCTGAATTCAGCTGGTGTGTTTCCCTTTTGCTTTTAGTAGTCATTAACAAGCTGGCTGGATATTTGACCACCCTTTTTTGGCAGAATTGGCTAATTTCCCAGCACTGATCTGGCTTTTAAGCTTAAACCACAGATTTTCAATAGCTTTAAGGCCGGGGCTTTGAAAAGGCCATTTTAGAGGCTTAATTATAGCCTGCTATATCCATTCCAAAACCAGTTTTGAGTTGTGTTTGGGATCATTGTCCTGTTGGTGCACCCAACTGTGTCTAAGTTTTAACCATCTAACTGTAAAATGGTGGGAGGTTGAATTTGACTCGAGTTATTCCATCCACACAGTGGATGGAATAACCAGCATCACAGGCAGCAAAAACAGCCCCAGAGCATGATGTTACCACCACCATGCTTTACAGCATATACAGTGTCCAGTCATACCACTCGTAGCTCAATCTTTGTCTCATCTGACAATAAAACCTTTCTCCAGAAAGCATTTGGCTCTGACATGTGGGCAGATAAAAAATTTCAGTAAAGCTTGAAGGTGTTGATTTTGAGACAGTCGTCTTTCTGGGTGAGCGCCCTCTCACCCCATGGCGATGTAAAGCTTATGGACAATGATGCTGGTGTTTCAACATACTCAGCAGGAGCACACGTTTTACTCACATTTTAAGAATTCTATCTTTAGCAGAACCGACTCTTGAGAATCTGCAAATTGTTTCCTGTGAAACTGCACCTAGTTTCCCGGTTTCAACACTAATGTCAAGCAACATGTAAACAAATAATCATGGAGCCTTATGCAGTCTCTGTTAGGGTACCTAGGTTTATTTATTAGGTGCTCTGTGTATTTTATATTTCCTAATCCAGTATGCTTGTACACGTGGGTTTATTCTGGATTTCTAGTCTTGGTCTCGCCTCTGTGCATCCTCCCCTGTTAGGTCAGTCTTGTCTTCATGCGCATCTGTCTGTTCCACTAGTCAGTCTGCGTCTCGGTGTACTTCCTGTTTTACTTTGATAGTCTCCCGTCAGTGTTCGTCATGTTCTGTTTTGCTCTCCCCCGTCTCGTCTGTCTTTCCCAGGTGTTTCCTCTTTGCCCTGTTCCCCTTTTGTATTTAGTTTCTGCGTCTTCCTCTGCTCATCATCACATTCCCCCTCATACCTCACTGTGTGTTCTGTCTGCAAGCCTCCCTGTTTGTTTAGTTTATTTGTGTTCCCAGTTTAGTTAGCGACAGTCTTCCAGGTGTTCAGCAATAAAGCTGTTTTTTGAGATTACCTTTTGCCTGCATTTTGGGTCCTCCATTCCTGCCTGCCGCACACAGCCCGTGACTGTCACGGTTTGCCAGGGCAAGCCGTGGGGAATGTTGGAGAAAGGACCCAAACGCTGGACTTAGTGCAATGAACAGTGCATTTATTTACAGTGGGGGTAAATATACACCACACGATAAGTCTCCCGAGTGCTCCCTCAACTCCTGTGTCGTGCCTTCTCCCAAGTGCTGGTATTCCGTGCTCTCTGCTCCTGTGCCTACGCACACCCCGTGCGTCCTGCAGTCCCGTGTTCCGCTCTCCTGAGGAAAAACCAACAGACGCAGCCGTTATGGCACCACTCCAGCAGGCATACACTTAACAGAACTTGCGACACTGACATGGAGTCTAACTCAACGATCCTGCGCCGGAGGAAGCTCCATCGCTCTGTTAAGTAGCTCCCCCGACGAGCCTGATCAGAAGCAGGTGTGTGGGAACCTAGGCGTGACCAGCAGCTGGCAGGGCCACACCCATCAGGCCTGCAGGTGGCTGTCCTTCATCCTCCAGCCACACCCGCAGACACACGTACACACACACACACACACACACACACACACCAGCATGGAACACAAGAGCACAGTGCAGCAAACATACACGCAATAATAATGATAACAATAACAATAAAAGGTTCACACCGTTCACGGACCCCGAGTCCCAGGAACCGGGTCCGTGACAGTACCCCCCCTCTAAGGGTCGACTCCCGACGACCCCAAAACAAAAACACCAAAACCAAAAACCACAGTACAACCAACCCAGGGCGGGCGGTGGGGGGCCCAGGACGGAGGGCCCCAAAACCTCTCCGCCAAACAGCCACCACAAAGCAACAAAAGAAAAACACAGTTCAACAGTCCAATCCCCCGGTCCGGTGGCAGCAAACACAGTTCTGGCGGCCGACCCGTAGGACGGCAAAACAAGCGGGACCTGCTGTGGGTTAGGCAGTGGCGGCAAAACAGTTCAGGTGGCCTACCTCTAACCCCTTGATGGAAACGCAGCAGCTCCGGCGGCCTGCCACAGGTCCGGTGGCGGCGGCGAAACGGTTCTGGTGGCCTGCCATGGATTTGGCAGGGGCGACGCCGCAACTCCGACGGGCGGCCACGGATCTGGCGGCGGTGTGACAGCTCCGGCGGCCTGCCCCGGGTCCGGTGGCGGCAACGGCGCCGCTCCTCCGGCGGCCTGCCCCGGGTCCGGTGGCGGCAACGGCGCCGCTCCTCCGGCGGCCTGCCCCGGGTCCGGTGGCGGCAACGGCGCCGCTCCTCCGGCGGCCTGCCCCGGGTCCGGTGGCGGCAACGGCGCCGCTCCTCCGGCGGCCTGCCCCGGGTCCGGTGGCGGCAACGGCGCCGCTCCTCCGGCGGCCTGCCCCGGGTCCGGTGGCGGCAACGGCGCCGCTCCTCCGGCGGCCTGCCCCGGGTCCGGTGGCGGCAGCGTGGCAGCTGCGACGGGCGGCCACGGGTCCGGTAGCGGCGGCGTGGCAGCAGCGGCGGGCGGCCACGGGTCCGGTAGCGGCGGCGTAGCTCCGACGAGCAACCGCGAGGTGTGGCACCTGATCTACGACGTGCTGGTTGCGGTCGTGCGGGTCGCGGACGTGCTGAGCCCTCCGGCTCTCCAAGGTCTTGCGTGGGCAGCACGGGTTCCTCCTGCCCGCTGAGCTCCTCCGGTGGCGGCGCGGGCTCCACAGGCTTGCTGAGCTCCAGCTCAGGCTGCGGCGCGGGTTGCTCCGGCTCGTCCCACTCCCTCCGCTCGCTGAGCTCCAGCTCGGCCCCCTCCGGCTTGCCGCGCTCCTCAGCTAGCGGCGCTGGCACCACCGGCTCGCTGAGCTGCTCCTCCGGCGGCTTGCCCCGGGCCCGGTGGCGCTGCTCCGGTGAGCAACAGCGAGATGTGGTACATGGCTGATGACGCGCTGGTCGCTGACGTGGACGCGCTGGATGTGGACGGCGGGGAGGGCGCGCTAGACGTGGAGGTCCCTCCGGCAGCGGCGCTGGCTCCACCGGCTCGCTGAGCTGCACCTCGGCTGGCAGCACGAGCTCCTCCGGCTCCTGCCCGCTGAGCTGCTCCTCGGCTGGCAGCACGAGCTCCTCCGGCTCCTGCCCGCTGAGCTGCTCCTCGGCTGGCAGCACGAGCTCCTCCGGCTCCTGCCCGCTGAGCTGCTCCTCGGCTGGCAGCACGAGCTCCTCCGGCTCCTGCCCGCTGAGCTGCTCCTCGGCTGGCAGCACGAGCACCTCCGGCTCCTGCCCGCTGAGCTGCTCCTCGGCTGGCAGCACGAGCTCCTCCGGCTCGGGCCGAGCAGGTCCGGGTGGCGTCGTAGCAGGTGGCACTGCTACAGATGGTGAAGAGCTGAGCGGTGTGGAGATCGCTGAACGAGGAGACGCTAGCTGCACTGTTGGCTGGCTTACAGCAGCGTCGGCGGTGTCACCATCCACTAAAAACAAAGAAGCAACCGGCTCCTCCCGCTCGCTGAGCTCCAGCGGCTGCGGCGCGGGCTCCTCCCGCTCGCTGAGCTCCAGCGGCTGCGCTGCAGCTACAGATGGTTGATCCGGAGGCGAAGATGGTGATACAGCAGCTGCAGGCGGTGGAGACGATGGTAGATCAGGTGATGTGGATGGTGAAGCCGAGAGTGCTGTGATGGTTGCAGACTGATGGGACGCTGGTGGAGTGGGTGCAGCCGGTGAATCGACCTCCGACTGAGGATGTAGATGAGAGTCTGATGCGGCTCTTTGTGCGGCTAGTCCAGAGTCAGCTGGTTCTTCTGAAACCACAGGAGTGAGGTGAGCTTCGGTTTGGCGAAGATGACGCCGGCGCCGTCTCTTTCGTGATGGCGGGGCAAAGGACTCTGTCCCCTGTTCATCTGTGACTGGATTAATTGAAATGACAGGGTCCGGTTTACTCACTGTGGTGACCAGCACTGCCGACACAGAGGCCATTGAAGGAGTGAGAGGACTTGGAGTAGGGCGCAGTCTTCCTTGCGGTGGAGGGTCCAATAGGTGAGCAGCAAGCGGCGGTGGGAAAACTCTCCGCCTATTAAGAAAAAACCAGGCAGCAAGGGCTGCCAGGGAGGCAGCCGCATCATCCTTGCCCGGACAGCCCAAACCAAACAGTTCAAAACTAGAGCTTGCCCTCAGCACGGTTACAATCTGAATTAGTTTTGCAATGTCCGGAAAGCTAATAGAGAAGGTAGTGGAGGAGAGGTAATTGTCAAAAAACACTACCTGTATGTGTCTTTTGTGTGGATCAACAGCCTGGATTACGCTTCGGCAGTAACCCCAGAGCTGTGTGAGCGATCCCTCCTCCATGGCGACTCCCGAGTCCGCTGGGTCCATGGTGGTTGGTGGGATTATTCTGTCACCTCCCTCCTGAACCTCTCCGAAAAGTCCGCTGGGTCCATCTGGCAGGATCGTTCTGTCACGGTTTGCCAGGGCAAGCCGTGGGGAATGTTGGAGAAAGGACCCAAACGCTGGACTTAGTGCAATGAACAGTGCATTTATTTACAGTGGGGGTAAATATACACCACACGATAAGTCTCCCGAGTGCTCCCTCAACTCCTGTGTCGTGCCTTCTCCCAAGTGCTGGTATTCCGTGCTCTCTGCTCCTGTGCCTACGCACACCCCGTGCGTCCTGCAGTCCCGTGTTCCGCTCTCCTGAGGAAAAACCAACAGACGCAGCCGTTATGGCACCACTCCAGCAGGCATACACTTAACAGAACTTGCGACACTGACATGGAGTCTAACTCAACGATCCTGCGCCGGAGGAAGCTCCATTGCTCTGTTAAGTAGCTCCCCCGACGAGCCTGATCAGAAGCAGGTGTGTGGGAACCTAGGCGTGACCAGCAGCTGGCAGGGCCACACCCATCAGGCCTGCAGGTGGCTGTCCTTCATCCTCCAGCCACACCCGCAGACACACGTACACACACACACACACACACACACCAGCATGGAACACAAGAGCACAGTGCAGCAAACATACACGCAATAATAATGATAACAATAACAATAAAAGGTTCACACCGTTCACGGACCCCGAGTCCCAGGAACCGGGTCCGTGACAGTGACAGACTCCACTAAACCCAAAGCTTATTGTTTCTGGTTATGATTCTATGCAAAAAAAATGTCAGAATCAGTGGACTCAAAGGCTTTCTGCAACTTCATCTGACTTTTGCTAACCTTTCAAGGTTTTGTGATCAAGTTGGATTTGAGAGACTGACAGAATTTGAAATGATGTACATTGTTTTAAAAACATTTTCTCAGAAGCAGAGTATAGAGAGGTCTACTGGGCTCAAGCTACAGTTTTCCATGGACCAACCCAAAGTATTTTTAATTGCTAAGAAATGACTACATCATATAGGGTGCTGAATGTTCGCATAGATGCTTATGACTAAGTGCTCATCACAAATAGTTGCTGAAACATGGTTTCCTTTTGTTTTGCACAGTTGACCACATCTACGCGAATGTGCAAGCAAGTTTACTGGAGGTGCAGAAAAAACAGGCTTCAGGGTGAAAAACCTCATCTAAACTTAGAATAACCTCTGCCACACTCACTTCATACTAGCGTAGATACAAAGTTGCAATAAACCACAGCCTCCAAATAAAATGAAAAGTAAAGCCATTTCATTTTTGTTACCAAGACGGACAAAAACTATTTCTGAGAACACTATCGGCTATTTTTACATGCTGGAAATGTCACCTTCGTGTTTGTCGTTTCTCTGACCCGCTTCACTCGTCTGTCTTCTCTGTATCCCACTCAGTCTGTGCTTAAAACCACAAATTTAACAAGCAAAAATTAAGACTCAAGTGAATCACACCCAGAGTCTGACTCTTTAAGAAATGTGTTTTCCTCATCTGCTCCTGTAATTTCATAGCAGTCTGCATCTACTCTGACTAAATTGCCCCCTTGTATTCTTGCTCTTTGTGATAAGCATGCTTTGCTATTTTCATATTCCCATATTTGTTTTCAAGCTCTCAAATTCATAAGGGGTCAAACGAAATCTTGACATATCTCAGTACTGTAGCAAACAAACTGTTTGCATATACATGGAGAAATTAGCTTGTTAGAGCTAACTGTGCAATGGCTGTTGAGAAATAGACAGAATTGTGTCTTCTAATACAATTCTCATTTTATGCAAATAAACCAGTTAATACATGGATCTGTTTTCCTTTGAAACCTTCTAGCATAAAATAAATGGTCTGCTCTGTAACATTCTTTGGTCAATACTTTTTTTATCTGTAAATGTTTTTGTATTTGGAAATATTTATTGCAGGTAAACCATGTTCAGAGCAACAGTATCTCTGGGTGAAAGAAAGCAGCATCTCACTTGAAAGGATCGGTCTGGCGATGCAGCAGCGGTGCGATGTCGGGCCCACTGGCAAAACAACTCCAGGCTCTCGATGAAAATGTTTGAAGCAGGCATAACCTTTGCTGTCTCACAACTTGATCCCGTTAAATATGTGCAAACGCACATTGGTGCCAGATTTGTTTTAACATGATTGTTGTGTTAATCTTTGTAATCTTTGTGCTCAAAGATGAATTGTAACTTTTTGAAATGAGGCCTTAAGGTATATGATACCAAAATATTGATAAATAATAATAAGGGATTGCATTTATATAGCGCTTTTCGGGACCCTCAAAGCACTTTACAATACCACTATTCATTCACTCTCACATTCATATACTGGTGGAGGCAAGCTACAGTTGTAGCCACAGCTGCCCTGGGGCAGACTGACAGAAGCGAGGCTGCCATATCGCGCCATCGGCCCCTCCGGCCAACACCAGTAGGTGAAGTGTCTTGCCCAAGGACACAATGACCGAGACTGTCCGAGCCAGGGCTCGAACCGGCAACCTTCCGATTACAAGACGAACACCCAACTCTTGAGCCACGATCGCCCCATGAATAGGATATTTTAGGCAAGTCCAGCTTTGAGGAAAAACAGCCATTCAAGCACAAAAGCTTAGTAAAGTGTAGCAGAATGTAGCAGAAAATACATTAAAAAAAACACATAAAAGAACCGGTCAGCACTGACAGAATGCACTGCATGTATCGGACACACGAAGGCTGGTTACAACTGTTTTTATGTGCAGCTTTGGTGTTTGACATGATATAAAGACAAGTTGACCTCTAGGAGAGAGATGAGCCACAGAGGAGGGGGGAGGTGAAGTCTGGAGCAAGCATGCGTCTGGGAACCAAGTGTGATTCACACGCTACTCATCCCCATACAACTCTGTTCTATAAAGAGCCTGAGGCACTTCACTAAGAGGGGGGCTTTGTTTGGAGTCCTCTGAGTATTTGTGAGTGAGAGTTTTAAAAAAAAAAAAGACCTCCCGTGAAACAAATGTACGCTTCATTTGTTTCCACCTGACTGATCAAGGGTTCATCATTTATTCATTTTCTTTGTTTTACTGACTCAAAACGCCCTGGAGGAAGAAGTCAGAGATATTATCTGTTTCACCAGGAATTGAGCACAAGACAACGCTACATTCTTAATAATGAACAAAGCACTCATTTTGTTTTGTTTTTTAACCTGAGTGTGCTCCTTGTGTACAGGTTGTAGGAGGCATGACACAAGGGAGCCATGAGACTATTACCATCAGTACAAATCACACCACCAGACATGATATTGCATTAGATGGCTGACAATGAAAGTCTGACATTCACATGCTCATATGCACCTCCTTCAGATAATAGCTCGGGAAAGTTAAGGGCTGCAGTGCATGGGTGAAGGGGAAAAGTGTTGACCTCTGATGTTTCACCACAAGTGGAGAAGTGTAACAATTTGAAGAGGGGTATTATATAATACACCTGCTCTTGCCTTCTGTTGGGCACCTAAAAATGACAGACAGCTCCATGTAAATTGCCTCACTGGCACTTCTAAATTTATTTCAGGCAAGCCTGTTTTTCAACAACCACCGTTAAATTAATCTGGAAATACTTAAATTAAAAAAAATTACAAGAGGAGCATGCTAGCATCCTGAGTGACCACGCCCATTGACCTTCATTCACAGAACCATGGTTACCTCGGTAACCCTCTGCTCTCATCACTGGGCAGTTACTGGAAGGTGAGTTTACATGTTCCTTCTTTGATATGACTTATTTGATTCACAAGCTGAAAAAAAATGTTTACTTCATCTTTACCCATCATCACTAGTGTCAAGTAACAGATTATTACTACGATATATACTATTCGTATTAAAACGGCTAATCAAACAGGTGCATTATATAAGCTCTTCAATTTTGTCTGAATGCATGCTCAATCATCCAGGTAAGTAAATCTCCCAAAGTTGATTCTGTTCATCTGGACAGCGGGAGACATCCAGATGAACAGAATCAACTTTTGGAGAAGCTCTTCAATTATTTGTATAATTATTTGTATTTGTATTCGTATGGCTGAAAATTCATCAAACTTAAAAAAACTGGAAAAAAGGCAAATGCATCAAACAGACAAAAGAAATCATGGAAGGTAACAGTCTTTAGAGCAGGGCAATATGACCAAAAATATTTATCACAATATACATTTGAAAATTTGCGATAATGATATAACTGACAATATAATTGACACTAGACACAGACACAGAACTCCACAACTTTATTAGTGCAAAAAAACACCATCGATGTAGTTTCACTTAAACAAGCAGCTGTTTTTTATGTGCATTAAAGTTATATAAAAATTTAACAGCACAAATGCAAATTCCTTGCTGACAGTTTAACCAAAAAGGCATTTCCAGTGGAAATTGGCTGACATATCATCAGCATAACCATGTATAATATCCACAAAACTTAAAAAGAGGTCATACACACACAATATGGTAATATTATGTTGAAGCACAGTACGTATCACTCCGCGAGGCTCCTGCCTACGATAGCAATAATGCTCCGACAATCCATCAAGCGGTGCAGCTGCGTAGCTTAGCAAAGTCATACTGAAACATTTGACAGATTTTTGAGCGCCGTTTAGCACACAAAATCATTTCGAGGTCAGTAAACACAACCAGAATTTATACATAAGGCACACGGGATTATAAGGGGCACTGTCGATTGTCAGAAAAATCAAAGGATTGATTTTAAGTGTAATAATGACGGCCCGCTAGCATGCTCTACCAAAAATAGTGCCTTGTTGTGTATCTGACAGACAAAAGCTAAACCAGTTCCACACCACTAAAGCTGGAGTATTTTTACAAACCAATTCTGGTTCATCCGTTTCATTGAACGATCCGCTTTAGCTCTTCTCATTTTCCGTCGCAGCTGTCATACTTTTTCCGCCATGTGCGTATGAAAACAAAGGCACTGCGCATGCGCGTTTTACCCATATTCTATCGCGATATTTCATTTTCTTATTGTTGCCCATTATTATACCGGTATTACCGTGAACCCTAACAGTCTTTGTCCCACTGTAACATATTGGAGTATTTATACACATCAAACTGACTTCAGTGACCAATTTTTAGAGGCTTTGAACTCCCTCCTTTTCTGGGTATAACATCAGTTACAAGCTGTGAAACCCGCAATGTTCACGGCACTGTGGTCAAAAGACTGGAGCATTTTCAGTTGCAAAGTGCAAGTGTTACTCCTCATTAACATAACAGTCACTAAACCGAATGCTTGTTCTTAAATAACAGGCTACTGCATGGATTTAGTGCAATGTTTAAAGGAGAGCTAAAAAGATAGGCCACCCCTGCCTACTTGTTTACCCACTGCCTTATCTATGTGAATGATAAGAAGTGATATCATGGTAAGACTGACAAAGAGAGAGTGCAAATCCAGTCACTCAGACAGACAGACTGTGAGACTGTCAGAGTTTCACTTAGACGGTGATCAATCTTCTGGAAAACCAGAGGCAGACAGAAGGAGGAGCCTTTAGATGAAATCATCTAAATTATCGGACGATTTAACAATATTTGTGGTAATTTCAAATTTAAAAACAGCTATGAAAGTCTCAGCTGGAAAATATGTGAAAGCATCCCTGATTTAAAAAAACAACAACATTGTATTTGCACTTTGAAACAGGCCGATCACAGTTGTTTACTGCACGGAATTAGGGCAGTTCCCACTGAGACTAATCATTTTCTTTAGTAATTATATGTTCACTCTCTTGAATAGTAGTAATGTGGAATAAATAAACCTGCAGATTGGATTTAACTCATAGTGGTTTAATGAAGTGTATCTATCATGCTAATGCCCATTTTAATGGTATGTCACATCACCTCTAGTAGCCTACATGACTCGCTCTCAGCAGCCCTAGAGGGATATCCAATTACCTTGTGATCTGTGGTTTCTCTCTCTCTTTTGTTTTCTCTTGTGCTTTTTTTCAGTCTCTTACCTCAGTTGGTTTCTGACTGCTGGTTATTACTCGCTGGTCCTGTCAGTGCACACTTGTACAGTCATTTCAGACAAGGTTCTGTCGTGAAACCGTACACGTAAACCAAACTAGATGTATAAAGCATCTCACTGGCTCTTTTTTACTAATTACGGGGCTGTATGACTTCACATTTGTTGAGGGAGACAGAAAAGACGTGGAACAAGTCTAACCATGAAATCTGAGTCAGTTTTGAAGCAGATGTTTTAGAAACTTGTAGCATGAAAAAGAAACAGATACAGTCAGTGAAGCAGAACAAGCAAAGTCCATTTGTCAGTACATCTTAAAAATGACATATAATAGAGAACTTATAACCTGTAAGTATTTTACAGACTCAGTTCTTAGTTGGGTCGACTTTAACAGGAATTCCTGCATCATTGCAGCGTGGTATGGACATCAGCCAGTGCTGAGCTGTTACTGAAGCCCACATCGTTTTTATAACAACAGATATATATGGTATATGGTATATTTCCCCATTCATTACATTTGATAGTTATTTTTAACTTTAAAGACCATAATCCATTATTTTTTATGTGCAATATTGCATCAGGATTTTGTACACTTTCTTGAATTTTTTTCACCGTGTGTGTCTCTGATCTGTGCTTAAAGTCCAAGTAATAGATTCAGTCTCTGATTTTGACACAAAACTCAGAGTGGGTGTTAAACCTCTAAAAATCCAGCTGCATAAATGTTAATACGATTAAATAAAAAAAATTCAAAGTGTTCCTACATGATCAAAGCCCCCCTGTGAACCCATGAACTCACACATGCTGCTACGGTAGTTGATCCTGCTCTGACCTGAGCATCTGTAGACCACTAATGCCTCTGGCAGATGGTTTGTGTGTGTGTGTTTGTGTTTGTGCACATCTGTGAAAACTATATTAACATTCATGTTTGTGTTTATTTGTGTTAGTTATTCAAGCAGAACAGCGCCCCAGGACAAACAGGTCAATAGTGGTGTGTCTGTGAGTCAAATCAAAAACTAAACTGCTGATATGCCTGACTGCAGAAATCTATCAGCTTTCAGTGAGACTGAAAGTAAATAGACACTTTCTCTGAATAACCATATAAGATTTTAAAGGCTTCTTGTTAGTGTTCCATGTACATTTATCATGCAAATTATGCAATATTATAGGATGATTTCTGATTAGCAAGCAAGTGCAAAATTGATTTTAATCAAACTGGGACGCCTCAAATATAGACCAAGAGCAAAGCAGCAGGACTTGCAATACTTTGATTTAAATTACCATATTACCATACGGTTTTATTAAAATGTCATGCTATGAAAAACACTGACTCAAATTTTGGTCAGTCTATCCCTTTAAATCCCACAAATCCCACAATTATCTACCAATCACAGCTGCTGCAAAAGCAAAACTTAGCAGGAAACCATATCAGTATTTATAGTAACCATTTTCTTCTAAATTTTGCAGTCTGCCTATATATTTTTAGTTTATCCATTTGTATGGCTCTTGACACATTCATGTCAACTAGCTCACAAGTTGAAGAAAATCACCGTCATGCTTATAAGAAAATACACCCTGTTTTAATTCTAAGGTTTTTCACATCAGGACATTAAATCAATCTGGTGCTTACCAGGTTATGTGTCATGTGCCATGTATTGTAGTACAGCTGTGGTTGCAGGTATGCAGATTTCTTAAACAAAATGTAACCTATATTGAGGTGAAGGAAATAATTATACATTATAAACTCCACGGAAGAAAGAAACTACACTGAGATCACATACAGAAGAAGAAATACATAAAACAGTATGACTCAGCAAAAAAGCTAAGACAAACTGAGGCTTTAAGCATACACGCGAGGTAAATCAAGGGAAGTGGACGAAGGAGGGTGATAAGACACAACTAAAATGAATTGAACACAAGGAAGACAAGGAAGCAAAAGTAATTGCAGGGTACAAGAGACAAATTACCATTACAGTAAATCAGGAAGAGGATAACTGAAAACAGTGAATATGGAGAACTCAACACAGGAAGGGGAACAAAATCTCATAGGAAACAAACAGTAACCAAAAATCGAACTAATGGGAAGTGAGAACACAGAATACAAGAAAACACATTAAAAAACAAATCAGCATCTGAAACCATGAAACCCTAATGAATAAAAGTAAATCGACCCCTGAAGAACAATTAAACTCAACTACAAATTGCCGGACGCCCTTCCTGATGCAACCAGTAGGGCTTTGCAAAATGGGGATCTTTCACTTGTCAGGCAAGTGTGTAAACCACTACATTACAGGCCAGCTAGCTTCCTCTGTGACAGTTATCTGATAATGTTTAACCTTTTGCAACAAGCGTGTGCTCCCCTGCTTCTTTTTTTTCTTTCTTTTAACTTTGAGCTATGCTTTGTGTAGAAAATCACAAGTTTTGATCTGTCTCATCAGCAGTCTTTTGAATCTAAGGTCACAGATTGTCCTGGATTACATAAGTGCCATTGTAAAGGCTTGGCCACGCTATAGGCTACAGTATATCTTCTGACTAAATTGCATTGAGATTATGTAAGAAATTCCCCCCATCTCTATCAACAAATGATGTGTTCTGAAATGTCTCAGTGTTTAATTTGTTTCATAATCAGATAGTCAGCCTGTAAGGGCAGGTATAGGAATGCTTCAGAGGACACAGCGAGAAATATGACTGCGTAGCTGATAGAAGAGTTTACAGAGTGGGTTTGTGCATATCGTTTTCATCTGTGTGTAACGTATGTGTGTGTTTGTGTGTGAGGTGTGGCTCTGCCTTGCATTACCTTTGCATTCCAAACTACACCAGCTCAACTGCACGAATGCTATGGCAACTCACAAGGCACTATAAATCAGACACCCACCTCTCCTTTGAACACGCTATTAATTCCTGCTGCCTGGGTCTCAGAGGCATACGGTTACACAAGGGGGATACCTTTGAATGCTCAGGTTTTAAGAGGGACAACCCGTAGAGAATAAAGCGAGTCCTGAGGGACCGGGTCCCCCTCTCGCTCTGTGTAGTGTTTCCGACAAGCAGTAAACAGACTGACTGCAAACAGAGGTTTCTCCATTCTTTCATTATTTCTTTCAAGCACCTGTTGAAAATGTTCCAATTTCACTTTTCTTTATGTAATTTTATTGTCAGCTGAGGGAAGTATTGAGTTTCAAATGAAAAGTTGGGATGGCTTAAAGAGTAATCTTCGCATGCAGGCCAAATGCAAACAAAGACCTTTTGGCGTTGTGACAGGATATCTTTTTATGGGGCCTCCTGTGGTAATGGGAAGTGACACTCAGGAACAGACAGAAACCTGAGCAGCACAGTACCTGGTTTGTGAATTAGCCCAAACAAACTGAGTGAGAGGGCAAACGCTCTGAACCTCTCCTTCTGGCTAGGGTATTTGTGTAATGTGAAGAGGCTTCACAATTAGCAAAAAACAGTGCCTGCTCACGTGTACTGAATGGCATGGGAAATGACCAAAACAGCATTTCATTAAGTTCTTGTAGGTGCCATTTTACAAACAGGACCATCAATAATTGAAAAAGCGGGGCATTGGAGAGCACTTCTTGTACCAAGAAAAACGGAATACAAACACATTAACTTTTAGAACATGTACCAGTTGAATGTACGGCTGAATGATTAAATTGCAGGTCATACAATTCTACAATGAAAAGGATAATGAGAACATAATACCAACGCTTTACTATCTATGGGTCTGAAAATCTTCCCAACTTAAATGTCTGCATGTGCCTTACATATTTACATCAAACAACCAACCCCACACTGATATACACTCAAAACCTGTTTATTACTGAAAACATACTGATACAGCCTATGTGTCTATACAAACAGTGCTCCTTATTCTACACAGAGTTACTCACTGCACTACAGTACATGCTTAAAGGGATGCTGTAAGTCAACATTTTAACAACCGGCCTGAAGATAGACTTTAAAAGAAGCGCTGATGTGTTTTTTGGTATTTTTTGTTTTTGTTTTTCTCACTTTTTTTTTAAAGAGCAGGAAATGTGGTTTTGATATTTTAAAAACAATTCTGTATTAAGTAAGACAATTATGATGAGGAAATGCACAGTGCTGTGCAAGTCTTGAGTTACCCTCTTCATTTTTTACATGTGGTTAAAAGTGCTCAAAGTGCTCTGAAGCAATAGTTCTCGAGGCTTTCTGAATGACTTTCAAAGTTTTTCTTTGGACATTAGCTGCCTTTCCACTCTCATTTCCAGTCCCAGCCTTGTACCAGATCATTTCCAGAGTGATTTTTTGTTTGTTTGATTCGTAAACCACTAAACACCGACCGCTGAAGCACCCAAGTATAAAAAGGACACCTAACACCTAACTAATTTCTTCCCATTTCTTTAGTTGAAGTTATGAAAAATTACAGCAATAACACAGTTTGACAGTCCAAGTATTTTGGACCAACGAGGTAATTGCCTAATATGCTATTAGCAGACAATTTGGCATATCTCAGTATACTGTGCAGTGTGTCCTTAAAAACATGACCTGACATGACCAGGCCTGAAAAGACAGTAGATGAACAATACCTAAACATCATGCACCATTTCTGGTGCAAATCATCATCGGTGTGTATGGAGGTAGTCAGAATAGAGGTACAACCGTGAGTTTCTGTAGCCATCTGTAAACCAATCTAGAGACTCTGTCATGGTTCGAGGCTACATTACGGCCAGTGGTGTTCGGGATATTGTAAAAATTTAAAAGTGCTCCACTGGAAAGCATCTGATTGGCAAAATCTTCATTTTTCAGCATGAAGACCTCAACATTATTGAAGTAGTGTGGGATCATGTGAAGCAGCCAACATCCAAAGAAGAGCTTTGAATGCTCTTCAAGAACTCTGGAGATTATTCCTGAAGACTACTTACAGAAATGAGAGGAAAGCTTGGCTCAGAATAAAGGTGTTCAGACTAAATATTGACTTTCAAGCTCCTTAGTTTCCAAAAAACGACTGCACCTATTTCCCATTTTCCTTGGCACCGTACATACATGTGTGTCTATGTATTAAAAGAAGAAAACCTAATAGCAAGACATATATTTTATTGAATATTCAATTTGAACTGTCTTTATAGCTGAATAATAGGAACAGTTTTCACATTATTTCTTTCATTTTACAGCCCAGTAATTCACTCTGCAGCGCATTAATGTAAAACTGCGAGCTTCTTAGCTGTATAGTCTACTTTATTATCACTCTACTTATCAGGACTGACAGTAGCCCACCACTGTGCTGTTTCTGTCTGACCTCAGTAATGTCTTTAATTACCAGAGGACTATTTCTTCTATTTCCTTCTATCTCTTGCTACTTTGCATTAAAACCCACTTATCTTCTCTGTGAATTTAATTTTAAAGGATTGCCCCTTTAGTAATTCACAGGGAAGCGAGAGCGGGTAGAGTGGTGTTATTTCCAGCAGCAGATTGGACACATAGATGTGGGTGTTTAAAGCCTAAATCCGTCTTTCCCTGCGTCTAAAAATGCACTAACATTAGCGTTACAGAGTCATTTTAATTAATTTATTCTGTACTTGTGTGGAAGTGATGATGGTGTAGAAGTAAAGGGACATCAGGAGGGAAAACAACATACATCATACAGAGGTGTCAAGGCCATGCTCATATTTCACTATCCTCGTGTTGTATCTGTGGCTGGGACCTGGGCAACGTGTGACTGGCTCTTTTCCAACAGCATCCTCATGTCGCAGCGTACAGGGACGTTACCTCCATCTGAGTCTCCTGAGCTGCATACACAAACTCAGTGCAGCCTGCAGCATGCCAACAAACTGCTAATTCAACAGTGTTGATAGTATGGCAGAGGTCCTTCATACCAGCCAAATTACCATTCACTGGCTTTGGCTTTCTTCCTAATTTATAGCATCATTGTAAAAGTTAAGCAGCTAAAAATGCTTTATAGTGCATACTGTACTCAATCCCAACAACAACCTCATAGCACATTTCGGTTATCAGTCATAAGGAATTTATTGTACATTTCATTAGTATACTAGACAGTATAGTATAGTAGACATGGTGTATTTAGTGGAAATAACAGAAGACTCTATACAGTCATGCAAAGAAAATGCTTTATACAGACGAAGGTCACTCATATCCTGTTTCTACAGGAATTAAGAAGGTAAGTCACAGCCAGGTGCTGCTAATAAATACACTTAACTGATTATCAGCTGGTGTAGGCACCTCTGTAAGAGCAGAGGTTTTGGCAGTTTGCTAGTCTGAAGGTTTCAGGAGTGTGTAAACACAATGCTACAATATCCCTAGAAGTGGATGTCCCAGCAAATTTACCTCAAGGTAAGAGAATGCAATTATCAGAGAAACAAGAAAAAAAAATCTCAGGTATTAGTTATCATGTTAAACTTTGAAGTTCACAACAGCACAATTAGAAAAAAGCCTGAACAAGTTTGACAAGTTTGGAAGAATTGCCAGGAGCAAGTTTCTCTAAAAAGAGCGTTGCAGCACATCATAGGTTTACAAAGCTGCATCGGAACAAACTTGGCTGAAACTGGGTCACACAGCAGGACAATGATCCCAGCGCATCGGCAGGTGTTGCAATGGCCCAGTCAAAGTCCTGACTCCAAACTGGTTGAAATGCTGTGGCCAGGCCTCGAATAAAAGCCCTTAAACTTATTATAAACTGATGCAATTTTGGAAATAGCGAGCCAAAATTCCTCCGCAGCGATGTGAGAGACTGATAAAGTCACACAGACAACAATTGCTTCAAGCTGCCTCAAGCTCCTGAGTCATGATGTGTACTGTTTTTCACTGGGCACCCTGCTACTCAAGGAGCCACACCCCTTAGTAATGCTTATCATTAAAACGTAATAAGTTAGTGAGTTATAAGTAAATGAACCCCTAACAAAGGGGATAAATTGCTGTAGAAACCAACACTTTTTTGTAGCAGGCTGCAAACATGTTAATTCCTGTTGTAAAGTTGGGCATTTTAACACAGTAGTCTCAGGGAGAATGACTTGCTTTTGGGACCCGCCTCATGTGGTGATTAAAGGAACTCCAATTATCCTCATCCTTTTTTTGGTACATCTGCTTGACTTTTAAGAGGTTTCTGCTTGGATATAACATGAATTAGGAAGAATTGAGTGAAATCACATTTCCCCACACACTTGTTATTCAGACATTTTGTGTGGAAAACTTCTTGTAGTAATGCAGTGTTTCTGAGCGGTCCTATCCGTCTGCTGTGTTCCTCTCATTTGGATGTTCCCACAGTATCTCAGTTTTATATGACAGCCTTTCCTCCTGTGACTTTGCAAAATGACACTGCATGAAGCTAATGAAGATTCTCAGCACAGATACACTTCAGTACAGGAACAACACGTACCACCTCCTGTACGAATTTCATATAACACAAGAAAAAACCTATACATTTTTCGTGCAATGCGTTGTTGCCTGGGCTATTTCGAATAGCTGAATGTGCCTAGAAGCTTCTCACACATCATCCAGCGCTCTTATGCAACGCACCAATCTGAATTACCCCATTAGCAGAATTATTACATGTGCTGTGCTGCCAAAAATAGATGAAATGCAACAAACTCTTAATCCTCTTGAGAGGATTGCAACTCTTTCCAAATTCAACAGGTGGTCTTGTAAAAGATATCCCTTTTCCTGGATCCAGTCTCCGCTCTGCCACTTATGCTGATTGTCTTAGCTCTGCTATAAATCTTTGGTGAGTTTCAGGATACTGCGAGGGTCTGTGTCCAATCAATTCATATTCATGGATGTGTCCTTCACAGGCAATAGATCAGATCAATGGGATCCTTGGATTTGAGGCTTGACAGATTGAGTACTGTTTTTTCTTAGATTTTTCAAGGAGTCATCAGAGTCTGTCTCCTTTGCTGTATTTATGTCCTACTACAGAAAACCAACATTAAATCGTCAAAAAACTAATTCTGGTGTTGTTTTAAACAGTACTTTCTTTTTAAACTAGTCAGGAGACAAGTGTTATTACTCGTTTCAATGTCATTTCTTGATAAGATGTTAGAGGACACACTCAGTTAAAAGGTTAATCTCTATGGATGACTGAGTCCATCCACACTGACTGTGTTTGTCAGTCCCTGAGCTATGCTGCCAGTAATGGAAATCAGCAGGGGTCCAGCCAGGCTCAGTAGCAGCAGCAGTGTGTTCTTCTATTACTCTGTCACCGTGATGAACAGAAGCAGGCACAGTCCTGGGGGTAGCAGAGGGAAAGAGGGGGGGCAACAGAACCCCAGAGAACCTTGTGTTGATCCACACTCTCTTTGCTTCAAAGGATCTCTTGATCCAGTCTCAGGGCTTTCAGAATAAACTTGCACAAGCCAGTGGCCCTTGGAGCCATGAAGTAGTGACCATTATTTGTAGCCTGAAGCTTAAAGTTTAAGATTAGGGAAAGTTGGGCTGTGTATTTTTAATAAATAAAACGTATATCTATGTGTGTATTCTGTAAGCCAGCAGGAGTGTGGCCACTGGGCCGACTGCATGGCAGACAGGCAGGCAGCAGGCAGGCTGGTTGGTTAGGAGCTCCTCCCACCTCCTTGTGCTCTCCCCCACGTTGCTGCAGAGGGCTGCGCTCCAGCACTCCACCTCTGCACAGTGCAACAGCAGCAGCAGCAGCATGCTTGGCTGGAGCCTAAAACAGCCCGCAGCAGCGCTCAGTCTCCTGCGTCTTTAACCTGTCGGTGGTGGAATACTTGAAGACACACGGATATCGACATCTGTGGGAATCAC
Organism: Neolamprologus brichardi; assembly: GCF_056152115.1. Classification (NCBI taxonomy): domain Eukaryota; kingdom Metazoa; phylum Chordata; class Actinopteri; order Cichliformes; family Cichlidae; genus Neolamprologus; species Neolamprologus brichardi. The sequence continues at coordinate 48,728,727 of NC_142110.1, read as the reverse complement.
GAGAACATTTGCACTTGTGTTCATTATTTTAGGTCTTTTTTTTTTAACGCTTTCGTGTTACCAGGCAGGACGAAGTCCGAGCAGGTAAGCAGTCGGCGGATAACCTTGGCTACTTCAGCATGGTTTCATTGTAGGTGCCATTTATTTCCTCCCTCCCTTTATTTCCTTTGCATAGGCGACACCTGCTTCATCTGCTGAACAAAGTTGTTTCACTTGAATTTTCTATAGGCGTGCGCGTTGTATTATTCATTCAGGTAATAGATTTTTTTTTCTAAATAACGCTGTGTTTTTATGGCATCGTTTTTCTTTTACATTTAATCTACAACAACCCATCGCCGACCAAATTTGGCATGGCGACAGCAACGTTTACCCAAATCTTCACGCACCTCATCTAAAAACAGAATCTCAGACCGAAACACGTGGGGTGTTTACCGCAAGTCGAGCGGATGTTAAAGCTGATGCTCGCAAAATAGACCAATAATCTATCTAAGATGGGGGTTTAGAAGAAAGTTCACAAGTTATTTTAGGGTGGTGGGGTTGGAAATACCCCCCTCGTGACTGTGGAGAAACCTGGTTGCGCCCCCAGAATGAATGAACGGGGCCGTGTGAGTGAGCAGGCGTGACAAATGTTGCCCGAAAAGGGATTTGTATTCAAAGTGAGGGACTACACACTGAAGTGACCTGCTTATCAGACTGTGACGTGAACTAGAGGTTGTCCAGTTATTTTGATTATGTACGAGTGGATGTGTTTTGTTTTTGTTTTGTGTGTGTTTTCCCCTGTTTTGTGGGCCTGTCATCCAATTAAGTGTGCGTTTGCTCGCACGGCACAGAGCAGCTCCTTAAAAAGCAGTCAGTAGGACAAGTCGGTGGATTACAGTAACCCTACACTCGAGTAATAACTATCAGATGACCTACACTTCATAGCGACTGTCTCTGCGCTTGTTTGCTTACGCGTACATGTGCGCGCGCGTGTGTCTGTCGGGTTATGAGGTGGGGTTGGGGGGGGGGGGGGTGTCTCGTGTGTCTGTAGGTGGTTGACTCCTTGGTTATGCGCTGCTGCGTAAAGATTCAGCATTCAGACAAAGTGCATTCTCACACCCATCAAAGGGAAAAGAACCAATTTTAGGTTCAGCGGTTGGTTATAATGTTTAGAATCTTTGAGATTACCTTTGGATGTGTTTGAAATATCAGTGTGTGTGTGTGTGTGTGTGTGTGTGTGTGTGTGTGTGTGTTTACAAAGGTCGAAAGAAATGAGGGCAGAGGCTTGTCAAGGTTTACACAGTCTATATGAGGTGGTGGCTCAAAACTGTAAATTCCACATCCATCCTCAAGTCATTTTTCTAGCCCCCAACTTCTCACACGCTCCTGAGATATTCTTCATAGTCTGTGTCTTATATCGAAGGTACTGCTTCACTTTTCAACTTCTTGTTGCCGCGTGTGAGAGCTTTTTTTTACTTTTTTACTTTTAGCAAGGGGAAGTGAGAGAAATTGAACGGTGAACTTGAGAAGGTGTGGGGAATGTAGACCACAGGGTCTATCTCTGTTAAAACAAGTAGCTCTGACCATGCCAACAAGAGCCAAAATAACCAAAACCGTGTGCAGCTTCATTTGTGTCCCAGTGTTGCTGTGCAAATGCAGACAAGAGTGCCAGAAGTGGTCTCAGGTGAAAATCCTGCATGGACGATTGCGACTCTCTGTCGAGAAAGCAGAGACTAAAGTTGACTGGCAGCAGGTCTGCGCACTCGAGAACCAGTGGCCCAATGATCCCTTGCGCCTCTGATCAGTCATCTATCCGCATGACTCATGCACGAGGCTGTAAGATGTTGGCCAATCTGCAGTTTCCTCTGTTGTCGCAGGAACGGTAAAACAAACAGTGAGCTAGCGGATGCCTTCCTGCATGAACCGAGTCAGACAGAACAAAGAAAAATGTAAACATGCATCTTATCTTTGCCAGCGGGACCACTCGTCATACCCTGTGGCATTATTGGGTCATAAAGCAAGAATTAACTGGAGTCTTAATAGGCCTAACCTCTATTAAGTATTTTTCGATCCATGGCTACGTTAATGCTTGATGTCGCTCTGATGTTTCTCTGTGATGAGTCGCAAGTTAGCTGAGAACTTTCCTCAGTCATAAGAGGAATTGTGGATCCTCCTGCCTCTTACGACTGTTTTCCAGCTGGTGCATCTTAAATAGCGAGCTAATGTGGCCGTATGTCACTGCATCACCTTGTTGAAAGGCAATTAAAGCTGTGTCAGGAGCATAAATAGAGACACACACCCCCACCCCGCTCCCGGCTGCGAGGAAACAAATGATCTCTCTGAAAAGGTGTTGATCTTCTCTCTGTCGGCCCAGTTAAACGGGGCTCAGCGAGGGAGAGGAAGGAGGTGCGTGGTTCAGTTGTGTTTGTGAGAGGTGGAGGACGCACATGTTGTTTGTGTGTTCATGTGTAGAAGAGAGAAGGGGGGTGGGGGGTCATCGTGGGTGTGAGATTCACCCTGGTGAGACTTGCGCCTTTAGACATTCCTGACATTCCGACCTCCGGGATGCTTGAGGCTCCTCCGTCTTCTGGTAGCACGCTGGGGGCTGCAGAGGGCTCCGGACGGCTTTTATGTTGCCAGGCTCACACCGGCAAAACCCTTTGGTTGAACAGAAACCACATACCCTCTAATTTAAGAGGGCATGGGAACATGCAGTGCACGCAGACATCAGGTCTTCTCAAGTTACATCCATGAATGACACTTGAGTCTTAACAAGTCTTCTATGGAGTCAGAGACACTTGTCAGCCTGGGCCTCCTTGTCTTTGAGTTTTTAAATAGATGTTTGAACTTTTCACTGTTTTTTTTTTTTTTTAAATATCTGTTAGGATTTATGGCAGAAGATCATGCATATGTTAGTTTAAAGGCAAAATGAATAAAAATAGTCTGATACCTTTTCTCCGGGCACTGCAAAAGAGATATGAGCTGTCAGACAAGAACTTAAAGGCTGGGTGAGATTTTTACATCTGTTTTTTTTGTTTTTTGGGGGGGTTTTTGGAGACAAAGACATGTGGAATTATTATTATGACTTAATGTAATCACTTTTAGGCCATATGTCTAACTCAAAAACTTGTGCTGCATTCTTCTCTCTGCCTTTTACATGCTGCCCTACGACCGACACCCCCGTGTCGTAAAATCAGCCATGACAGGTTATCCTGCATCTACCAGATACTTCCAGAGCCACCTCTGACCAAACTGGATTTAGCGAACCCAAGATGTCAGCGTGCAACGACTTTGCAGAACACGTGTGGAAACCCGGCTCTTGTAAGAACTGCTTCCACCCGTTCAGCGCACACAAGACCGTTGGCTTCCCGGATGGCGGCGCACCAGCTGCGTGTTTGAAGAGCAGCCCGGGAGGTGATGAGGAAGCTTTAGTGACTGCGCCTTCACCCTACAGCAAGCCGACGATAGCTGTGAAACCTACTATGATGAGCCTCGACACCAGCGATGCTGCAGATGTCAACATGAACATTGAGCAGGTGAGCCTCTCAAATGTTTCCATTTTTTTATTCATTTTTTTGTCAGCTGGATGTCTGTTTGGTAACGTGTGTTCATGTTTGTTTGTAGGAGGAAAACACAAAGAGCCCAACTGAGAGGCTGCGCCTCAAGCAGCTCTTAGACCTGTCGTCTCTTTACATTGATAACAGCGGCTGCAATAAGGCCCACAGAGACGCAGTTCTTCAGAGTGCCGACACCAAGAAAGACTGCAACAACGGCTTCTCTTTGACTCCCTTGTCCCCCACTATCCTGCCCACTGACTCTAAGATCATCAGCAATATCTATGTTACCCAGGAGGAGGGTCGAGGTTCTCAGAGTTTAAAGAAAAATGCCAATGAAGACTCCTGCAGGCAGCAGAATAGTACATCCGCTCTCCGAACCAAAAGCACTTTTAATGGAAATGTTGTGACTACCAGGTCGAATTATCAAGAATGTCATCAGGCAGCTGTGGAGATTCCCTTTTCACTGGATATTGTCCCTACTAGCCCTGCCACAGTCCACAGCAATGGTATGAGCAGTGGGAGTGCGACGGGTGTTACCATAAAGACATCCAGCACTTCTACCACTTCCTGTGTGGATGTTGCTAGCCCTAAATCTCTTTGTCCCATCCTGTCCAAACAGAGCAACCTATCAGACTCCTCTTATTCTTATCGTAGCAGCACAGATTCACTTCCTGGACCGGAAGGCTCAGGAGCAAGAAAAGACAGCTCGAGGAGCCCCCAAAGCCCACCATCTATGGGTAGCCCACAGTCAACTCCCACCTTTTTCAGTGGACAGAAAAGCTCAGAGCCAATTTATGCTGAGAGCACTAAGAAAAAGCGCAAGCAGCAAGAAAACGGACTGCAATCTCAACCGGAGTCCCCAAACCAGACTGAGGAGTCCCTAAGCTCTGAGCATGACCTCTCAGGAGACAGTCAGCGGGCCACCATCACTGTAATGGCTGCTCACATGGAGGAGAACAACAGGACTTTCTACTTGAGCAGCCCGGATTCGGCTGTTAGTACCCAGTGCCACTTCAGCCCCACGGCTCGTAAAGACCAGAGCAGTCCTGCTTTCCGTTGGCCCAGCCCCAGCCACAGCACAGGCTCTCTTGCTACAGAAGTAGGCTGTGCCCCTACTCTGCACCCCAAGCCCCAGTCCAGCCCACCAATTCCTCCAAAGAGGAACACCCGCTCCCCAAAACTGGGCACCTCTAGCCTCTCATCGTCCATGTCTTCTCCAGTCCCACTTCCTGAACTTCCCAGACTACTGACCTCCAGCCTCTCTCCGTCTGTTTCATCTCCCGTCCCTCTCACTGAACTCCCCATGCTTTTCTTCGTCTCTACTAAAGAGGTCACTGCTGAGAACCAGAGCCCAGCACCCGAGCGATGGCACAAGCCCCACCACCACAGCTCTGGCTGGAACTGCCGCATTGAGGAAGAGGAGGAGGAGGAAGAAAGAGACCGGAAAGAGACTGAAAAGAAAAAGTTAGCCGCCAGTGCTGAGGCAACCTCTCGGGTGACAGGCGTAGTCAATGGTGCTGCTGTCTGGAAGGAGGCCAGGGACTCGAAGGCCCACAGCGGCCCCCCTCCGCTGACAGAGCCAGGCACGGCCCCCCCAGCTGCCACTAACAATGGTGCCTATCAGGGGGAAACTAAGGGCAACGGCGCAGAGGCGGAGGGCAAGCATAACGGGAGCATGCCGGCAAAGCAACCGTTGCATGGTGGCTCATCAGAGCCGCTGGCACCAGGGAAGGGAGCTACCAGCCATGACCCCAATCCACCGCCTCCCCCACCCAAGAAACTGCACAGGTAAGAATAGCAAAGCACTGTTTTTGTTTTACAGTCACACATTTGGTTGAACCTTGAACAGGACAGAGCGGCAATGCAGCAGATCTCAGAAGATCTATGACTTTTTTTATATTACTAAATCTGCTTTTTCAGTTAATCATGTTGTCAAAAGAATAGCAGAATAGCAGCTAGATGGTTGAGCCTAACTGAGGCAACGACACTGCTCCATCACTCATGTTGACCAACAAACACAAAATATCTCAGAAAGTGTTCACTAACTTTGTTCAGAGTAGCTGGAAAACATCACAGGCACAAAATCCTTTTATCTGATCATCTAATATCCAAACATGTAACCACTGAAATTCTCTTGGTTTTTGCATAAGAATATAACACACATAGATGCTCTTAAAGAAATAGTAAATGGTGAGAAAACCCAGCAAATGCACTTGGCTTAAGGACAGGGGAACTGAAATATTGTTTATTCAAAGGCAGCAGTGAAAAAGTGTGATAGATACTGAATTATATGGAGGTGAGCTGTTGACATACTGTAATACAGTTTTACTGTAACACAGGTTTATCACTTGTGAATTGCCTGTTGTAGCAAATACTTGTTCTATTGTTTTGTCTCAGTGACTTGCATTAAGATTTTTGGGACTGTGGTTTGATTATATTATTTAATTTAGCACTTATAACATCCACTTAGGCCTAATGTAATGCTCTCCACAAAGGCAGTTATGATGCATTTATGTCATGCAAGTCACTATTCGGTGTCTGTGACCATACATATGTGCGGATACAGTATCTAACTGCAGTCATTAGTGTGAAACTCGCAGTGCCTTCTCCTTTCATAGCATCATTATTCAGCCTCCATTCTAATGCCTTGTGATCATTCAGACTCTTGCAGAATATTCCTTAATGCACGCCTTGTTCTATTCATGCTAGCAGCGTGACCTTTTTCAATTGTAATTAATGCACAAAGTGTGTCTGTTAAGTAGCCCGCTGCTATGTCAAGTTACTGTAAATTTGTTTTGGCTGCACCATTGTAGACGATGAATGCAAAAGGCATTTGTAGTACTGTGGAAAACTCTTGAGTAGCCCTTCCTTTCTTTAGATTTTAATAGAAAATTGGGAGAAATCTTTAAACATGCATGAAAATACAGTGTACACAGCAAAAACGAGCCTTATATAAAAGATTTCTAACAAGCGTGAAAGCCAATATTTATTCATTAACACAGCCTGAACCCTCTTAGGTACGAAAGTAGTCTTCAGGAATAGTTCTCTGGACTTCCTGGAAGACTGTCCAAGGCTCGCAAAATTTCAAAATCTCTGGTAGCCCTTCGGGCAGGCATTCTTCAGTTTTTGGTAGCCCAAAATAAATTTAAGTAGCCCGAATAAAAAAGAAAGCTATTTTTTAATGTTTTGTTTCCTTTACAATATTATACATTAAAGTATAATATTGTAACGGAAACAAAAATTAATCAAAAAAAATTGTTAAAATACAAATCACAACAACTGTATAAAAATTACAACCATCAACTCAAATACTTGGTTCAAATTGAACAGAAATTTCTATGAACTTGTAAGAACTGTGTAGGACATGAATCAGTCTGTGTCAGATCCTGAATCTGAAATTTCCACTGAAGTCACAGGTAAGAGGCAAGTGGAACCAAGATCTAGGCCATTTGCTTTTTGAAGTTTGCAAAGACTGCTAAATTTTGCCAATATAGTTCACTCTTATAGCACGCTGTTCTAAACACTTTTTAAAAACTTTTTTTTGTGCTTGGTTTGTTTTTAGTATGTTTTTTTGCAATTGCTGTTTGTTCTAGGAACGATACTGCAGACTGAGCAATAATGCATTTCTTGCATTTCTCATGGGTTCTGATGGGTTCTTTCTTAAAATTACTGGTCCCAGTAACAAAGGCACTTGTCGACTCAGAAATCAAATGAAACTCACAACACACCTGGCAGAACATCATGTTATTTAGCTCGTCATATTCCAGCCACAGAAATTCTTTTGTCCATGAAACCAAAAAAGCTGCGCTTTCTTTTTGCCTCATAGTCTGATTTGTCATAACTTTTCCGTTTTGTGGTAAGCTTTTCTTTGGCTGCCCCTTCTTCACCCTGACCTGTCTTATTTGGCTGAGCAGAACTAAAATACCAGCGTAAATCCTGCTGCTTTTACACACGTACTTACATAATGGTCAGCGATTCTTTGCGCACTCAACCTCTCACATGTTTAAGCTTGCTGCGAGAGATTTCACTTGTCGAGTTTGAATAGTAAGCCAATGAGTGATAAGACGATGTCAGAGGAATTGGTGCGCAATTAATCGTCACTCACCAATCAGTACTGCTGCTCCCTACACACCGTTCGCGCGATCGCAAAATGAAAGTGAAAGCAAAACACAAGCGCAAATTCAAACGCGATTTCAATATGTCACATATTGACAGTGGCTCATCGATGCCAATGACATAATTACTCAGCTACATTGGCGAAAGAATGCAAAAGCATAGACATATATTTTCCTTCCTACGATAGCCCGACGGGCAGGGCTGAGTTAGATTTTGGTAGCCCGACTGGAAAAATCGCTAGCCCCGGGATGTCGGGCTAGCGATTTTGCGAGCCCTGCTGTCGAAGCTCTTCTTTGGATGTTGGTGGCATTTTACTGTATTGTGGTTGGGATCTTTGTCAGTCAGATGCTAGTGGGTCCAAATCTGATGGCATTTTTCTGTGTTCATAATTCCATCAGTGTTGACAAGATCTACAACACCCCTGGCTGAAATGCATCCTCGAACCATGACAGAGCCTCGAACCATGTTTTTACAGATGACTGTAGCCACTCACTGTTCTGCATCTCTCCTTATGTCCTTGGTACACATTGACAGTGGTTTGAATCAGAATTTTCACATTTGGATTAGTCGCTCCAAGACCTGATTTTCAGTCAAATTCTTATGTAAAGTGACATACCTCCACCTTTTCCCCCAATTTCCTTCTGCATGAATGGCTTCTTGACAGCCACCTGTCCACTAAAATTATTTCTGATGAGGCTTTAGTGAACAGTACTTTGGATCAACTAAAGGCTCAAATACATCTCTCAGCTCCTTTTCCAGGACCTTAATAGATTTTTCCCACTTTTTAAAGACATGACTTTCAGGTGCTGTTCAGATATTTTAAGGACACACTGCACCGAATGCTGAGAAGTGCCCAATTCAAGCTGATAGCTCTCTGGGAATCACTTTGTTGGTGCAAAAAATACTATTGTATGTCTGTCAAAATGTGTTATTTTTGTGAGTTTCATAGATTCAATCAGCTAAAGGAATGGAAACAAATTATGTCTGTAACAAAGATCCAATTTAAAATGGGCCCTCTGGTCAGTTTTCTCTTATATGTAAAAACAACACTGCTTCACATCCTGTGAGTTAAGAGCCTTTTTCATCCTTCAGTGATTCATAGGTCAGTGTTAAGAGGTTCAATAAACAAAACCAAAAAAAAGCATTACTCAGAAAATGGGCAGATGCAAGGACTAGACTAAATATGTTTGTTTTTTTTAAAGCTGCCACTATCCAAAGAAAAACTTTGAAAAACTTCAGAAAGCCCAGAGAACTATTGCTCAAGACCACTTAAAAAACATTCCAAGAAAATCTGACTTCTTTGAAGAAAAATATAAAGAAATGAGACCAGAGGTGAAATTTTCACAGTACTGTGTGTTTGTTTGTGTGTATGATATTTCTGCTGAAGTCCACTTGCTGGTCATTTGTGTGGCTCGGTAATTACGTTTTATTACATCATGTGCTATATATGCAAAATGATGACTGCTCCTCTTTGCACACTCCTGGTTTTACCAGTCATATGTAAGCTATAAAAAAATGCACAGTTGCCTTAAACTGAAGCTGCGTGAGTCTAAGAATACATTGTGCTGTCTGAGTCAGTTTTCCAAACAAGAAAAAGAGAAGAGGCTCTGTGTTGAAGTTATTAGAGCATCAAATGAACGCCCTCCCCCCTTAAAATAAACTTTGCTTTGTCTATAACAGTGCAATGAGGTGCAAGCCACACACACACAATGTGACTTCCCCTACGCAAGCACGCGTTTTCTCATCTTGAGCTAGATTCGGCCAAAGCTCAGACGACACAGACCGCTGATCACATTTCAGTGGGGCTTCATGTTTGCGGTAATTCTAGGAAGGAACCGCTTTTGCTGTTATGACATTGCCAACATTCTGCGCTGATAAAAAAAAAAACCTTGTTGGGACACATGTGGGAAGACGCCTTTACCCAGCCAGTGACAGCTCTCGCTTTGTGGCATTCCAAGTTTATCAGTGGGTTTAATTTGTTTAAGCAGTAAGCGACCCTGGTCACCACTGGAGACACAGTACCGGAGAGTAGTTCCACATTCCCGACTCAAAGACATGAGTACACGTCCCATTTGAAGGAGCATTTTAAAGTTCTGAATCATTTAAAATCCACAGATGGTTTAAAAAAATCTGGCTCTCAGAGCCTTTGATCATGACATAAAACAGCAGATTTTGCTCTTTCAATTCCATGTAACAGGTCATCCAATGGATTATATGTCGGGTCGGGCCTAGGAGGTGTTCGCTTTTGTGCATGTGCCTACGTCATGGATGAGTGTGCATGATTAAGTAGCCTACTCCTTAACAAGGAAGGCGTGTCAACTGGTGTGTAAATGTTGCCAAAGAGGGAGGGGCTTTAGTGAACAGATTGCTGCCCCCCGGGGCAACTCCCAAACTGTTCCAGCCTGGCGATCAGTTGCCACAGATAGAAGTAGATTTTATAGATCAGCATTGTGGACTCAACTTGACTTGGGTTTGAATTGGCTTCGCTCTGTGATCTGCTATTCCAAGATTTGCTGCCCCTCCCTGCACAAAGCCTTCCTGATCCCCTTTCTGCTGCACAACAGATAGCATCTTGTTGCAGTCTGGCAGACTTGAAGGCTTTTCTAAAGTGAACTCGTAGGTGAATGAAATTAGAAATGTGGGCGCTTTAACTCCCCGCATCTAATGGATGCTGTTGCTTTTCTTGTGAGACACTTTAAATACACACATTACTCGTGTGGCACCAGGGTTGTGTTACCTACACACGCCGTGGCTCTAGGGAGCCGCTAGCATGATCCAGGGGCATTTTGTACCAACCGGCCCAGCAAGGACCTCAGCATGAGGTAGGCACCTGACGACAAATTATTCTCCTGCATCACCAGTGAGACACAAAATCTGACTCCTATGTCATTAGGCTGGTGAAGAGTTTGTGTTTCAGGTTGCTTCTTAGATTTGCTTTTCTCTCTCTTTTTTCCCCCCCACATCTCCATCAGATGCCAAAATTTAGATGTAGCATTGCATGCGGTCAAATTTGTTTCCTTCCTCTTTTACAAACTGCCATTTGCTCTTCTTCTAATCTCATGTAATGTTTTTTCACTTTCTTGATCTAATTCTCTGTTTTAACAAGTCTCGCTGGTACAGTAGAAAGAAGTGGTAAGATGAAAAGCTTGATAGTTCTAATAGATTTTACATTCTTAGACAGGAGGAGCGACAGAGTAACATTTCAAAGATTGTTTTGGGGTGAGCTGAGCGGCGGTGAATAAGAAAAGGGGGGGAAAGGCTGACAAATGATGACAAGGTAGGCCTGTAGCAATCTGCAAGTGATAGCAAGGATTTGTGTCAAACATTAATGGATCTTTGGTTTATAAAACTGTACAGCCTTGGTAACTGTCCTACAGTCTTTGGAGGCAAACAATGTGTCTCTTTATTCTCTGTTGGAACATGTAGAGGTTGCACAACAGGCGGGAGAAAATATAACCCTGTGTAACAGAAATGCAATATACAGCTTTTTACCCCCTGTGAGTCTTTATATTAAAGGAGGACATGAGATATTTATGTTGTCCATAATATCACAGAGATAGAGTTCAATCCGTTCCTCTCTGGCAGAGACTCATAAAAACTAACACTGCAAGCTTTGCGGGGATTGTGTTCATTGCGTGGTGTGTCTGCTACCACCTCTGCTTCCTGCAGCATACATAAAGGAAGGACGGTGTATTATGAATTAATCGGGTGTATTCTTAATACTCTTTAACCAGCTAAGCCCGTGACTAAAAGATTACATCTCTACATGAAATAGCCCTGAAAATCCAAGTATGTTTGTACATGGGTGAGCATGTGACCTTTTGCACGTAAACATACAAAGCGCATGCATGCTTTCCTCCCACTGCATCATTATGTGTTTACCGCAAAGAACGTCCTAAGTAAGAGTCGGGAAGTGAAATCATTTCAATTAGCCTAACCTACAACAACAACAACACTGCTGCAGTTTGGTTTATGTCTCATTTTACACTGTTACACTGCTATCTCTAGCTAGTTAGCTGCAACGCCAGTCCGATTCACTGGGGCAATAAGAGAATCTCAAGTAAGCTTTGTTTTTTGCTGGAAAGCTGATCAGATCTACTCAGAGGAAATGAGAAACCAAGGTTATTAATAGATGTTTAGTCTAAAATCAGACATTCTAGTCACAGTGATCTTGGAAAAAATGTTGTCTTTTGGTGCATAATGTGCATTTTATACAACACTGTATAAAGTGTGTGTGTGTGTGTGTGTGTGTGGGGGGGGGGGTTAAATTAAATTAAATTTAAACTGCAGATACCAAGTGTTCACAGCAATAAAAATCTTCACTTGAAACATTTATGTGCATTTAATGGAACAAACAATAATGAGGACAAATATTGTACCACCCTAAACGCTTGTATCTCCTTCCTTGCGTGCCTCTCCTAAAGAAGCTTGCTCATCCATGCTCATCCTCCAGTATAAATCAGTGCCATTATTTTTTTTTCACATAGGAAAATCTCATGTTTTGGATACAAATCGGAGAGATCTAGACCGAGACATGCACGGGCGCAGACATGCACATTCGCTCATAATCCCTGCGCCCATTACCATTTCTCCTGCGCCTCAGCATTTCCACTGCCTTTCATCACGGCCTCTTTTGTTTGTAAAATGATAGCGAATCCTTTAGCTAACTACCAACAGAGAATACCTAACCCTTTGTCTCCCCCCTGTGCTTCTCTCCTCTGCTCGTCTGTTTGTTCTGCTGATTTATGGTGGAACTGAAGTCAGGGGCCGGCAAATAAACGGATAGAGGAGTCATTTTGTGACGGAGGAGAGGACAGAGAGGGGCAGATGAAGGGGAGGGATGGGACCCTGCTTCCCTGAGCCATTAGCAGCTGTAATGAGAAGAGCGAATAGCTGTCAGTCACCCTAATTGGTCAACTTTATTAGAAAGTGTTCATGAACAGTTTTCACTAACATTATAAGACGCAGTCACGATGGTTAGATGGTCAGGTAATCAGGCAAATGGACAGGAGGAACTTTGGTTGTACTTTGTGCTTAAATTTGTAGCCTTTAGTTGAAGCTACATTTGGGAACCATAGTGCAGTTTTAAAAAAGATTATAAAAAACCAGAGAGGTCCTCGCATTTATTCTTCTTTTACAGATTTTAGTCGTTAATGTAACTCTGAGTCCCTAGCCACAAGCATAAATTAGGAAAATGCAACTAAATCCAGTTTGCACCTATGCTCTTATTGCCACTTGTGGACACAGAGGGGCTAACGCTCAGCAGCAGTTGCTCAGTCTCACTTTTAGATTCCGATGTGATTGGCAGTACATTTTTCATCGAGGCGTGTTTATTGCAATTATGAGGCAACGTTGAATCAGGAAGCATAGCACTCCTAACAAAGAAGTGAAACTTGACATGACTTATTCATCATTTCAGATGAAACTATGTCGTCCTTCCCGCAGGTTTATTAATTGCATAGTGCAGATGTAAAACAAGCAAGAGGAAGAGGAATGGTTCCACATTTACAAACGGGCATGCAAGAAAAATGCCCATTTCTGCTGCAGATCAGCAGATTGACTGCCTCGAGACACTGCACCGGGTCCTGTTGTAGAAAAGTAAATGGTAAAAAATCAAGTTGTGTAACATTATCCCTGCTTTTTTGTTTTCTCCATGACAGAGTGGGTAGGATGAGTGGCAGCAACATGGAGATGGACCGCTGTGGCCAACATGGGTCGGTAGAGAGCCCTACCTCGTCTCTACGGGGCCTGAGAAATTCCAGCCTCCCAATGGCCTCCACTGACAACCTGGCTGCAACTGACACTGGTAAGCAGCTCATACTGAATCGGTTAATAAAAATAATAATAGCAGTAATAAACATTCGTGTAATCCAACTGAAACGAGCATGACATATCTACGTGGCAATGTCAGTGAATTTTCTGACATGTACACTTGGGTATGCATGGAAGTTGTTTTGCTCTTTTATGACTGCGAACCATAAAGGTGCACTTTGTTCAGAGTTAACCTGAGCAGCAACATCAAAACAAGGAAAGGAAGCTCTGCAGGGATTTACAGTTAGTGGCTGTCAGCTTGTCCCTGGTTCCTTTTTTCACATGCAGTGCACATGCAGTTTGTTGTAACGGGTTCATTAGTTCACGTTTTTCGCGGTCTTCTAGCCTGAGACGTGGCTCAGAATGAGAGGCATCTGTCCTCGCTTTGGAAATTGTCGTCATCCTTCACGTATCAGCTTTAAACCTCGGTGGCACACACTTGTAATTGCTGCAACTTCCTGAGCAATGTTGTTTGAAGAGATAATTATGGACTCTGATAACGAGGGGAAAAAGGGCTTGGCTCATCCTAGTGCCACCCCCCACCCACCTTTACTATCCACCCCCGCCCCCCCCCCCCCCCCCCCCCCCCACCCTTGCGAAAGCAGTTCTTGAAGACTGCACCGCACAATTATCTAAATATCTTCAGTCTTCTCTGGTGTAATGTCAGGTTCCAAGTTTGAGTCTTTAATTGACAAATGGTTCATAACTGGGTGGAAGATGTTTTGACTGTCACCATGGACCCTGGATTGTGGAAAATTTCCAGTTCTTCTGTAGAAAAAAGGTATGACTTTATATTATAGCCGAGCAGTGCACAGTGACATAAGGGGCGTAGTAGATAAATCAGATTTGCAGCTGTCACCTGGGAATATTCTGTCAGGGAATCCTGTTAAGGAAAATTAACTTAGAAGGACGCACAGACACAAAGGTTACACTGTGTGAATCCACAAAGGCAGGAAAACGAAAGTCTGCCAAGAGACATTTCTCTCTGTTTGTGTCTGTATTACTTTGTGTGCATGTGGAAGCCTGTAATTCCCAAGTTGACACAGTTTGTGTTTCATTGGTTATGTCTGTGAGTTTGGTTTTAATTTAATTGGTAGACCTGCTAACGTCTTTTTTTCTTCTTCCATAGGTTCTCAGGATGCTACACGAATGTCTTGTTCTTCTCCGTTTCTTAGAAGCCCGGTGACTTCAGCTCCAGGTTCTCCTAATCCTCCCTCCATTACCAGCCCGAGTAAGCAGCCGCCTCCACTCCCAGAGAAAAAAATGGCCAGCCGCACCGTGTCCGCTCCCGACGGAAACGGAAAGCCTTTCGTTCGAGCGTACCCGCGCCTCCCGTTTACCGGCTCAGAGAGCAACGTGTGCCGGACCGCTGATGCCAGCTCCCGTTCCAGTTTGCCATCCAGCCCCATCGATCCACGGCCCATTTTCTCCTCCAGTGAGTCTCTAGAACATTGTCACGCCCCCCTGGGACGAGCCTTGAGGTCCAGGACGCTGGACGAGCCAGTCAAGACTCATGGTCGGCTGGGCGTGCACTGCCGAAGCAGCATCACTTGCTCATCTTCTCCTCAGCTCAGCGTGCCATTCTCAGCTGCAGAACCAGGTTCAGCGCCAAACTTCGGCTCGAGCCTGCAGCTGCAGACCCTTCTGAGCAACATCGACAGTAGAGAAGGAGTGTACTCCAAACTGGGCGGGCTTTATGCTGAGTCTCTGCGGCGGCTGGCTCTAAAATGTGAAGATCACTTCACTCGCTCACAGAAGAACCCGCTGAGGTTTGAAGAGAGCAACTGGTCTCTGTTCAGGCTCACGTCTAGCAAGCCGAGCTGCAATGCAGGAGACGCTGTGTACTACTCTGCCGCCTGTGCCTTAGACCCCAGCAGCTCCTATGCTGTAAAGGTAATCCCTAAATACTGAGCTTCATTTGCAAGTGAGAGATGTTTTACTTTCCAGGCACGCAACACACTCTGTGAGCACTTTATCAGAATTAACCCAAAAGGCAACCGAATGAACAACTAGCATTTGTTTGTTGTTGTGAGCACCCAAGCACTTTTTCTGCAAAACAGGGAAAGGGTGGCAGGTGTGCAACCTGTTATGCTTCCTGTCACTACTTCAAAATAAAAGCCTCAGTGCCGTTTTCTACACACCTAACATGAAGAAGCAGTAGTTCAGTTAGATTGTCAGTAACTGAACACAGCTTTGATGCACTGTTTGGAGAGTAAACGATAAATAGGGAGGTACGAAAAAATAAAAATGTAAATAACAGTTACCTCTGACTTCTTTTGAAGTGGATTCTCATTAAAATGGGATTGTAGGATCATCAATACAGTACAGTTTACAGTATTCATATTATTAATAATATCCTACATAGTTTAAACAAGTGGTTGCCAGTCTTTTTCATTGGATCCCCTAACATACTTCGAAACTATTTTAATATAACATGTTTTATCCTTATATATATATTCAGCAGAATTCACTTCAAACTGGTTTGGGCTACTTTTGGATGCCCCCAACCGGTCAAGGCAGATGGCTTCTAAAACTGGTTCTCCTGGAGGTTTCTTCCTGGAGGTTTCTTCCTGTTTTTACCTTCTAGCTGTTGCCAAGTGCTTACTCATAGGTGGTCGTTTGATTGTTGGGGGTTTGCAATAGGCTAATAGTAAAGTTTATCTTACAGTATAAAGCACCTTGAGGGGGACTGTTGTTGTGATACTTTTAGCAGCACTCTATTTATCAAATATTAATATCAAAGGATGGTGTCACCAACTCTACCCATTTATCCAGTATATGCCCTGTTAACACTTTCAACTTTACCTAGCTAGTCAGCTACTAATCCATATTGCTAGCTAACGATTCACTGCTAGCCATATTTCAGAACAACAGTTTGCAAATGTATTCATAAAACAGTTTGATTTGAAATATTAACTAGTAGTTTCAACTCGTGGCCAAACATTAGCAAGCTGTATCTTTATCACTTGGATAGTTACTCATTCATTTTAATCACTTACACATTTTTGGCTGCCATTTTTTACTGCTTATCCATTACGTTTAGCGAAGTGTAAACTTTGACCGCCTATTGTAGTTGTATTCTTGGTTTTCATATAATGTACTTGGATTTGCAAGGCTAACATTTAAATTAAATGGAAAATTTTAAGGAAAGCATTTGTTGTTAAAACTGTGTGCAGAAGATAACCTGTAAGTGTATAGTAACAGAGTGGGGGACCCTGCTTGCTCATAACTGTCTGTTCCAGTTGAGAGAAGTGAAAACTTACAGTTGTCTGAGGTACAGTTGACCTAGTGGGTGTTGAACTTTTAAGCAGGTACTTGACAGTTTGAGGACAGGATGAGGAGATTAAAACTGGGCAGCAGTCTTATTTGTTCTAAGGCTGCAGATGGGATAGCCCCACTACAGCGCAAACCTTAAAGGCATGTAATGCAAATAATGACGAAGGAGGGTGTGGGTGATCTGATCTTTGCCCGAAAGTCATTAGTGCTGTACAATGTAGCAGCTGTTTGTATTGTGTGTTTTGCCACAGCCTGGGTGCCCAGACTCTTGCTTAATATCTCTGGGCTGATTAATCTTTACATTCCAGGCAGGATTTACAGCCCAGACAAACCCTTTCTGTTGTCCACAGCCAAGACAAACTTACTTAGAAGACACTCATCCCTGTGCTAACGATAATTTTGTACATTTAAGCAAAGTCAGTACAAAAAGTCAGCATGCTTTTTTACATGTAATACTGTTTACTGTATTGCCACCTAAACCTTTTCACTAAGACGAGATCATTATTTTTGAAAAAAAAAAACAGTCCCATCAAAGACTTAAAATTAATTTAATTTAATGGGAGGTGTCGTTTAAAAAATTTGATGTAATATTTCACACAGACCAGTTTGAGAATGGACACTGGAGGGCTGTAGTAGTTTATTTTCATCCCAACAGAATCTGGTACTGCTATCAACTTGCCAAACTGTGGTATAAAAAGTATTTTTGAGAAAGCTTTTCAGCTGAGGCTTGAGCTTACATGTCCATCAGGGGTGCTGATTTCACATGAATAGGAACAGGAACTGAATTAGCACTGACCTTGGAACTTAACTAACAAGAATTCCTTTCTTATGTTTCTTGGCTCCACTCCCTTCCCGTCTCTCTGGAATTTTCCCTCCCTCCCTCTTTGTCCCTTTCTTCTTTTCTGCTTCACCCGTTTCTCCCTTCCTTTGTGTACATACCTCTGCAGATCTGCAAGAGTTCAAGCATTGAAGCCAAACAGGGCCATCTCTACGGCCTGTCAGTGCAGCAGAGCATGCCTCCTCACTTCAACCTTCAGCAGGACTGTGGTCACTTCCTCGCCTGTGTCCCCCAGAGCATGTTGCCTTCTGATGAAGTCTCCCAGCCAACCACACCTGCTTCGCCACTGCCTCAGTCTGTGCAGGGCCAGCCGGAAGACAGAGAGCGAGTGGTGGTCATTACACCTGAGATCCCTCAGCAGACGGCAGCTGACTTTGTTCGGGAGTGGGAGGCATTCCACAAAGCTCAGCCAGAGGTCTACGAGCGTCGCATATGCTTCCTCCTCCTACAACTCTGCAATGGCCTGGAGCACTTGAAAGAGCACGGGGTCACGCACCGTGACCTCTGCCTAGAAAATTTGTTGTTGGTACCTCATCAGCGCAGGCCCGCTCTGTTCGCGCCACAGACTGAAAACACCTCCAGTAATGGTTCAAGCGGTGCGGAGGCTCAGCGTCACCTTCCCCGGCTCCTGATCAGTAACTACGCAAAGGCCAAGCGTCGCTCCTCGGAGGATGCCGTGTCAACCAACGTGGACCCTCGCATCAAACGTGACCACGCCAGGCTGGCGCCTGAGATCCTCTCAGCAGCCCAGTACCGCAAATTTGATGAGTTCCAGACGGGCATCCTGATCTATGAGCTCCTCCACCAGCCAAACCCGTTCGAGGTCAGTCCAGCACTGAAGGAACAAGACTACCGCTGTGAGGACTTGCCTCCAATCCCCTCTGTCTCCCTCTATTCAGCTGGCCTCCAGAGGCTGGCCCAGCTCCTTCTCCAACCTGACCCCATCAAACGCATCCACATCCAGGAGGCCAAGCGTATATTGCAGAGCTTGCTCTGGGGACCGAGGAAGGACCTCATGGATCAGCAGTGGGAGAGACAAGGACAAGGGGGAAACTTTGTCGATGGATCCCGACACGAGGGTCTCCTTAATTGGCTCGACGTGAAAAGGGCGCTGCTGATGATGAAGTTTGCCGAGCGCTCGCTGGAGCCAGAAAGGAACGCAGAGCTGGAGGACTGGCTGTGCTGTCAGTACTTCTCCTCAGCTCACCCTCTGTCCCTCTGCCATACAGCTGAACTGCTCTACTCACTAAAGTGAAAGCTCACCTTAAGGGTTTAAAATCCATGTGGGCGAAAGCATAGTTATATGCGACTGTAGGTGCGAGAGAGACCAACGATGTCAAAGAATGGGATAAGGAGGCGCAATCCTCTGGAGAAAACCCGCACCCGTGTATTCGATCTACTTCATGCATGAGATCCATGCGTCAAACTAGCCGTCCAGTCTGAACTTTTTTTTTAATTTATACCAACAGTATCCCGCGACAGTGAGCTTAGTATAAAAAAAGACCTGTGAACACACCACTGATTTTGTAATAATCAGAAAGATTCTCATGACAACTAGAATCTGTTTTTATTTTCTCTTGCGATCCCGGTGGATGCATCAGGGGGGAAAAAGAACATGGACAGTATTCATAATAATACACTTACCAAAGTTCATGTTTGGCACTGTGTTTTGTGTATTTATTAAATGTCAGTGGAGACATTTATACGCGATGACGACAGGATAGCAATTCATAACCTAATTCTGTGTCAGTAATGCTGTGTCGCACATACATGTGCAGCTAACTTTGTCTACATGTAACCTGTACGGCTAATTTCTCTGCTAATGGAAATGTGAGGTCACCTGCAGGCTTTACCGTATTGCACCTTTTACTCTCATGTTTTTTGTCATGGGCACATAGTGCTGTATTGCAGAATTACTGCAGGATTATGCTTTTTTTTCTTTTTATTCTGTGTATACTTGGAAATGATCAACACAGCCTTTTGGAAAAAAATACTACTACTGTTCTACTACACGCAGTTTTTTCCCTCCTTTGCTCAATTTTATTATATATTTAAATGTTTGTTGACATTTGTCTCAGTGCCTTTTGTTCTTTTGTATTTGTTACAGTGACTCGAGCCTAATGTAAATACTCCCCACCATTTGTCCTTTGTGAAACTGGCCTTTCACAGGAACAATGTTTTCTTTTCTTTTCTTTTTTGGTTTTGTACAGTGATTTGTAGATGATAATAGAAGTGAATGGGCCCAAGCAGGTCTTAAAAAGCCATGAATATGAGCAGTAGTTAAAAAAACAAGATGATATTTATGATTTAAGTTGTTATCTTGTAGTAGTCACTGGAATTTCTGTTTATTTCCATGATATTCAGCAGCAGCTGGGCTTTTTTATGTGTCATGAAAGCTTCAAGTTATAAATTATATTCAAACAAAAAGTGTGGCAACACATTAACAGCCTGCACGCAGGTTTTTATTCAAGACCGACTGTTTCTAATGTGGAAGAAAAGTAAAACACGCCCTGAACTCACGACTAATGCATTATTGATTGGAATTATTTCGTGTGTGTGCCTCTTATTTGCATCTATCAATAAACATGCATATATTTTCTCACTGCAGGATGTGGTGTGTTGAGGTAGTTTTTTTTCTTTGTTTTGTTGTACTTATCCATTTTAATGATTGGGCTATTAGCAGGTGCCGCTAATGAATATCTGCAAGCTGTTTGTGACAACTGATAAATACATTCCTTGGACTTTTATTAGTTGTATCAGTGGTTCTGCACACTGGATTACTTTGTACCAAGTGATCATTGTTTAAACACAGTCTACCTGAGTATTGTTTCTGTTCATGACCACAGTGTGCCCATCTTCTAATGGCAGCTTACAACAGTATAACGCTCAAACATGGACCATGACTGTGAGCTGAAGAAATGGTCTCCTCAGTCCAACAGAGCACCTTTGGGATGTGTTAGAAAGGGAGTTTTGCATCAAGCAAGCAGATCTGAAGGCAAAAAGGTGTCCAGTCCTTTAGTAGGTGATGATAAACCACATTTACACAATTTGCTTCATTTTTATGTGTGTTTTTATGTGTGACGTGATAGTAGAGCTGTTCAGAAAGAGCGCCTTGATTGGATGTCACACAGGAAGTAGAGGGTGTTTTTGATGAACAGGAGAAAACACCAGCCTTTTGTTATGTTGCTCAGTGTGTTTTGTGGACCCTATTACTCCAAAGTATGCTATGTAAGACTGTGTGAAACGCATGCAAATTAACTAATTAACTCCGTACTGAAAAAAAATCCACAGCAGTAAACGATGTTGCAGATACCTGCTCCTATTGGTCCTAGCCTTTCTGTTGCTTGGCTGAGAGACTGCATAAACATAATAGGGAATTAACTTCTGTTGATTCTATTCAGAATCATTTCTCTATGTCTTGTAAACTATTTTTCGTGCAGGGACTAAAGCGTGAGCAAATTAAAACTAGATTGATTTATTTTTTTGAAAAAGTAAAATAAGTACAGGATGAAAGGAGCCAAAAACTCCTGTCAGACAAAAGAGAAAAACATTTGCTGCTGTGGAAGACAACAGGTTGGTCATGTGGTGGAATCTCAATTTCAGTTTGGAGCCTCAGGCCAAAACAGACCCCAGACCCCCTCCTTCCCCAAACACCCCCCAAACTCAATACCTCCCACCTGCTCCCCCCACACAGTGTAGCCTTCTGCTTCACATCACTCCTTCAAAACCACTGGCTGCTGCCTTGTCATAGGTGGAACTATGTTGCTATGGTGTTTTGACCAATGGAATGGCATTTCCAGGAAAGCAGTCAGTCTCTGTCTTCCTCTCCCTTTCAGTAGCTCACCAGTCCACACACACACACACACACACACACACACACTGAAGCAGCCTGTTGAGCAAGAATCTAAATAACCCCCTGGTAACAACAGCAAGGCCCCTTCTTTGTTTGTGCCGTGAACACCGGTCAAGAGGTTGCATTCTTTATTTAAGAGAAAAAAGGAATGCCAGCAAACTGTCTTTAGCAGAAGACATAAGAGAGTACAAAGCGGCTCAGCTCAGCTAAAATATGATTAAGGTAAAGATCTAGCTATAGTTAGGGGGAAATTATTTATATGAATATTTAATTGACTTTAAAAAACTAAACAAACGCTAATTTACCAGTTATTGCTCATTTAACTCTAGAATGATTGTTTTGTTGGGGCCTTGACTAAAAGTTAAAACTAAAATCTGGCTATGCAGACTTTATTATCTCTTTCTGGTCTTTATACCTTAAGAAAGACAGAAAACCCATTCATAATGTTATATATCAGAGTGCTTACTGTATGAAGCTGCCCATTAAAAAAATGCTCTTTTAACACTGAGGAGGATTGTTACATGCAGCTCAGTGGAAATGTGGGGCACATCTAGCATGGCCTTAGTTCCATTTCCCTATAGCCAAGAATCAGCCTCAGGTCAACAGGCCCACAGGGCTTTTTCACAGGACACATCTGACATACCACAAAGAAAGAAAAATAATAAAAGTTATATATATTATTAACATGTGTTACATGTACTACAACTTTAATTGAACAGAATTGTTATTATTAACATCACGAGTGAAAATACTTGCTATGAAAAAGGCCCATTCAGTATCTAATAAGTAGTAGTAATTCTAATCTCTGTACTATTCTAGGGTCTTTAACCTGAAATAGTCAACACCTTTAGGTGATGGCTGTGGTGTTTTGGCGCTATATAAATAAAACTGAATTAAATAATGACAGTCACTGACATGACATTGGTCTTTAATTAATCACAACAATATCAGCAACACTTCATGTCACCCAGCTTTCCCATCTATCCCAAACCAGTGATGCACACAGCTGCAGCTTCCTTCAGGTGTTTCCTGCGGAGCAGTTGAAGGACTTGCAGCCTGCTGTTGGAGCTAAATAGGAAGTCGGAGTAATATTCGTCCTTCCCCACTTTAAGTTCTCACACTGACGAGCTCCTCGGTCCTTCACCCTTGAACGTGTTTTGTCCCACTTGCACTTCCTCTTCCATTATGCCCTGCTGCTCTGCAACAATTCTATGAATCATTAATAAGAACATAAGGCAGCCTTTATGGCAATAAAGAATATTCCTTAAATCAGTAAGTCATTGTGAAAAGGGGGGCACTATGAAGAAATGTAAATTGCTGCTTCATCAAGGTCAATCTTTGGAAGTTAGAAGGTGTCGTCTCAATTTTAGGATGTGTTTAAATTTGACTTGCTTTTACAGACTTCAAAATGCAAAAATCTATGAATTTTTTGCAGTATTCTGACATCTAGTGGCTGAATTCTGTCATTACTTTTGTATTCAATACTATAGTATTTTCTAACAAAATAATTTAGGCAGCCTTTTAACCTCCTGAGATCCGAGTAAAACTAAAGTATCTTTCAGTTTGACTTTGTCTACTACAGAGGAAATACAGTTTGGGCTTCATCTCTGGAGGATGTGTTTGAAGAATACAAACACTAGCTCTAGAGCAAACACCAACTCTTGGAGTATGGAATGCCTTGTGACAGAGGTATAGCATGACGAAGATACAACACTCCAAGGATCCTGAATGGAAATCTTTGGCAGATACCCATTACAAAGGCGCCAGACTTTAAAAGCTTTTGTATTTTTCAAAGATTTGGCTGGTGATTCCTTACATGTTTTTTGTGTCTTCATGCCCACTGAACCTAAAGTTTAACTTGGAAATTATGTGTACAAAACTTTCCAAATAAGCGCCCTGGGACATTTCAAAGATTGCTGCCAAAATTTACCTGAAGTAGTTACTGAAGTGTTACTGGGATAAACATAGTTTTTAAAAGACTATATATTATCTGTATCTATATACATCTCACTGGTTTTGTTAAGACATTCTGTGCCACACTAGCTTTAAAGTCACACAAAGAATAATTCATGAACTGCCAAACTTTATTTATAGATCAAAACAACGCACAGCATTAAAACATTTCAACACTGTAATGACATCCACCCACTGTCTGAAGAGAGTGAAAAGATGCAATCAAGCACTTCTGGTTTAACATCATGCTCAGAATTAACATTAGTCTGAAGATGAAAAATAATTCACCTTTTTTTTAAAAAAAAGAAAAAGAAAAGAAAAATCTGACTTTTATTGTGTCAAAGCCCAAGCAGACGTAGGTGAAAGAACTTCACTGAACATTTTTTGTGATGCTTTAAAAAGCATTCAATCATTCATTTTTTGTGGTGTTCGAGAGTGTTTCAGATGACTTGTTAGTATGCAGCCTGCATTGCAGTGAAGCACCAGGTCCTATGACAGGACACAGGTGGGATCAGCCCAGAAAGAGGATCGGATGGGAGGGGAAAGGAACGTTTTTAAGGGTTCTAAGAGGTGGGAGGGAGATTCAGGATTCAGTTACAGATAACAGGAGGGGTTGGGGAGGGCTGATTTCGAGGCTTTGTGTTCATTTCTTTTTGGTTTTTGGCTCCAGGGGTTGGCCAATATCCTTCCCACGTAGCTTCAGTCCTGTTCATGGTCGAAGGTAAAAACATGTGGGTCATACAGCCGAGAAAATAACAAAATTCAACATTTTGTTTTGGAAAAATTTAAAGTAACACACTTACCGATTGCTCTTTCTATTTTCCCCATGACCTGGTTGTTGGGAATGGCTCTCCCGCACTCATAGTCAGCGATGATTTGAGGCTTCTCGTTAATTTTCTGAGGAAAAAGTGTGGAATACATAATTTAGAACTCGTAGGTAGCACATTTCACATAACTGCAGGGTTATAATAAACACTGATTGTAAGGTTTGCACTGGAAAATTACTTTGCTAGCAAATACTTAAAAACAACAGCCAAAGTACAGTCATGGCTAAGATTGTAATATTTTTCAACAACTTTACTTTCCTTTTGTTTGCCTTGTAGAACAGTGCATGATCATGCACACATCACCCCCAAATTGCTCTGGGATTGCTTGAAGAAGTTGATAACACTCTTAACATGGTCAATCCTTTAACCCTTTAAGACCTACCATAGAACCAAGTCCGCCAGAGCTTACTTTATATTTTTACATGCTGTGGAGCCATTTTTGGGAGCATTTCAAGTTGCTATACATCAATACAACCATTACAGCCTAGATTTTAATAATATGTATGAATTAAGTGCATAGTAATTACATAAATTGCAAAAAAGTGCAATAAACTACAAAAAAATTGAAAATCGTTTTTGTTTTTTTAACATATATTTCTAGTTAGAGAAATTTAAGAGGCTTATCCCTCAAAACTGTAAATACAAAAAAGTTGCACAAAATAGTTTCCCACCACAGGAAATTTATTTTGAGTGCCTTCATAGTTTTATTTTTGAAATACACCAATTTTTATACACTGCAGGAAAAACGAAAATAAATATTATGATGCAAATTTGCAAAAAAGCAGCATATGCATCAAAATAAACTATTTCCAGCAGTGCAATATGAGTCCTAAGCATCCCAGAAACGACACAAAAAGTCATAAAGTCAAACATAACTTTTAAAAACACCAGTATAGGCTCATTGAGGCCTGGACGGTAAAAAACTACATTTCCGCGAAAATGACGTCACTTCCGGTTTCGGCCAGGTCATGGCGGACATGCGATAGTTCGCGCTGACGTCTAATCCAACGTAGGAAGTGTTACAAACAGCTGATCGGATCGGCAAAGCGTGTTTCTGGAATATTATGTTTTTGTTGCTGCAAGTGCTTTTTATGCAGTTTTTGCAAAGCTATATGTGGAAGGAAACTGTGACCGAGGACAAGCTGATGGCATAAGATGTAAGTACAACTCCTCCGGTTTCATATGCAAAAAAAATTATTGCGCTAGCTCACGTGGTTGCAGTGCTACCGGGATTTAAAAATAGTTACGCAAAACAGAGCCTGCCCGCTCCGACCGGTTTTAAAGGGTTAAAAAGCAAGTGGAACCAAGCAGAAGACTACAAACTTTACTCGACTTTGAGTCCTGATAAGATGGGAACGGAGAGCTATCAGTCAGGATTTGGCCTTGAAGCACACCTCGTTGCATAAATTATTTTATTTATTATTTGACAATAAAACTCTGAAACTTTTGAAAGGCCTAGAGCTGGGCGATAGAACGATAACGATATGTATTGCGAAATAACCTTTTCTCGATAGAAAAATTAAACTATTGCGATAGACCTCATCTCTCTTGCTCTCTTAAAAAAAAAAAAGAAGAAGAAGAAGAAGAAGAAGAACAGCCAACCCAAATTAAGTAGCGCAGAGCCGAACCAATCACAGCCGCAGCGTCACGTCATGTGACTTGTTACACACAGCACAAGTGCCAAGCCGCACATGTGTATTTGTTTGGGAAGCAGCCAGCCGCCGTGCCGCCCGGGTAATGGAGGAAATGAGTGTGCCGACTAGAGAAAAATCAACCGAGAGCGTGACCGAAGGTTACCGAAGAGAAAACAGATGATGGTTCCAATGCCGGAGAGACTGTCGGACGGAAGAGCCATAGAAGTTCCGTAGTGTGAAGGCATTTCGGCTATTTCAAGTCTGACAAAAAACAGAGTAGCGCGCACTGTAAATTGTGCCGAAAGCAAGTCTGGAAATACAATAAACCTTTTTTATCACCTGAAGCAGTGCCACCCACTAGAGCATGCTCAATCTCTGACTGAAAGCGCTAATTCGTCATTTGTCCGACTAAAGTTTTTTGTTTGTTTTTTTTATAGATAGATGGAGTTGCACCTTGGATGTGCACCTAGGATTTGAAGAATGTTCTGTTAGCATCTTTATTTTAAAACTGTTCGAAAAGCTAAGCTATACAACAAGGAGAGATTAAGGATTTCCTTTTAGTTCTCAGTTTATTTCATATTGACAAAAGTTAGTCAATTTTGTCTGTTCTTCTGTAACACAAACTAAGATTTATTTTTAGAATTAATATTTTGTTTCTAAGTGGAATTGACTATTTAGTAGTCTGTTTTGTTTGTTCTATTTTGAAACTTAAACTCTTTAGCGGCTGCCTTTTGTGTAGTTTGCAATATTTGCCTTTATTTATCTGAAAAAGTCTCATGTTCCTTAAGTACATCTACCCTGTTGAACTTATTATGGGAAATAAATATTTAAATCAAAACAAGCTGCTGATTAGTTCACATTTTACTTGTGAGCAACGGCACATTTAAATCTGACAAATACAGTTATTTGGCTTATATCGTGATATATATTGTTATCGCCTGAAATGAAAAAACAAAACAAAAACATATCGTGATATGAAAAAAATCTTATATCGCCCAGCTTAGGAAAGGCCTATCATTGTTCTTCACTATACCCCAGAAACATGTAAAAACTCTGTGAAACTGCTGAAACCTTTGCCCATGACTGTGATCATGTTAAGAACATGGACCATATTGATCTCGCAACAACGTTCAAACAATTCGTCACTGACTTGGTTTGGTTTATCTTACTAACTACTACTTTTTCTTTCGATACATGTAGACTGCTTTCTGAGGTGCTTTATAAAACCAGACATGGCACATTTTCCAGCAGTCTGTGCACTGTTTATACAAGCATAATACATTTGTTTACTCACAGTGGCTAGATCTTTCTGGGTCAGGCCTTTTTCCTGTCTGCCTTGTTGAATGACCTTGCCCACCTCCAGAGGAACCCTATCATGGTGCAGCTCCTCTGTCTCCCTGTCCAGTTTGGCTGTATTTTTTGTCACAAGGTGCTGTTTGTTCTGCCCTGCAGCCCCTGCATGACAAGCCGTGGATAAAATCAAAGCAATGCGAAAGATGCCGGGCATGTACAGACTGTAGTAATCATAACACAGGTGAGTAAGTGGACTTCGTTCTTATAGTGTAAAACCAACTACTGGGAATTTACATTTCTTGGATGTTTGAACTTCCTCCCCACGTCGCTGAGCAGTTGTGATTGCCTGGGAAAAAACAAAACAAAAAAATAGGACAAGTACAGGTCATAACATTGCAGCAGATTGCCCAGCTCTTGATACACACTCTTTAGCCTTATGCCATTTAGTTAATAAGTAACCAATCTGTTTATCAAAGCATATTGACTGAATTTAAGACCGTTCACCTTAGTACACAAACTGAACCTGAATACAAACAATATTTCAGATTTCTCAAGATGGAATAAGCGTTCACACACAGAAATGTGACATTTAAGTCACATTTAAGAAAGGTGTCCTAAGGATTTATAACACCACAGCCAACCCATATGAGCCCAAAATGACATCTTGAACCCTCCTTTCAATACACGTTTAAAACAGCAACAACAAAATGTCAAAATGGTGTCACAATCAGTTCTTAAACTTCAAAAATTAATTATTTAGCGAGTCATTTTAATGATTGCATTTAAAGTACTACTTTAAGTTACAGTTAAATTATACTTGTGGCATTTAAAGACGTTCGCTACGTGCCTGCTGATGAGCATTCCCACCATTCGTATAAATAAACACCAAAGTGAGTGTGCCAGTAGTGGGCCATCCACTACTGATAATATAGAGGCTACCCCGGCATTAGTGTGATCATTATCCGTG
Organism: Neolamprologus brichardi; assembly: GCF_056152115.1. NCBI lineage: Eukaryota > Metazoa > Chordata > Actinopteri > Cichliformes > Cichlidae > Neolamprologus > Neolamprologus brichardi. The sequence goes on along the minus strand of NC_142110.1, from coordinate 48,700,623 downwards.
TAAAGTTTGTTTTGTTGAAGGTACCATATGCTACTAGAAACTGTGGCATAAAGAAAAATACACTTCAAGTTAGTGCAGGAAGGTTAGCTAGCTAGCCCTCCTTCGAAGACAGCTAGCACTTGCTTGGTTAAAAACACTCAAACAGACGGTTTAAATGTCTCCAATACGACCGTTCACCTAGAGGCGGTTCATCTTGCTAGCTAACATTAACGGAAACGGGCGTTCATATCTGTTGTTATTGAAGTAAACCAGAAGGATGTGCGATGGTTCTTAGCGCTTCAACTAACGACCACGTGCACAAAGAGCTTTTACCAACATATTACACACGATTAATTCACTCAGTGAGGTAGATATCCGAAAATGTTGTTAGCCAGCAAAAGTACGGAAGCACAAACGAAATAAGGCGTTCGCACTAACCTGCTTGGATTTGGCCTGGGCAGCAGTCGGCCCCTTCTTCCTCAAGACAGTTACGGTGTCCCAGTCGCTTTCTGCCATGTTTGTCGGTTGTTCACACAATACCCGTAACGTTGAATATATATATATAAAAAAATAAGTTTAGCTGACAGTTTTCCTTCGGGGAAAGGTGTTTCTACTTTAACTAACCAGGCGCACCTTCCAGAATTATCGACCACGCGTTCTGCCAAAACTTTATTTACAACAGTGTGGTTAACAATGACATAATGCTGGCCTGTCAGCAGCGACCTCTGCCGGTCAAAGCGTGCGGTGATTTCACGGTTAAAGAGCACCTTGCATCAGACACGGACACAAACCCAAGTGCCCCTATATTGTTGTTACGAGATTTGTGTGAAGTCACCACACAACCCAGTATACCATTATTTCCGGCCCCAAAGCCCGAAAAATAAATTAAAATAATAATAATAATAATAAAACCTAATCAAACATGTGAATCAAAGAGAACAAGATTTCCATTAAGAATTAAAGTCAGTAGAAGACAGAATATATGAGTGAATAATAAGTAGACAAGTTGTGGTTGTGGAATGACATAGGATGTTTGAGATGGAAGTAGCTGACCCCTAAAGAGGGCAGCCGAAACAAGAGTGAAGTCATCGCACTATTTACAGTTTTTGAAACATAACTTATAAACTTAGTAAAGTAACAAATTTCCTACTTTGCAATATATCAAAAATGTTTAGAGAGTTTAACTGACTATGTAAAAATGTTCAAGTTGCTAAAAGACAGAGCTGAGAAGAGAGAATCTTTCACAATAAAAATCAAAAGCCATGGTTTTATTAACAATACAGGGTGTTCAGTAACATAGTACACAGCAGAAGAAAACCACAGTAAAGTATTAAATGCATGAAAACTGTAGCTATAACAAAATGTGAAACATTGTCATGTTATTTAGAAACCTCAGCTGACATATTGAGCTGGTTACACGGTCACCAATTACAGGACATTTCAGAGGCCGCATCGCTGCCACGTCGTGTGCGAATGGGGGACCAGCCACACTCTGACAGAGCATCATCTGCTTGGTGGAGACGACCCCAGCGGTACCCATATTTGGAACTCTGTTTTCCTGCCCATGCACGAGGTTTTGGATTCATCTGGAAAACATACAAAGAATTTTCATGGTTATTTTCCAATTCATGAGTAAACTACCCTAACAATCATTGCAACTGTTCCTAAATCTTTTTGCCATCACAGGTTTTGGTGTTTACTTTCAGGTCTTCCTACCAGTGCCCAAGCGAACCCTACTGACATCATTTTTTTAAAAGTGGAAGGGAGTCCTGTCTTCACTGCTGAAGTGACAGTTTTTTGACTGATAATGCCGGAAAATGACAGTTATAAGAAAAAGACAGACATTTCATTACATCCCCTCAGACAACCCATCCCGTTCCCACCTGAATAAAAACAGTTGTGTTCATGTGAAGAGTCTCAACTCGCTCAGACAGGTGATTCAGCCACTCCAAATGGTCACTGATAGACTGGCTTAGATCACTGTTGCTCTTAATTTAATAAAACAAAACAAAAAACAGAAAGATTTCTTTATAATACAATTTTATTAAACAATTGTTTATATGATAGATAAGCATTTTAATGAAAGTACCCCAGACAAGTTATCCTTCAGTTCAACAGCAGCAAGACGAACATGCTCCAGTTTGTCAATCTGCTCTTTCAGGCGGTCATCAAGCTCCTGCATCATCATCAGGCCTTCATCGGGCCTGACAGCACTTTTGGCGGTCATCCTGGATCAGAGAAGCAGACCTGTTATGCACAGATGTTTCAGCTTATAGTACCACCCTATAGGAATGTATTGGCATCAACCGAGAGCATGTTATGCCTAATGTCATTTGTTTGTTTGTGAACATGGAAACAGTTCGATATGTTAGCTGAGGTTTTGCTTTTGCTTTTTGATATTTGTTTTAATCTTTTTGAATACACTGTTTTTGTTTGTTTTGTTTACTGGGCAGGTTTTTAACATTTTCTGTATTTCTGGGGTTGAAATCTGAGAAACTGATGTTTATTAACAAACCACCAGGGGGCGACACAGTTCTTATTCCACACAGATTTTCTGCAGAGTGGCCTTCTGTGATGCAAAGGAACACATCTAGCTTCCTGTTGATCTGAATTCACATACACACACATAATGGTCTCACTGGAAGAGTGGCTGTCAAGAAAACATTTTTAAGGAAGGGAAACAGGGGGAAATTAAAATTAAACTGGACTGAAAGTCTGTGGCAAAAGTTCTGACTGAGTGAGGAATCCAAATCATCATCAATGCATAGGAGGCCAGAAAAAAGGTAAGACTGTGGGTGTCTAAAGCCACCTTTAAAACACAGTGCAGGCTATTTCATGATTTGGAGCTCCATTTTAACCAGTGGTACTGGAAAGCTTGTCAAAATTAACAGAATTATGAACACAGAAAAAAAAACTAAAGTCACATCTTAGGAAGCATGCATTGAAAATGGCTTAATTTTTCAGCATGAAAATGATCCCAAGGATCCCTGAATAGATAAAACACACAATCTGATGCTATCAGCCATGGATTGGCCTCCCTAGAGCCCGGTTTGACATTATTGAATGAAGTAATTCTTTAAGAGGCTTGGAGAATCATTCCTGGAGACTACTTAAATAAATTACGAGAAAACTTGCCTCAGAGTGTGAAGAATAAAGGTGCTCATACCAATATAGATACCATATATGCCAGCAATATAAAGCACCTTGAGCTGCATTGCAACAATTTCAGCATTGTTGCAATGCACTGATTAAGAGTGACTTCCGATCTTGCGTCTCTTTACAAAAATAAAAAAATGATGAACCGAGAGCTGGCAGTTCTCAGGTGTGTGGAGCAAACACACCTTCTCTATCTTTAGTGTTAAGTAACAAAACTCTACCAAACAGCTTTTTTCCCCTCTTTTTTTGCCAGCTCTTTGTTTATTACATTGTTGTTCATTTTTAGAAGGCTAAAAATGAACAACAATGTAGAATTTTCCTTTGTTTTGAACAGGCACAGAAATGTGTTAATTATTCATTTTCTTTATCTATTCTGAATCAGTTAAGACACAGTTAAGACACACTATACAACAAACAACTAGACCATCTGAATATTAACAGCATAAATAACATTGCGTTGTCTTCAAATGCAAGCTGAATATGTGAGTGCAAATAAACTTAGCAATCAAAATCAGTCGACAGTCATCTATTAATTGAAAATGACAATATAATAATACGAACATAAATGTTCTATTTTTTATTTTCATAAATCAGTTGAAGAGTTAACTTTATGCGGCAAAGATGGCTGCCGTATGTTCTGTTAAGGAGCGATATGGATTTTTTTTTTCTTTTTTTCTTTTTAAGCAACTCTTCTGTGAACTGCTAACGGGGTCTGACGAATATTAAATAATAAAAAAGTCCTATTAACGAGGATCGTCTGTGTGAACAGTCAGTAATGAGGAAAAACAGGCATCTTTTTCCAAGAGCCATTTTCCCCTGCTTGGATTGTGTTTGTAGTAGAAAATGCCGAAAAAAGAAAATTAACTAATTAAAAATTTTTTTTTAAAAAATGTAAGTTTTCAGATAAATTCAGAGCGAGGCGGTACTTTTTCGCTGTTTATCGTTACCGTCACAAGTGCAGCACAAGAAAAACGTCGAAGAAGATGGTGCATCTTTCTGTCCTCAGACAGCGAAGAAGAAGAAGAAAGAAAAGTTACCTTAGCTATCTGGCTAAGAAACACTCCAAAAGCTTCGTGGAAAGCCGCGCGGTGAGGTATGCAAACTCCCGTTCCGCACTCAGGAAGGAAGGAGAAACTTTCTTCGTCCAGACTCGCCTCCTTTGTTTTTTTTACGCCGCAAAAATCTCCGGAATTTCTGACCGAGTGACGTCACCGTGCCTGAACTACACAGGTGCGTTGTTGCCGTGTTACTACGGAAGTTATTAATACATGTGGACGTTTACTAAAGGTAACTTTGTGATTACAGTTAAACAATGTACAGCACAAAAGAAATAAAGCAGCAAAGGCGTTGCCCCCAAGACACAAAAACCTGCATTGTGTGTCCACTGCTGACCGAATAATAGAGTGGGTGTAAAAAAAAATCTGAAGAGAGTAGAGTGGGGTTTTTTTTAGAGTGGAGGAAAAAAAGGCAGAAAAATACGTGGAGCTTTTTCAGTTTTCTTTTTGTGCCTCCTCAGTTTTCGTGACCCTTACATTTATTTTGTGGGCCTTGGGGAATTTACCAGAATTTCTAATCAGAGTGCTTGCTGATCATACAAAAGATATCAAAAACCATTATTTAGATGCCACAGCCTACCTATGTATTGTTGCTTACTATATCCATCCCTTTATGTCCACAGTTTGCGCTTCTTCGAGACAGCGTGCCATGTCACAAAACTCAGACTACCTCAAACTGCTTTCTTGGACATTGGAATGAATACACAGCCAATCTCAGTCCATTAGAGCGCCTTTGGGATGTGCTGGAACAGGAGTTTCGCATCCTGATGTGCAGTCAACAAATGGAACCAAAATCTCTGGGGAATGTTTCCAGCAACTTGTTGAATTCATGCAACAAAAAAAAGTTTACCTGAGGGCAAAAGACTGAGTCCAACCCAGTCTTGCCTTTCTGGTGTCTGGTAAGTGTATTTCCTGCATGGATTTCATGGGGTATGTCCAAGTTGATCTTAAGTGGGCCAGACCAAATGAAATTCTCTTTTCTGTCAGCACAAAGAAGTTTAACTACACATTAAATCCTTAAGATATCATTGTATAAGAAAAAACAAGTATAATTCCAACAGTATGTCTCATTTTTTTCTACATGATAAAGAAGTGTTGCTGTAACAAAGAAAGAAATCTGCCAACATGACTCTCAGGGCTTAAACTGTAAGAAATAAATATATAATAAACATATTTCTCTAATAAATAAAATGTCCTAATGAAAAAATGATGGTAGCTTATTGGCCAGGCTGTCCTACAATACTAAAATAAAGGTTTTGTTTATTCTTTTTTTTTTTTAAACTGTTGAGCCAAAAAGTTCTCATATTCTCTTAATTTAATGTTCATCTATTACTTCATTGCCTTAGGATAGTATGAATGGCATGGAAGTCGTTATCAGTAGGAAAAGCTGTAAAACCTATAAAAATACACTGAGGAGCACAAAATCCATGTTCCCCTTCACATCTTTCAGTGGGCCAGATTTGATTAAGAGTGACTTCCAATCTTGCGTCTCCTTACAAAAAAAAAAAAAAAAAAAAAAAGGGATGAACCGAGAGCTGGCAGTCCTCAGGTGTGTGGCGCAAACACCTCAGACTGAACTTGTCTATCTTCAGTGTTAAAAACAAACATGGTTAGCAGAGCCTAAAACTTTTTTTTGAAACTCACATATTTAGTACACAGTTAACCTTACTGCCAATCAAGGACACCACACATTCAACAAACTGCAAACTATTCATCCCGATGCCATCAGAAGAATCTGAGGTACGAGAGTGAGAGTACAGAAACAACAGTGCATTTAAGAAATCACAACTGCTTTATTTATTTTCTCTCAATAAGCTCTTTTTCTTTAACAAGGGAGAGTAATGACCAAATACCTGAAAGGATAAAGGTCAGAGAGGATAAATAGAATGCTGGATCAGCTGTAGAAAGCACTGGTCCTCTGACAAAAACTGAAATATGCATCTTAAAAGTAAAAAAAAAAACCGAAAAAAAAACAAACAACCTCAAAATGGGCAACATTGCGGTGCAGGTACAATGATGAGAAGCGCCAAGATCCTTTCAAGAAAGGGGTAAGAGGCCAAAAAAACCAACAACAAAAAAACCCCACACTCCAAGCCCGATAAACCTAACAGGTGAAAGCAGTCCGTTCTGAGAACACAGTGACCTTTTTTTTTTTTTTTTTTTTTTTAAAACATCGAATCCTTTATAGTGCCACAATATCTAAAATGAAATGCAAGTTTAAGCCTCCCTTTGCTCACAAGGCTCAACTGTACAGTTAAGTATGCGTATACACATATAGCAGTGAAACACTGTTGTAAAGATAAACATTTGTAGTGTCATGGAGCATTATAGTAAGCAGTAACAGTTATGGCAGGGGCGTCGTGAGTTTCGAATTGAGCGCCCGTTATAAAAACAGAAGATGAACAAAAATAAATGATTCCATCAGCTTCACATTTTCAAACAGAACATTTTTTTTGTTTTTTTGTTTGTTTGTTTTAAAGTCCTTCGTAGTCTGCTGGAACTGCTGTGCTCGCACAAAAAAAGAAAGAAAAAAAAAAAAAGGTGGATTTCAGTTTAACAAGCAAACACCCCTCGTTATGTGATCATTAGCTTCTAACGGAGGAAAACAAATTAATTGGACCCTGATTGTGATTATAGTTAGGCTGCATTTATTGCTAGTGCCACCTCAGAAACCAGATTTTGAATTATCAAATAGTGATGAGATTTTTTTTTTTTTCAATAACTCCCCTCGGTGATTCTGAAATGGGATCTGAACAATATGAAAGTCTTTCAGGAGCCCTAAAGAAAAAGAAAACAAACACTAATGGATGTTAAAGAAGGAAAAAAGAAAAATCGCTTACATCACATGTTCATTAACACAGTTTGATTTCATTACAGCCCAAAGCAAAGCGATAAGAAAGCAAACATTTCAATCAGCTGAGGGTCCTTTTACAGCAACTGTGAATGCCCACCTCTCAGCCCTCCAAAACTTCACAATGAACCCACAAATGTTTTCAGCGTGGTCAATCCAAATCCACACACACACCCCCGCACGCACACAGTCTTTGTGAAATGTTGCTAGCTTCTACGTAGATGTCCTGCAAGTTTACACACATTCAACACATCACATGCACACGCCGCCGATGCCAGTGAACTTTCCATGGAAGCAACATAATTTTGGTAAAACCTCCATCTCTTTTTTTTCTCCTTTCAATTTACATACAGAGTGAGCCACAGAATCTAAAAGCAAAGAACGGTTTAAAGAGAAAAAAAAAGGTTTCTAAGAATCTAAGCAGTTTTTACGCAGTTCATGTGTTGGGTTAAGTAGCCCAAAAAAGATGAATTTCTGAGGTGATCCACTTGACTTCTGCTATGTTTGACATGCATGATGCCCAACAATTGTGTTTTATTTTTTTCCTGGGTTAATGAAACAAGTCTTTTAGCATTAGTATGGATGTCTGGGTCGTGACTTTATTTACCAGAAAAAATACCAAAGAAAAACAAAAAGTGCCCCACACTGCATTTCAAATTTGCTTAATAAAAAAAAAAAGTTAACAGACTTTGTTTCTCAGTTGTATGAAGTTTCTGTCGGGTCTTTAAGGGATGCAGTCCATAAACAGGGAGTAATTACAGTTTGGCAAAACAGTATGGAAAATGAACCGTGTGAGCTGGCCATTTTCCTCTTCCCCCACTTCAGAGAAAACGCACACACAAAAACAAAATGTCTTTTCTCCTTACCAATATCCCCTTAAAAGTGACTAATAATAAATTAAAGAGGACCTTGAAGAGATCTGTTTAAAAGACTGTGTTTATGCATATATTTATATATATTTATATATCTCTATACGTGATGGGAAATAACAGTGTCCAGTTCTGAAAGTTCAAGAGGGGGCATTTCATTATGTTGTCTGCCTGCAGGCCCCGGGCCTTGGAGCCTTGGGGGTAAGGTGGGTTTTAAAAAGGCTGACAGTGGTCAATGAGCTTTGTGTTGGCAGGCTTGGTGGTGATGAGGATTTTAAGGTCCATTATTACGCCTTGCCCTCTTCTACTTTGACAGCCTGGGGTTTGATGGCTCCAGTGCGTGCTGGTTTGGCTTGGCCTGTGGAAGGTAGGGGCTCCTGGAGTTTGCTGGTCATGCCCCCGGACGGTGTTTTGCCCTCTCCCACCGCCTTGCGTACATCTCTTATTGTTTTATTCTGTACAAAAAAGACAGAGGACTTATTAAAGAGACAGCAGTGCCTGGTAAGCCGTACATATATGCACCAACAAGTGTTTTATGTAACACCATAAAAGTCTCACATTACTGAAAATGAATTCAACACTTTTTTTTTTTTTTACATTTTTAAGTCAAATCACACAACAGTGAACATGAAAAGCATTTCAAAATAAGAGAAAGATAAAATGGATTAAATTAAATTACCTATATTTACAGTGGGTGGCTCACCTTCATGCCATCCTCTTGCCCTTTAACTGGGGGCTCGGAAGCTGAAGGAGGGGTGGAGTGGGGAGGGTCACGGCCAGGATTGGGGTAAGGGGGGGAACGGATGATGACGGGCTTATTGACCTGCATAACAGGTCTCTGAATAGGGTTGGGGAAGGGGCCTGTGGTGGGGGGCCGCATGTGCATCACCATGCTGCCCTGAGCAGGAGGGACCTGTTGGTCACACAGGAAACAACAGGAGGAAAAGCAGGTGAAGGGTTGGGAAATAAATGAAATGCAAATAATTAGCAAGTGCTGAATTCCTTAACACATTTTTAGACTTGACTTTTAGATTCCAAATACTGATGTTCAGGCTAAAGGATGTAGCGATGCTATATTAGGATATGATATTGGCAGCAGTATGCATCAAAGACTCACACTGAGCAGAAAAGAGACCAGTAACAAATACCCTTTTAAAAAATAAAAAACATCTTGGTCCTCCTGTTATTTATTTAAAATAATAAACCCCAAGCGAGTAAGTGCATATTCTTGTATTTGTATTTACCTGTGACAGTTTACTTGAATAACGTTCAAATCCAAGTCTGATACTGGCTTAGACATAAAATACCGGGGGGCTGCCAGTGCTACCCCTCAGCCTCCTAGTAAATACACATACGGTATGAATTTCAAACTCCTATGACTTTGAAATTCATACCGTATGTAAAAACAAAAATGATTCCCCGTCTCTTCTTTAAAGTAAAGTGTAGAGCTTACTCGTACTTAGTGCTCTGTATGAGCAGAAACCAAGGTAATGGTTAAGTCCTGGAAAGGTTTTTTTTTTGTTTGTTTTTTTACAGTATACTATATTCTAATTGCATAATGGTGCATTTAACTAATTATGTCTAGAAAATAAAACATACATATAGGAATATATTGTGCGGCCCACTTTTAAAACAATGGTCGTATAAAAACAAAAAAAATATGGTGATATTTTAAGGTGAAAAATCCATACCTGCTGAGCAAAATGTGTAGGCAGAGGGCCTACAGGTCCTCCAGGACCAGAGGGCTTCCCGCCAGGGCTAGCAGAGCCAGGTCTGATATAAAAATAATAATAATACAAATGAATTAGCCAACTGTGCACTGTTACAAAGTGGAGCACATCTGAAGTGATAAAAAGATCTACATAACTAATTTCTACTACCTTCCTCAAATTATTTCCACTCACCTGTAAGAACCTCCAGATATGCCTGGGGAATGATTGGGCTTCTCAGAGAACTGAAAACCTTTCATTTCCATCTGTGAGCCCTGACAGTGGAGAGACACACAGAGGTACATTGTCAGACAACTGTAGTGGAATTTCAGTATCGGTCAGGGGTGTAACAGGTAAAAATGGCACACCAGTGCTGAGATATCTGATGGATGGAAAGTTGAGTAACATGAAGCCAGTAAGGCTCACCTCTCTGCTGCCAGTCATGACAGCTGCCTGCGACCCTGGTGGTAGCATTCGGCGTGGGGCTCCCACTGACAAGTTCTGTCCCTGCTGCAGCTGGATGGACTGTGGGAGGATGAGGTGTTGTTGAGCTGAACCATAACGCAGCTGAGAGCCAGGCAGGGGCATAGTGACCTGGCGAGAATGAAGAATTGACAACAGTCCAATTATGCCATTTATATGATGGCTTATATTTGTTAGGCTAAAACAAACACTATGAAAAATTTTAAAATCCTCTTATATGTCAAAATGGATATTTTAGTCCTGAGCAGCAACAGCCCACACACCTGAATGAGCTGAGAGTCCATTAACTGTGAAGAGCCCATGCCAGGCCCTTGGTTCATCTGACTATCATAGACTAGCTGCTGGCTGCCATTCATAGGCTGGTAGTGTGAGCCTGACTGGGGTTTAACCATGTCTGATGGCTGCATGCCAGGGAAAGCTGAGTATGGGCCCTTGAGAGGGGCTCCACCTGACAGTACCATGGGGCTGGGCTGTGACAAGTTGGGGTGCATGTAAACCTGGGACCTGAAAAAGGAAGGAAAAGAAAAGGAGAGTGACACAATGAGCGAAAGGAAAAAGTATTTTTTTAAAAACTCTCAAAAAGATTTTATCTGCTTTCTAAATAAATGAAGTGAAGCAATATGCAAATTCTTTAAGCAAGCAGTACCTGAAGGGGGGGATGGAGCTGAACATCTCTTGGGACTGAGAAACAGGCAGACCTCCCCGAAGCCCCAACTGGGCCTGAGCCTGAAGAGACGTGTGTAAAGAAATGGGAATCTGCTGGGCTGCAGCCGCCTGAATGAGTGAGCACATGCAGCATCATGACAATTTGCTGGTACACAAGCAAGCCTGTGTGTGTGTGTGTGTGTGTGTGTGTGTGTGTTACCTGTTGGTAAGTCTGCTGCTGGGTCATGGTAGGCGGTACAAGGCGTGGCTGGCTTGGAAAGACGTGACCATCCAGATACAGCGGGGGAATATGATTACCTGCATCAGGGACAAAACCCAAACAAGCTTTCATTTAGTCCTCTAAGATAAATCCTTCATCAAACTCAAGAAACAAAATGTAGTTTTACCTTGCATGGACATGGAAGGTGCTACCGATGCAACGGGCATTGGTGGCATGGAAACGCCTCCAAACGAGCTGTAACTGACACCAGTGGATGAGCCAGCACTGCAGGGAGGCTGAGCACCTGAAGCGCTGCCACCAGGAGAGCCCTGCTCAGGAAGAGACTGGGAGTTCTCCCACGCCTTACGTGCTGACTCCATCTGCAGAGACACAAACATTTATAACTGAGCTGCACATTTCAGATCAGAGTTTTTCTAATGTTTCCTACTAAAAGCACCACAAATCAACAGGAGTACCATTCTTTCTAAGTTATATATTAAAAAAAAAACTATCTGACATTGGGTTGTGATTTAAATACCTTGAGGGTGAGATCAGCACTGGGAAAGGAGATGGGGTTGAGGTTGATGCCAGGCTGCAGGTGGTTGGAGCGCAGAATGGGGATACTCTGATTCAAAGCCGTCTGTTTGAGGACAAAGAAGATTATAAATACTTACAAATCAACATATCTTATTTTCAAATAAGACACTATTCCATTAATTAAGTTTCAGATGTATTACAGCTAGTTTCATTGATTTCTATAAAGTACAATAAGTCACTTACGTCCTGAAGCTTGTTCACAGGATTCGACACGGGTACTGGGGTAGAACCCGGCGGCAGGCTGAAATCTGAATCTTTGGCACTGACACCAAACTCAATGGGTGGGACAGGCAGCACAGTGTCCACATGGAGGTCCACACCATTGACTGGTGTGATAGGGCCACCTTCCAGCCTATCGACACCTTCTGAGCCCTTCCGGTGTTTCAGGGAGCGTTCATTTCCGATGGGCCCTGGTTTGTGCTGCTCTTTGTTTTGTTCTGGGCCCGCATCAGAGTCCTGTCCCAAAACATGCAATGTTACGAGTCTGTCTATGTTTTTGAAAGCAATACTACAACAACTGAAACTAATGTGAAAAAGAAAGTTAAAATGAGACTAAAAACAAAACAAACAAACAAAAAACATGCAGTTTAGTAGCAGCTGCATCACACTACCTCAGAGTTGGGCTCACTCCCAGTGTAAGACACCTGTTTGGTCCATGAGTCTCCCCCTGAAGACTGCACTGAAAGAGCTTAAACAGATACACAAACCTCACTGTTATTAATGAAAAATGCAATCATTTGAAAAACAAAATGTTCACAAAAAACTCAAGCTTTCATATTATGCATATTCATATTACAACATCTGTTCTTTATGGACTTTGCCATAAATACTGGGAATAATACTGCAATGCTCTTGTTCTATATGTAGGTTAGATTATATGATTAATCTCTCATGGAGTAACGAGTGCCCAGGCTTCACCACAAGCTATGAAAGGACTTGTCAGTTAATTTCAGTTAATTTTGAGTCCCAGGAAAAAGGAGAGTAAAATTACTTTAAGTTGGTGCAAAACATTTTGTTAAAGCCCTAAAATTAAATATAGAAGTCTGCACTTAAAGCATGCCTTCATTGTTTAAGTTCACTGTGATGGTGAACAAAGGCAACCTTTCAAAAAATGTAATTGCCCAAAAATTCATGGGGCCTGACTGTATGTGCCGTCAGTGTGTATTGAGGCTAAAGGTTTATGTTTAATATAACAAATGAAGCACTGACCAAAAATTAAATAAATAACAATACCTGAGCTGTTGGTCTCCCAGATTTCAGTTCCCAGATTGTTAGAAGAAATTCCTTCCTCGGGTTGTTCAATGCTCATGCTTCCCTGCTTTTTGGCAAAGCGTGGTGGCATCTTGGAAGTGACCGCCCTGTTTTTCACTGGTACCTAAGATGGTTAAAAGAAAAAGCTTGAAGGTTCGCTGCGTAAAAATGGCAAGCAACTAAATGGAACGAACACTTTGGTGTAAACATAATGTGATATATTCTAGAAAATACTGCCGGCCTCCAGTGCTACCCCCCTCAGCTTCCTTGTATACTTGAGTTATAAATGTGAAAATCCTAGATCACTTCCTTGAGTTATCGCTGAAATTTTAACTTGTCCCAGAGTTTTGGTAAATGTACCTATGGTACACATGTGAAATTCCTATGCCATCACTTTTTTACGCTTGAGGGATAAAAAAATAAATAAATTACACATTCCCTCTCTTCTTCACATGCCGATGTGCTTGCAAAGTCTGATGTAATGAGTTAATTACAGTGTAATTAAGTTAGGACTGTTCGATAGAACGATATATATCGGATGACGATATAAAAACGTCTATCGGTTCATTTTACGCTATCGTTTGTTTCGTGGTGTCGCAAAATAAACTGTAGTGGCTATATTAATTTCTTAAAGTTCTCTCTTTCTCTTATATTTTATATAACCACACTACGGACGGACAAGCGCCTGTTTTTATGCATTGTGGTTAGCAACAACGACGGTAACAGCATCACATGTCTGCTTGTTTATTTTCCACATAAACCTTTCACAATAAAGCTCAAGATCCTGTTGAGACTTTAGAAAATAAACTGAATCACGTGAAAGAGCAGATTATTTACGGATGAGAATTAAAAAAGAGCCGCCAGGTGCTAAAAAATAAACCTTAGACTCAAACGTTAGAACAGGTTTTTCCCCGCAGCACGCCGTGTAATAAATACTCACAAAGAAAAAGGCGGCCGTTACAACTTATGTCTAATAATGTATAGTTTCATGCATCAGTTAAAACACTCGACTCCAGCTACATGACGCGCAGCTGGAAACACTTCCCGCAAGATGAGCTGCCCGAGATTCACAGAATTTACAGAAAATGTTACATTTTTGTGATTTATATCGTTATCGGACGATAGAATTCTTATATCGGGATATGAGATTTTGGTCATATCGCACAGCCCTAATTAAGTGAGTGTAATTAAGGGAACAGTGCAGCCACCTTCCCAGAGATCAGTGTCCAGGCATCACAGCCAGCACTTACTAAACTAGGTATCATCTGTGTAATACAAAAAGAGTAGCACTGCCATGTATTTGTGCCTGTTTGTTTTGTTTGGACATGTTAAAGTAAGGGTTGAATTATTCTCAAATTTAGCACATGTTCAGCAGTCAGTCAGGCAGAGACAATTATATGGAAGAAAAGACGCAACAAAAACTGACAGCATGGCAGCCAACAAAGCATCTTAAATAAAACAACATTAAACATGAAGTTGCTGTGTGATTTAAGTCAGAAGGTCATGATAGAGGGGTTAATCGCTATCCCATAATTCTCCTTGGCCCATCTGGGAGTCATCCTTTCTCAGAGAGGACAGAGTGCACACTCTCAGTTTTTAAACTCAAATATCTAATATACTTCCATTACTAATCTAATAGTAACAGAAAAAACAAGCTGTGCATATGTAGAATGACAACTGAATCGCTTTTCAGGACTCACATCTTGTAGAGAAACAAATGAGCGGTGCTGCAGAAAGCTGGAAAGACAAGGAGGCTTTGCCAATGCAGAAGGAGCTTGGACTCAAACAGTATTATCAGAAGGTCATTGCTGTATCACTTAACAATTAAGTAAGCTTGCAGCTCTCTCCAACTCCAACAATGCATGAATGTGACGATTAGTTTGTAGCATTTTTTAGCAAAGTTGTTTGAAAGCGGGAGGCGAGCCAATTTACAAGCAAGGGTTTAGCGAATTGCTGAACTGATATGCTCAAGTAAACCCTGTCAAGACTGTATTATACCATTCTAGGTAGATAAGATCACATCGGTCAGCTAACCCTTGGCGACCAGTCGCCTGGGGAAAAAGGTATATTTCTCAGTGGAGTGTGAAGTAGCTTTAACTGGCTGCTGCCAGGTAAAATATGTGGCAAAAAAAATCAGCTTGCCCAAAAACCTCCTTGTGAATTCACAGGGAGATTGCCATGGTCAGCAGTATTTTGCATAGTAGACAGTGACTTTCCTGAAAACATCTGCCAACTGCTCGCTGATTGGTGACTGAGTACTAAAGAGCATTAACAACCAACCACTGCAGGACTCATAAAGGGAGCAATAGGGCACTTATAGGACTGCAGTTCACATATTGGGCCAACAGTGTCATAACAACAACTTTCCGAATTAAACACATTTTAGAGGGCCATTTTTATTAAAAAACAAACTAATAATATTTTTTGAGTATTTAGAATTTGGTGTATGTTAAACTTACAGCTGCCCCTTGTTCTTTCCTCCTCCTGTCATCTTCCTGTGGGCGTCTTTGCTTTTTGGACAAGGCATCCTGGTATCCATCTGCATTTGAACCTGGTCCCCCTGCGTCTCCCTCAACTACAAAACAAAGTTTTTGTCAGAGGAAAAATCAAGAGTGCTCAAGTAAAAGCTGCAGTGCTGAATCGCATCTGTACCTGTGTAAAATGCTCCATTAATACATTTTAACCTGAATTAAATTACCCCACCTAAAATGTAAACCTGCTAAAGACTTTCTCCCAGTTAAAACCTAAAATATGAGACCTTTCAATTAATTTTACTATTTAAAAATTATTAATGGTATTCTCACTGCACCTAGAAAAAAAAAAATCATAGTTATTCTGCTGTCTGAAAACAAGAAAGGAGGTCACCAAGACTCAAGCTTTTTTGTTTTACGAGACACACCTATGGTATCAATTTCAAAATCCTGTGTTTCCTTGTTCTCAAGTTATCGCTTTCAGAAACTTGTGTCCTCACCCCCTACACCAGCATGGTAATGGCGCCTTTTACGGCTGAGGGGTAGAAATGTGTATATAAAATATAGCATATGTGAGCACAGAGAGTGAGAGAGAAAAGAACACACGTCAATTGCAAACAGGAAGCCAGCTGGGTTTAGCTTGCACTGAAGTGAGATAAAAAAAAAGAAAGTAGCCCACACCAGAACTTCTTTATTGCTTGCAAATCTGTTTCCACCACCCATGGTTATCCCTCAGCATTAAATTTTCCCCATAGCTTTGGCCTGTGGGCATGACATCAAAGTTAATCATCATGTTAGCCACGTTAGCTGGGTTGCGTGCTAACAGGATTGTCCTACTGCTGTGGGGACACTGCCATAAAAAGTTATTTACTGGCTTTTCAGCTTGTCAGGGGACAAGAGCACATTAGAGAACTATTTGTAGGCCTCACACCTCTAACACGTTATCTGAGTGTTTAGTTCTCAATCTATATTAACATGACATGAACTTCACCTTGCAGAACACAGGAGTTGCTGTTCTGCAGCTGTGCAATTTTTAAACAAGTTAGTCTGATTCCACACATGTTAAGAAAAACAAAATCACATAACAAGATTCAAGGGGATTAGAGGAATGAATGAAAGCAAATGTGTTTACAGTATTTTTAACACTAAAAATACACTATTGCCAACACTTCATTTCCATCAGAGTGCATTCCCTATGCATTCCATAAAGATGTGAAAGAAAGTTGGACTCACTTGGGTAGCTGCTGAGCTCATATGGGGACAGTGGTTCAGTGATGTCTGTTTTGACAGGTCCTGGCTTCAGCTCCTTGTCTAATTTCTTCCCAGCGGGCTCAATGGGCTCCCTCTCTTCTGGCAGCTGCTCTATGCTGTATACAGAGCCTGACTCATCTGGACTCCTGCTGTGAACAGGACATAGAAAAAGTGCTTAAATTGTGTGTTTTTTCAAAATAAACCAAATTGAGTAACTGAAAATGGTGTCCTTGTAATCAAAATTATAGTCATCATCATACAAATAACAAAGTGTTGTTGGTTTCTAAGTAGCTATAACAGACGACTGGTCAGTAAGTAATTTGCCTCACCTTTTACAAGAAGTGCCTCCGTTCTGCCAGCTGTCACTCCTGTTCGATGAGGAGGTGGGGGGATTATCAGGTGCACGCACCATCTTGCTTGCGTCCAGCAGTGATGGTTCTCCTTTCCTGTTCTGCCGTTCCACCAATGGTCTCTGACTAGAGAAGCTTCTCTTAGAAAGCTCCCTCTTCTCACTGGAGCCTGGCTCCTGGCCAGAGTCTGAGGGAATATCGCCATGGCCCTGTGTAGCAATGCCTCCACCTCCACTCCGTTTCTCTCTCCAGTCACCAAAGTCGCTGTTGTCTGAACCAGTCTCCCATTCCTCTGTCTGGCCATGCTGGCTAGAACGTCCAGAGTAGTGGCCACTGGGCCAGTTATCATCACCAGTGCTTTTAGAATGACCTGGCCAGGGATTTGCAAAGTCTCCGTTTATGTACTCATCACTTGTCCACTGATTTGAGCCAGGTTCACGCTCTTGTCGTAGACGACGGAAGCGCGGAGGCTTGTCTTGACGTGGAGGACGCCTTCTCCTTAAAATCTGTCTGTCAGGGTTCTCACTGTCAAAGTAGTATTCTCCTTCACGCTCCTCTGTTCCATTTTCCATGAAGGAGCCAGTAAATTTAGGAGTGTACTTGAGAGCGTCACGCTCAACTGGGGGTCTGCGGGAGTAAGCAGTCTCTGCTCCAGGACCATAACCATTTTCTTGCATCGAGCCACTACTGCTGCCACTAAATTGAGGCCCACGGCCCCTCCATGTAGAAATATCTCTAGATCCTCCAAAGCTTCGACTGTAACTACCAGTGGTGTTCAGTCGTGGAGGCAGCACCCGATTTCCAAAGCCTCTGGTGACCTTGGTCTTTTCTCTGGAATCTGGGGCAGTCTGATCATCTGTGTACACCTTGTTGGATCTCCAAGAGTCTCTATCAGCTTTACGGACATCCCCAGACTCTGTATACCCTTCTCCATTTTCAGATCCTTTCTGGCGACGCCTCTTGGGAAGTTCCTCATACTCTGAGGCTTCACTCAATGTTTCACTGACATTTCGCCTACGGGGTTTGCCCCTCTGAAACTCCTCGACCTTGATTAGATCCCTGGGTGGTGCTCGACCTCTGCCTGCTCGCTGAGTGCTGCTGCCACTGCTGTTGTTATTGTTGTTATAAACACCTCTGAGATTATCTCCACCGCGGCCACCACGGGTTCCACCTCTGGAGTTAAATTCCCGGAAGCCTCGACTGCGGCCTCTACCCGTCCCCCTCACTGCACCAAAGGCCTGTTCTTCATCAATAAAGATCCAGTTATTGCGCCGTGGTGCCTGGGGTTCTCGGTTCTCCTGACTATCTCTAAGTGACTGGCTCTTAGCACTGCTCCAAGTGTTCTCCTTGGGAGAGTCATCGCTGTGGGTGCTCAGAGGTCTGTCCATTTTACTGGGAGCTGGAGACTGGCGCTGCCTCTCTTCAGGTTGTTTTTCAACCACAGGTGATGCAGAACGCCTATTGTTGGCAGGCTGGTTGTCTTTCTTCAAGTCATAAACGTTAGTAAGGACTTCTTTCTCCAGGCGGTAGGGGACAGGCTTCTCCTCAGGCTCAGGTTTAGGCTTTTCATTCTCCTTGTCTTCCACTTTGAGAGCCTTAAGAACTGGTTTCTTGATGGGACCAGTTCTGCGTATCAAGGTGCGTCCACTAGCCTCAGATGGCTGGTTGATACTACTTGAACTGGAACTGGCTTCAGACCACTGGTTTTGGGCACTGTTAACCCCTCCGTCTTGTTTCTGGCTACCATCTCTTTTCCAGTTGTCTGTGGAGCCATCTAAGGCCTCGTCGTGGGATTCAAGGCCATCTTTCAGATGCTTGTCTCTCGACTCTTGCTTTGGGTATTCACTATCTGAATAATTCTGAGAGAGGTTCTGAGCTGTGGTGAGCAAGCCTTGGTCATGTTGTTCTCTGTCTGGACCTCTGCTCTGATAACTGTGATGGGGAAGATCATCTTGAGTGTGGGACAAACAATCACTGGCCCTCTCTTCATAGGAGTCCTGTTGGGAAGAGGCCATATCACCTCTGTGGATACGAGGAGACAAAAAAAAGATTAGGAATGACAAAACCAGACAGAAGCCCATTAACAGAGCCTCTTGCCCTTAACAACATAGATTCCATTAAAAAAAAAAACATGGACTTTACAGCGTTGATAAGAAAATCCTCTCTATATACTTAAAAATAATGTCAGCATATCCTTTATTTCAGTAATCACTCAATTCAGAAGACTTAAAGGAATTATTAAAATGCTCAGTTTCGCAGATTAAAACACAAGAGGGCCTCATGCCTTAATTTAAGGACTGCAGAATTCGAACAAAATAAACTTACCTGTCATCTGGATGTCCGCTTTCCGAGCTTTCACGCTGTCTCTGGTAAGGTGGAGTAAAGCTACGCAAGGGATAGCCATCTTGATTCCACACTGGGTAAGGCTCAGTGGAAGGCGCTCGTCTCTCCTGAGGCAAGTTTGGATGGCATCCCTCATCAGAACCGGGACTGTTCAAGTGATCTTGGTGCATCATAGGTTTTACCATTCCTGCTGAAAATCAATCAATCACATATTAATCATGTTAAACATGGTGTGTCTGTCCTTCCGTTAGACTGTATAGTCTGTCTACACCGAAACAAAATGTGTCTGGCCAAACCACTTGTTATTTGTTTAAATTTAATACATATAAGTATATACAGATTTAGTGATTACCAGGGTAGTAGTCAACAGGAGACCGTCCCTGGGTCATGCGGGGATCCATGAAAGGTGGCATCATCATCCAGCGCGGATCAAAACCGAGGACATGTGGAGGGTAGTAGCCCCGCTGAGTGTGGCTTGACCCTGATGGATTAGGGTGACCTGACTGCTGCCAATGCTGCATCTTGAACATTTGTTCCTTTAAAATCCACACAATAGACATTCAATAAATGGGCAAAATTGACACCGTCTGTTCTGTGTAAAATGAGACAAACTAATTGAAGACATTTCCAGGCTAAGCTAACAAAGTCAGCAGGATATTGTTCACCATTTAGCATTCATAACAAAAAAATCAAAGTACATTTATTCTCACATATTTTAGAATGAACCAAGAAGATGCTGGAGATTCTCTTCTCAAGAAATTAGACCTAACTTTCTAAATATCCCAGTTTCACTTCTCTAGCACAACCCCATCATGGTCAATATCAAAGAGGCTGTTCTTTATGAAGGTGACCAGTTCCAACACACAAGCTGTACTTGCCTGGGCTGCCCAGGTGTATTAGTGGCCTAATGCCGCATAATAAGGTCAGCAAGTAAGCCATCTCTAAGAGATCCTGAATGCAGTAACACTAGAAGTTCCAGATGGCTAATTTGTGCCTCTGTAAAGCTGCGGGGAGTTTATGGTTTTCACCCGAATATACACCAAAGGCTACTGTCACACATTTGTTACATTATTTATAGATGTTTTAGTGCAGCTCCTCATTTCCTAAATCTCTACAACCAAGGTGGACAGTGCAATGTTAACATGACCATGGGCCACATTATTAAGAACAGTGCAATGAAACCAGAATTTTCATTAATTTGGAGTTGAAGCTATTGGCATCAGCTGGTGCTCACCTGCTGCTGGTGGTGTTGTGGTTGCTTTTGAAAGCGGGGTGGCACTGGTTTGATTGGCTGACGCCCACTGTAGTCTCCTGATGGTGAGGAGGGCTCTGGGCCATCGTCTTCACTGCCACGGTAGGTAGAGAAGCCAGACTCTTCACGGTAACTATGGCCAGGGGAATTGTCCGAGGGACACTCACTTCCATCTGGAAATCGTGATAAAACACGCTTGAATAGTTGCATTTGTGCATTTTTAAAACTATATTTTATATAAAATAAAAAGGACTAAGGACTCTTTTTTTACCTTTTGTGCTGTAGTGCCAGTTATCATGGTGGCCTCGACTCTGTTCCCGACTTGGGGACAGTGGAACTTCTTTTCCCTCTACCTCCTTCTGGCTGTCATCCGTCCTTGATGTCTGCCTTTCAGTCTTCCCAAATTTTTCATCCAGTTTTTTGAGCTTTTCAGCACATGCTGCCAGACGTTCCTCACGAGCACGCCTCTCTTCCTCCTCCCGCCGTCTTCGGGCTCTCTCAACAGCCTCAGACAGCTCAGGCGACACATACTTGGCCCTAGCTGGTGCCTGAGACTGCCGCTGGTGATCATCCTGGTCAGCAAGTGGGTCTCCTTGGTTTCTCTGTTGGACCTAAAGGAGTTAAAGGGGAGGAACTTGAGTGATGAAGATTATCCCTTACTTTTTTTTTTTTAAGGAGGCCCATTAGATTTTATTTCACTCTAAATTTATTTTGGGGAAAAAAAGGACTAGCAACTATTTCTCCCAGATTAGTTGCTACTCAAACTCGCTGTTACCCGTAGGTCATAGGACACTTGTCCTGTTTCTTAAATTGCATATCCTATAGTATCTCTTGCTAAAATAAACAATCACCCTGGGAACAGATAAAAGCTTTGTTTTTATTGTAAGACATATTTTAATATTGTGGTATCTTTAGCTTATTTTAAATAAGTGGTTTGACAAATTTTCTACAATGAATTGCAACTAACAAACACCAAACGGCAAATGAAAAGTGCTTAGACATATCACTATGGTTACCGCAAGGTCATATCTCCTAATTCGCAATGACAGACTCACTTCAGGGTATGTAAAGGCAGACAGCTATTCATATGCTCTATAGTGGTGTCTCTATAACGTTCCACCGTCACAAAGAAATTAAAGAAAACGGTGTGTTTTGACTGTGATCATCATAATAATCTGATCTTAGGTAAGTAATCTCAAAAGAGGAGGGCTGAAATGGAAAAACACTGCCTTGTGCATGGTTACCTGGGTGTCTGTGGAGAGATATTTGCCGTTGGTCTTCCTGGGAGGCTCGTGGTGGTGATGCTGGAAAGAGTAACTCTCTTCTGGACCCTCTTGTGGGTAAGATGCCTCCCCCGAGCTAAGGGAGGAATGGCAGTCCCGCTGGTTATCTCTCTCCCTCTCCCAGTCAGCCCTATGAAGAAAAATAAAGCCAGAAACATTTTTAAATAAAGACAAAATTGGAGTGTTTAGAGTAATAAGCAGCCTTTAGGGACGCGCTCTCACCAGATCTTGTTTTTGTCACTGGAAGAGTGTTCTTCTTCATCATCACTAAATTTGAGCTTCTCACTATAATCAACCTCCTCATGAAGTCCTGTGGGCAGGGGGAAAACAAAACAGTCAGTCACAGTGGTGAATCAGGGTGAGGTCTAAACTATACTGTTCTGGCTGTATTTATAGTCAGGTAACACTAGCTGTGAGGTTGAGCAGACAAACAGTTTGTTCTCCTGGGTCGTATTTGTATTGTGAAGAACAGTCACCCTGTTCTTTTGAATCACAATTTAAAGCAACTCTTTTCCCCCCATTTATCTGTCAGACTGTGGTGAATAAGTCACTTGACTTGCTCTAAACAGGTAGGCCGACATCCCATTTATTTAACAACAGTCAACCAGAAAACTGTTATTAAAAAGCCACAGTTGGAACTGGATCTCATCAGCAATTGCCAAATTATACCGAGCTGGTATTTGGTTTTCTTAGTACATACAAAGCCCATCTGATTGCGTCCTCTGTGGCTTTGCTTTGAGAAATATACACATGACCGTTCGCAGTGTGTGTGAGGAAGATTAGCATTACCCTAAAGTACACAGGCTGCACCACTGAGGATATGACAAGATAAAGAGAAAGCACCACTCCAAGCCTTTAACTGGAATCTCTTGATCATGTTACACATTCAATAAAGTAACATTAACATTTTTTTTCTTACTTATAAGCCACAGACATATCATGTATCCCCAGGGTTTTTCCTCCATATAAGAAATTTTAATGGCCACTAATGAGATTGTGACCCTCTCCCAAAGGAAAAAGATCACTGTGACTGCAATTTAAAGCTTGCAGTCACAGTGAAATCTACCGTGAAATATATTTCTTGTTAAAATGGTCAAAAATGATGGGAAATACTCATCACCTTCTGTAAGATAAATTAACAGACTGATCATGTATAAGTCTATGGCCAACCACAAAAGGCCCAAACAATGAATACTAGAAAGTGATAAATACAGCATTCCACACATAAAAATATAATGGTGAAAGATATTCACAAGCTATAGAAGAATCTCACAGTGAGAAAGTGTCTGGGACCATTAAACATGTCTAAGATATACTGACCAGCCCATCCATCTTCACAATCATTGTCAAGCTCATCCAGATCCTTCAAATCCTCTGGATTAATAATGGCTGGGCGAACTGGTCTGTCAGTAGGTCTACGGATAGGCTGCGAAGAAAGTCGAGGCGCAGCACGGACAAAGCGATTCTCTCTCCTTACGTCACCACTGCAATGAGATTGTGGCAAATTAACAACTGCCAAGTATCCCAGATCTCTATGTCAAACTGCTGAAAAATGGATAACTACTTGGATATTTAAAATGAACTTACTTTACAAGCTCAGGTTTGGCATAGCTCTGCCTAAAAGTAGGTTTGCTGTCAAAACGGGCGGGGGCTGCTACGGTGGTGGGAACATGGTCTGTACCCGTAGCTTCACGTGTCTCTTTAGAGCACATCTGAAAACAGCAGCACCACACGGGACGATCATATCAGGCATGCAAATGCCAAACACTCTGTTTTAGATTGTATCTAAAAGTAGGCCATGTTGTTTTCTTCCACAATGACCTGTAAGTCATACAGTACTTACAAAGGCAGGCAACATGTCATGGTAGACAGCAGTTGAAGTGTGATGAAGCTGGTACTGCAATGCAGTAGGGACGGCTGTTCTGCGGACAGGCTGAGCAGGTCGAAGGGAAGGCTCCTTGGGGTCAGGGCCTGGTGACGGAGCCGTCACCGTACTAGATGAGGTGGTGACTGTGGCGGAGGAGGGGTGAGACGAGGCTGGAGGGGTGCCAGTCTCAGCCAGGGCAGTGGCTTTACCCTCAGGATCTGCTGGCAGGCTGAGGGTCAGGGATGAGGGCTGAAGGTTCCTGCCACCACCTTCCCTCCAGCTTGTCACATCTAGAAGTAAAAAAAGAAAAGGGGGGGGAAAATTAGAGGACCAGACCAAGCTAAACTAATAAAATGTCTAAGGCCCTGTGAAATTAGGAACTGCACTGAATTTCAAATAGCAATAGGTAACAACTTTCATTGAAAACAAGCAATGACTATAAATTAAAAACATCCACTGACCATGTTGTTTCATCTCATCTCAATGTGGTAATTTCAAGAACTAATTACAAGCGAATTTGTTTCATACTTTTTTTTTATCAGAAATATTTAATCGAGTTCCCAAACTGCATAGACAGATCATGGCCAAATGTGAGGGTGGGTGGTGTGAGCCAGTTATCGTTAGTAAGAAAGTTGTCAGATTGCTGCTCTGAAAGACAACTTGTTTGGAAACTATGCAAGTAAATGACATCAAGAAGCATGAAATGCAGGTTAGAGGAACCGAAAAAACAGCCCTCTTTCCTTTATTTCTTAAATAAAGTAATGTCTGCCAGTTTAATACTTTGCCTTCCAGGAGGTGTTACCTTATCTGTGAGACTGCCAATTTCTAAAGAAGGTGAAGCACAAAACATAACTTACTCTGGGGGCGGAGGCTTGGTCCGGGCCCATACGACGGATCGAAGCCGCTTCTTTCCTTGCCAGCCCTGTCCTGTTCTCCAGCTGCCTTCAGTGTGGGAAATTCCTCGTGAGAGAAGGGCTGAAGTCGGTTTGAGGCCCTTGAACCTGATGTAGACATTGAAAGACACCGCATAAAGAGAGATGCTTGTCTGAGCTGAGCAAACAGAAAGCCATTTTCTCATCTGGGGTTTGAAATCTGAACAGCATACTGAACACCAACTGCGTGACATTTCATTTTAAACAGACTTTATTCTGAATTAATGAATGACTCACCATCTTGCTCTACTGCCTTTCCATTTAGCTGGGCCCATTGCTTTGGTCCACTTGTGTTTGTGTTCTGTGAAAATTAAGAAACCAAAGTCACCATCCCCACAGACCTAATGGATGTTTCTCTACCTTTGAGGCACAAATGAGAAATTATCTTAATTCACAACCTTTCTTGTTCTACTTGGTAGTGTGAGCTTTCCTCCATAAAGAAGGTATAATTCTTTGCTCTTCTGCCATTATTAGTCTTCATTAGAATATCTACTAGACACTCATTTGTATATGAGTAGCTCTCAATTAGCAAATAACCGAAAACACTTAAACACAATCAATGTGTTAATGAAAATCAGCAATAAATATATGACTGAAGCAGATTTATAAGCATACATATACTCATACACACCTCCTGGTTGGCTACCGGTGAGGACTTCTGAAGATTGGAGACAGATTTCTGCAAAGCCAGCGGCGGCTGCAACTCCGGCAGCTGTGGTGTTGATGCAACAGAACTACGAAAAATAAAAAGACAACTGTGAGAAATCAACCCTCAAAAGCCTCTAGACTGCTTCTCTTTCTTCCTGGTGAACAGCTGACTTCTATCAAGATCAAAGCTTTAACTTATTTTATCCTGACACTGATCCCTGAAAAATATGTGAGTTTAATGTCAATGTTGATACTTCAGGAAGGACATTTCCATTTCAGCCACTGTAATCAACTAAAAAGGGTGTCTGACTCCCAGTGCTGATACTAAGTGAAAATATAAAAAATTATAGCATAATTAATTTACTTGACATATCATTTAAAAAAAAAATTTAAATCGGAGAAAGTGGGTCTATAAAACACGCCTTACTTCTTTTGATCGGGTTGTTCCTGCTTGTTCGCCCATCCTGTACCGTCTTTGGGCACTATAATCACGTTGGGATCGTTTCCTTTGTTTTCAGACTTCAAGCTCGGCAGATGAGCTGGTGGGGGCATACGCCGGGCTGTGGCCACTTTACCAAGACTCTGCAAGCCATGTCGCGGAACTACTGGGAGACAAAACATGTAGATAAAGAAGTAGGACCAACATTAGTAAAGGGGCTTAAACTAGATAACAGATGAAGAAAAAGTAGAAGAAACAAAATGAGCCTTACCTGTGTTTTTCTGAGTTTCTATTGATTTTCCCTTGTACTTATCAAATAGGCTGAGTGAGGAATACTTGCTTTTTCCATCCTTGGACTTGGTTATTTGCCCCAAACGATCGGACATTGCGATGTAATGTCATCTAGTATGGAAATTTTTCTTTGCGCCTCTTCCCAGTGCCTTCTGATTCTAAAAAGAGGAAATGAAATATCCACCTTAGTACAGAAGTCACCCAAGGAAAAACCAAACCTCAAGAATAAACATTCAGTGTTAATCTGCCAATATAGACCAAACCAATAACTATACAACACAGCACACTGTAACTGAGATATTCTACATGGAATACTGGTTTACAAAATACCCATGTAAATAAAAAAGATAAATGTTCACAGGAATAATACACATGAGTAAACAATATACAAGTTAATATAATATAAATATTATATATCATTAATATCAGTTAATGCACTCCAAGTAAGCCAATAGGGCATGTAAGCAAAGTGTGAAACCAAAACAGCCATTAAGTCGCTTAGAAACAATTTTACAAGTCCCTGAAACTGCTTTATCTCCAGAAGAGATTCACATGTGTGACATTTTGATGGTGTTTGATGGTGGAGAGAGCATCAAACACATGTCCCAAAATCTTCAGTTGGTTCAAGACCCGCTGACAGGATATGATCAAAACACTTTAGTGATATCACATCCTCTCTGGATCGGTCCACGGCTCCCTACAGAAATGTTTCATCAACTCTTCCACTGAATTACACTGACCATTCACACTGAGGGAAAAAGAAACCCAAAGCATGGCAGCAAAAATGCCTCCGACATCATAATGAAACAAGGTCACCAGATTCCCTCAGTGTGGGTGCCAGGGGTCAGGGTTTTATTTTAATGCGTCTCTTTACCACATGTATAGGAGTTTCATAACCTAAAACCTACCAAGAACCAAAAGACCAACGTATTTTGGTGTGAATTGTGCTTTTAATATATCAATAAATAATGAGGCCAAAAAGTATTCCACAATACCCATATGGTGAACTGTGTTAACCAACACGAAACAGCTACAAATGGCAATTCATTTATTTAAGTGTTAAAAGTAATTTTATACTGTCCAGCTAGACTCAACAAAGATGGCAATGCTTCTGCAAAGGTATAATTAACCACATAAAAACACATTTTGTGTAGCGTAAACTTTATCTAAATACAATTATTTTGAAACCACTACTGCTATTCTTTCTTTGAAGCAAATATCCCCTGTACATTACCATCTATTGTGGACATTCACTTCAACTTGAGTTTCGTTTTTCCCTTCTATCTGACCTCTGAACATTGTCAGCAATGTCTCTGAGGCAGGGACAACAACAGTTATTTACTGAAATTGTTGTACAAATAAATTTAACTGCACCTCAGAAGCAATGGAGGAGATGAGCTCTAAAATCCTTGGAAACAAGTTGTTCACTGCAAATTTCAATCCAATATATATTGTACTGTCAAATTTAAAGATGCTCCCTTCAGACACCACATGTGTTACAAAGCAGGGCTTTGTAACACATGTGGTGTTCTCAGCCCCGCCCGTTGGGTTATCACATAGCCCGACGGGCGGGGCTGAGATAGATTCTGGTTGCCCGACTGGAGATATTGCTAGCTCCGGGATGTCGGGCTAGCGATTTTGCGAGCCCTGCAAAGAACATGTCTTTGGGTGACAGGAAATACTTGAACAACTGTCCTATTGGGATCATTTTCTTAAGATATTATCTCAAGTAGAGCAGGGCGATATGACCAAAAATATTTATCACGATATACATTTGAAAATTTGCGATATAACGATATAATTGACACTAGACAAAATACTTTACAGCTCCACAACTTTATTAGCGCCAAAAAAAACCCCCCCAAAAAATATCAATGTAGTTTCACTTAAACAAGCAGCTGTTTTTATATGCATTAAAGTTATATAAAAATTTAACAGTGCAAATGCAAATTCCTTGCTGAGAGTTTAACCAAAAGGCATTTCCAGTGGAAACTGGCCGACATATCCTCAGTATAACCATGTATAATATCCACAAAACTTAAAAAGAGGTTATGATAGCCGTAATGCTGCGGCAATCCATCAAGCAGTCCGGGTTCATAGCTTAGCAAAGTCGTACTAAAACATTTGACAGATTTTCGAGCGCCGTGTACAACATAAAATCATTTCGAGGTCAGTAAACACAACCAGAATTCATACATAAGGCACACTGGATTATAAGGGGGCACTGTCGATTTTCAGCAAAATCAAAGGATTGATTTTAAGTGTGCCGTATTTTCCAAAAAACACGGTAATAACGACGGCCCGCTAGCATGCTCTACCAAAAATAGTGCTTTGTTGTGTATCTGACAGACGAAAGCTAAACCAGTTCCACACCACTGAAGTTGCAGCATTTTTACAAACCACTTCTGGTTCATCCGTTTCATTCAGCGATCCACTTTCGCTCTTCTTATTCTCCATCATACTTTTTCCGCCATGTGCATATGAAAACAAAGGCACTGCGCATGCGCGTTTTACCCATATTCTATCGCGATATTTCATTTTCTTATCGTTGCCCAACATTATACCGGTATTACCGTGAACGGTATGATATGGCCCAGCCCTAATTTCAAGTCAACATTATTCAAGTGGTTTATCACATAAACCTGAACCACAATACAGCCATCTATTCTGAAAGACCAAGAGAAGACAAATCCCTGGGTAATAGCTGCATATGTGGATCCATCTGCTGTGGTGACCCCTTGTGAATAAGGGAACTGCTGAAAGAAGCTTCTATATGAATCATGAAACAAGGTAATACAAGAAATCAATGTGTGTAGCTTTTACTGTGATACACTAAATTTCTTCTGAAGCAATCCAAAACTGCTTTGTAACTCAACGTGTTGTTTCACATGATTTTACACATTTTTTTCCTGGTGAATTTCTGCACATTTTTTAAATTGCCATTTCTCATTTCGCTAGTCTATAGCAGGAAAATGTATTGAGGATATGGTTTAAAAGAGATTTAACACCCCCCCAAAAAAGAAAATTTACACTATCAACGCATAGACCTTATGTTTTAGTACGCATGCATAGAACATCTTTATGCAGTCTTCAAATATCCTCTACAGGTAAACATCAGCCAACAAAACATTACGGGGTGACTAACCGTGAGATACAAAACACTATAAACTTTAAAAACAG
Source organism: Neolamprologus brichardi (assembly GCF_056152115.1). Taxonomy (NCBI): domain Eukaryota; kingdom Metazoa; phylum Chordata; class Actinopteri; order Cichliformes; family Cichlidae; genus Neolamprologus; species Neolamprologus brichardi. The sequence continues at coordinate 48,671,501 of NC_142110.1, read as the reverse complement.
CAATTACTCTCACAATATTTGAGCTAAAAAAAATGCAGAGCTTAAGACAGTCTCTAAATGAATATCTGATATTGTGTCCAGGTCGATGTCTAGTGCTAAAACCAAACAATGTCACCAACTTTGAAGAAATTATCAATAACAATGTCATCCTATGTTAAGCCCAGTTTTCTCCTACCATTTCAAGAAACACTGATCGGGAAAAAAAAATAATCCCACCTCACACCAATTATTAAGGACAACCCTATGTTTTTTTTCTTTTATGCACTTAGGCCTACATTGCCACTTTACCACAGTAAGGTCCTGACATGGATGATGGCTGCAGGTTTAAATGTAAGCATGAAGAATGGTTATCTGTCTTTAATATGTTCGCCTGATGTTAAACCGGCAACCTGTACAGGGTGTACCGGGGCTTTCACTCAGTGACAGCTGGGATGTGCTCAACCACTATCCCCACAACCCTGAAATGGACCAGCAGCTAGGAAAATGGATGGATTTTTATGATTAATAGGAAACAGTTAACACTGAAAACAGTAAGCCAGTATGATTATTACAGCTAGGAACCTTGCTTTTGGTATGCAACACCTTGCTTTCAAAAATTTTTCAATATATAAAAATACATGTGGCACTGTGTCCCAATATCTCAGTAGCAGTTGTCTTGATACCTAATTATAATTGCCAGTATTGCTAAATATCTCTTTGGGTAACAGAAAAAATGTTTTATACAATCCAACCTGAGAAAAATAATGTGACATGTTAAATTCAAATAACACTCAAGCATGTCCATATTGACAGGAAGCAAATGTCACAATGTTGCAATGCCAAGAATTCCTTCTCTTTCCTGGCTAGTTCAAACTCCATTTCCATCTATTCTTTATTCAGTGTTGAACTATTCTGAACAAATGATGGAGGTTTGCAGAAACTATCTGAATTTACAGGATACTTTAGTGAGAAACATCAAGTTAAGCTGACAGAAGCCATAGCATGAAAAAAAACTAGAGATGGCTTCTCAACCCCACATGTAAACAAATAGTATTATGGTGACTTACTTTTTCGGTGTGATTAAGCAATACACAACCTTGGTAACACAGTTACAAATGTCTTCATTTAAACAGTTTCATGTATTCACACAAACTCTTTTTTTCCAGAGTTAAAATTATTGTTGTTGTGCTTGGTCAAGCGTCTTTTTTCATGATGGCTACATGAGCAGATTTTTCAGTGTCTTAGATAACACAGTATCAAAACAAAATACATCTTGATATAATAGGACACAAGCACTAGTGTATACTGGGAGTATTTTCATGTGTGAATGAAATTAAGCAGGTTTCAACCATCAGTGGATAGTTGATTATCGTATTTGCAAATCTAAATAATAGTAAATATAATTTGAAGCTAACACCCGTCAATCCATAGCACAGTTGAGGCCGCTCGGTTGAAAGCTCCGCATAGGCGTTTTACAAAGACTTGTAGCCATACATATGTCCATCAAGCTAAATTTAGTTATGCAATACACTGTTATGGTCGCTCGCACTACTCCAAAAAAAACATAAAATCTACCAACCTCTCCAAACACAATCAATTTTTAAAATACATTGAGATGTGTAAGCTAACGCCTTGACGGCTAACGCTAGCTCCGCCTTGACTTTGTGTGAATTTCAAAAGGGTACATCCACCAGAAAACCCAAAGAAAACACCACAAGCAACAAAGAGGGCATTATGTAATCTAGAACAAAAATTTGGACTGGATTTTAGTTTCACCCCGAGTGACTGTTCTTATTTTTTTAAGCTAGCATACATGCTAAGCTCTCCAGCACAAAACTGACATCAGCGAGTGCTGCACAAAAACAAGAAAGTCAAAGGCTAATGCAATCGTTTAGACTACAAATCGATCGTCTCTGGTCTGTTTAACACACTTATCAAGACGGGCTAACTCTCTGTTAAATTGAAAGAGATTCACACAAACGTTACCAAAGATCTAAGATGTAGCGGCTACTACTCGGCGACAAAATATGCTAACTGCTGGCTATGGTTATGTATATAGCAAATGGTCGTAGTGAGGATCCTGTAGAGTCATCTAACTTCACAGTTAAACGACGAAGACACACACACAAAATGTAAACTGCTACTTTTCTGTTTTCTTTTTCCCCTAACAACGGCTCTAACTTAGCTTCAGCTAACAGCCTTGACTCTGGCAGCTTGTTGGAAAATTAGCAAAACGCCAATCCCGTAAAACTTCCAGTGGAGGATGACAAATTACAACCGGTGTTTTTTTCAGTGCTTCTACAGTGGTGCTTTTATTACTGGGGATATACAGGCTTTTCTGTGGAAATTCTCTATAAAATACTCTGACCTGTGCTTATTTTTTTCCCAATCCCGCTTGGCTTTTTGAACGGCCTGAACACAGCGATGGGAATGTAGGACAAGACGATTAAAAATGGCTGCTGCCAGGAACAAAGCAACAATAAAACTGGGCAGCGGAGAAGACGAGCGAACCGGGAGCTCCCATGGAGCTATCTGCACATATAACTCACCGATTCAACAACTTGGAGTGTCTTCTGATCAGTGACGGTGAGAAATTTCCACAAAATGTTGTCTACTCAAAGGATGGCTTGCGATTGTACAGCCGAATCTTCTTTAGGTTTAACCGATTGCAATGTTGTTGCTGGGGTTCTACCCGGCCTGAGAATGAACAAGGCAGAGTGGAGGCTGGATCGGCTCGGCTCACTACGTCCTACGTCACCGAGGGACGTCGCCAGCACAATATCGCCTCCTGTCGTTTAATTTCAGAAATCACAAAAACACTTCCCTTGATATTTCTAGGCCCTTAACTCCCCATTTGTCTCACACCTGTAATTTTATGATGGGGGCATTGATTCATCATAAATTGAGTGTAACAGCAGGCTAATGGTTCCTCTAGGTGTCTTCAAAAATGGATTTACTCCTCTTTATGCTCTGAAGAAATACAGAACTTCTTTTCTGGATCACTGCTCCACCTCACCCTAGCATTCTTTTGTCACACCAACCCTCTGCATGTCCTGTTTCACTACATCCATGTGATCTTCTTCTTTTCCTTTAACCAAAATATGAAATCTCTCTTTACATTAATCAACTTCTTTCAGAACTTTTGTTACACAAATACCAACGTGTTTTACCACAGGGATGTCAAAGAGTACACTGTGTGCACGTTTATGAACAGAGAAAAGTTTATGTTTTCGGATACAGAGGCCTTTGAAAAAATTCCATTGTCTTGAATCATCATCTGAAGTTCATCCTTGAGCTGCCTTCTGCAGTCTGGCTTGTTACAAGCTCTGTTTTCTTTTTATTATTATTCTCACAGTTCTTTAAAAAAATGAAATAGCCAGCAGCATTAAAGCAATTTTGGCTGCTTAAATGAATAGTCCTTGATGGAAACACTAAGAAACCTTTCTTTAAAATGCTGATTACAGACCAGATTAACTTCAAAGTGAAATAAATCACAGACCTGAAAGCCTACTAAGGAAGGCCGGGTATTTGACAAACGTGTTATTAAGCGAGCATTGTCAAAAACATAAGAGATAAGGTCTTTATTGTCATTGCACAGTCATACAAAGTACAACAGTACAATTAAATTGGAAAACTGTCCCACGTCGGCACTACGTACAATACAACACAACACAGTAACTTAAGTAATAAAAAGAATAATAAGTGTATGTTTATTGCACATTGTTATTATTGCACCATGTTATTAATATTATTATTGTTATTGTTGTCCCCCCCACCAAAAAAAAAAAAAAAAAATAGTCCAGGGAGGTAGAATTCAATGGCGCAGCAGTAGAAGACGATCAGCACCTCCTTCTTCAGGTCCATTTTTCTGAGGATTCTCAGAAAATGGAGATGCTGTTGGGCCTTCTTTACAACTGCCGAGGTATTTGAGCTCCATTGGATTTCTGTGTCTACGTGCACACCCAGGAACTTGAAAATTTACACGCTTTCTACACACTCCCCGTTGATGCAGCCTGTCAGCATCAACGGGGGCCTTCTTTCTTCTGAAGCCGACTACCAGCTCTTTTGTCTTGGTGATATTGAGATCCAGGTTGTTATCTACACAACAATTTGACAGCCTCTTAACCTCAGCTCTGTATGCCGTTTCGTCTCCCCCAGAGATGATCTGCGAACTTAATGACTGCATTGTCTGGGTGGGAACTGAGGAAAGATAAGGCCCCACTCTAACTCTGTGTATATGGTCTGAGAGGAAGTCTCTGATCCAGCGGCAGGTGGTAGAAGGAAGTCCAATATCCAGCAGTTTTACTTTTAGTCTGTCCAGGCGTATCATATGAAAAGCAGAGCAAAAGTCAACAAAGAGCAGCCTGGCGTAACGCTCCTGTTGTTCCGGGTGAGAGATGGTGGTGTGGAGCATTGTAGCAATGGCTTCTTCAGTTGATCTGTTAGCTCTGTATGCGAACTGGAGCTGGTCGAGTGTGGGTGGCAGGCAAGACATGATGTGACGTCAGACCAGTTTCTCGAAGCACTTCATTATAACAGGTGTTAGAGCAACTGGTCAGTAGTCGTTGAGGCTGCAAATGTTGGTACGCTTTGGCTGTGGGACAATTTTGGCCAACTTTAGGCATGGCAGGATGCAGGACTGGGACAGTGAAGCGTTGAAGATTTTAGTGAAGATCCCAGCCAGCTGGTCTGCACATTCTTTTGGAAACCTTCCGGTCATCCCATCTGGACCGACGGCCTTCCTGGGGTTCACCGCCCTCACTGTGCGCCTCACGTCATGTTCCTGCACCATGAGGCTTGGGCTGTTGCTGCCGTCTGATCTTTTAGCTGCTGCTGCCTCTAGTCCCTACACCTCAAAGCGTGCTTCAGCTCCTCCGCAAGCACCGCGTTGCCCTCAGTCAATGTGGTATCTCCAGGTTTGTAGTTGATTAGTTCTGAACTCCCTGTCATACCTGTCGTGAGTTGTTGCTGAAGTGGTCTTCAATCCGCCTCTTGTACGCTGCCTTGGCCTCTCTGATACCTCTTTTCAGCTCAGATCTGGCTGTACTGTAATGCAATAACATCACCGGATCTGAAAGTGGCGTCACGTTGCTTCAGCAGGACCTGGACTTCTTTAGTCATCCAAGGTTTCTGGTTGGAATACACCCGGAGACGTGTCACAGTAACACTGTTGATACAGAAGTTAATATATGAGAGCACTGATGTTGTGTGCTGTTCGAGGTCCTGGTGTTCAAACACACAGTGCTTTCAAAACAGTCCTGCAGCTGATGTGATGCACCTTCTGGCCACCTTCACAGTCTTTCTGCCTGGGGGACTCTCCTCCTAAAAGGAGTATATGCAGAGATCAGCAGCATGGACATGTGGTCTGACAAACCTAGATGTGGTTGAGGGGTTGCTCTGTAGCCTTTTTGAATGTTGCTGTAGGCTTTATCCAGTGTGTTTTCCCCCCTTGTTGCACATTTAACATGCTGTTCAAATCTGGGGAATACTGACCTTAAGTCAGCATGGTTGAAGTCCCCAGCTATAATGTGCACTGCATCGGGATGGGAGTTCTGCTGACTGCTTATTGCCTTGTCCAGCTCCTCCAAGGCCGAGTTAGCGTTAGCATCGGGTGGTACGTACATGGCCGTTACCATGACGACAGTAAACTCGCGAAGTATGTAGAATGGTCTGCATTTCACAGTGAAATATTCCAAATCCGGGGAACAGTGGCGGTCTACAGTCTTTGTGTTTTTGCACCAGCTGCCATTAATGTAGATGTATAAACCCCCTCCTTGGTTCTTACCGGAATGGCCGTTCCTGTCGTGATGGTGGACCGTGCGGCTTGCTAACTCAATAGCCGAGTCTCTGTGAGTAGTAGGATGCTGTTGTCCCGTACACACTCGCTGACTACGTCGGAGAGGAGATACTCAGCGGTGGCTTAAATGGTTGTTTCTTTAGCCGTGCGAGCGGGCCCGCCCTGCAGCCACGCTTTTGCCTCCTCTGTTTACGTTTCCTCTTTGGCTTGCCGCTGGGAAGAACCACCCACGGAGACCCTGGAGTTCTTATTATGTCCTCCGGAATCCCGTGGAATTGGTGATAGTCTGACGTAATGTTCCTTGCACAGCGTAATACCAAACTCAGAAGGTCCTGACGATTGTAAGTAGACTCTACTCGATGTAGAGTAGTAAAAACACATATACACGTAGAAAATATAAAAAATAAAGCACCGAACATGAGGCGCAGTGAGCGTCTGTGCCCGTCACCATATTTAAAAGAACATGGAGAGACACGGCAATGAAACTCCTGACTAAAAATCTAAAAAGACTTCCGGGGCTTTTTCGAATCTTACTTTGGGATAGAGTCTGCAAACTGTGTTTTATGATGGGTGCTGAATGATAAGACTTGCTTCTAGACAGATTGTTGGCGATTACTGTTAAAACAACAACAACAACAATAATAACATAAAAAATTCTCTTATTCAACACTTTAACACGATGACTTTCAATATTAGCATTGTGTTCATATGTAATTTCTCACGTATTCTCTCGAAGACCTCTGTAAAGTCTGGTATTGATGGGGTGCTGCTGGAAACTCTAAAGTTTGAGAGACTTTTGCCTCCCCTTTGCTTTTTTTTTTTTTTTTTGCTTTTGCTTTTTCCTCTTCATCAGCATTTTCCTTTGGTGGGAATTGGGTATCATTGTGCTCCCGTTGGTCTCCTCCAAAAAAAAAGCCCACACAGCAACCTACGTTTGTCCACAGCCCGACATTCACACACAAGCCCCAATATATGCCCCATCACTTTGCACTGCCACACTGACTAGCCATAGATGTAGCCATCTGATGGCTCTGTCAACACTGACCTGTAGCATCAGGGCTAACCCCATCTCAGACATGCATGGAGATATTTTTCTGACATTTTCAGCGGCAGATTACCCGTATCTCCTCCTCCTTTTTTCCTGCCATGCTCACGAGTTTGTCATGGATTCTGATATATAATGCAGAACCTCTGTGCTGTCAGCATCCCAGATAACAATATTTCCTTTTGCTGAATGCAATAAGTACTCCGGATTCAGGCACATTCGTAATAGCAAATGTCATATAATAATTAAAAGTCAAAAACAATTGTCAAATAGTCAAACAGTCACTTGTTTCCTGAAGCAAACAATCTAGTGATTGAGCTCTTTTCCATATTAAAGTTACCCCCTTCTGAGAAACTGTGCTTCAGAAACACAGGATGCTGGAGGGATGCTGAACTGCATGGTGTTAAGGTATCCCACATGGTGATCACGCCATTTTATCAAATGGAGGCAACTTGCTTAAAAATGCTGCAACAGAGTGCACACACAGGTGCTTATTATGGGATCTTTTTCTTCCTCGTAGACAGGAATAACTCATTGTTTGAGTTGTAACAGACTGTGGACCCAGATCCAGTCACCCTTAGACCAGAAAAGTAAATTCAAACTGCAGAATGAAATCACAGAAGTTTGATCAGTGCAACTGTGTATGATGTGGGTGATGAGTTTATGGTGTCCCTCTAACTTATATTTCCAGGATGTTGTTTGGATGCCACAAAAGCAGTGATATATGTGATCCACCAGTCACCAACCTCGGAAATGATGAGGATTTTTCAACACATGTGCAACACTCTTAAAAGAACCATTTCTTACAGACTGTTTTAGATATGCTGGGTTTGGTGAACACAGGTGAGAACAGCGAAGATCGAGCAAACAATTGAATCATGCTGCACACACTGATGAAGATGAGAATCCTAATGTACAAAAAAAAAGACTTAAGAAAGATTCTTTAAGAGTGTTAAAGGATATGTGCCTCTGTATGATGGGAGATGAGCACAGACAAAAATTATTTTGAATCACCAAAGGAAATAAAAATCCCTTTGAGGCCACTGGATCAGCAGTGCATGATCACCACTGGGCTGTCCTGCTTGATAATGCAGTACTTTAATTCAAACCGTTGAGGGAACTCATTCCACATGCACAATATTGGGTCTCTGTCATCACACCATAACTTTGTTATGCCATATCATCATCATCATCATCATCATTTATTTATATAGCACTTTAAAAACACACCTGATAGACCAAAGTGCTGTACAATACAAATATGCATATAATAATAAGATAGCAGAAACCAGACATAGCAATAAAATAAATAAAAAAAAGTCAGTTACCCACAGAGTTAAAAGCCAGGGAATAAAAATAGGTTTTTAATAAAGACTTAAAAACTGGCACTGATGTAGCCTGTCTAATATGGAGAGGAAGGTTATTCCAAAGCATCGGCGCTGCAACAGAGAACGCTCGGTCTCCTCTAAGTTTCAGCCGTGACTTTGGGACCGAAAGCAGCAACAGCTCAGCTGACCGAAGGGAACGAGTGGGGACGTGGGGCTTCAACAAGTCAGACAAATAAACAGGTGACAGACCATTTAGAGATTTAAAAACCAATAAAAGAACTTTAAAACAGATTCTAAATTCAATTGGAAGCCAGTGTAGAGAGGCCAAAATCGGAGTGATGTTATCAAATTTCCTTCTCCCAGTTAAAAATCGTGCCGCAGCATTTTGCATATGGAGTGATACACACATCTCTGACTCTTTCTGGGATGTTTTGAATTTTTGGAGTTGCTATTTGAACTCCTGCCAAGAAGCTGGTTCTCATGGATCGCGGATATTCATTGATGAGTTCTTCTTCCAGCAGAAGGCAGTTTCTGAAACTCAGAAATTCGAATGAGATCCATATCAAACATAAATCTATAAAATTGAATTCAAATTTAAAATATGGTATAAAGCAGACTAAAGACAGCCGTGGCCCATGTACGCTGAAAATCTCCCTCCAAACTTCACTGAGGAGCCCTTTCTATGTGGCAGGTTTCCTCTGCATGCTCTGTTCTCCTCCTGCAGTCCAGAGACATGTTAGGTTAACTGATGACTCAGAGGTGGCAATATGTGCAGATATGAGCTCGATAAAGCTATGAGTGAGCAGTAAACCTATAAAAAATGCAAGCCCAAGTGTGTGAATTAATATTATAAATACATAAAAAAGCTAACATAGCATTAGGGTTCAGGATAGGTGTGTGGGGTACAAGCCACAAAGATAATAAGTACACCTTCACCAGGTTGTCCTTGCATGACACAATGTGGTAAAACTCCTGGGATCAAATCTGAGATGCACTTTTTGTATCCATCTGTCCGCACAGTCGTGTTCAGCAAAGTCAGATTCTCTGAGCACCACAGTTCTCTTTTCCTAAGCCCTTTAAATCGTTTCTCCTGACCTTTCCCATCACAGTCAAATAAAGGTGATTAGGAAAAGGTTGGACTATATTCCACCACAGCCCACTGTGTATTTGGATATGAAGTCCTGGAGTGTAGTCAAGAAGAGTCCTCTAGAGGGAGCACCTGTCTAACCTGTTACTTTTTATTAAAGCTGCATAAAGCTGCAAATGACCCCATAGCTTCTTTTCATTGCCTTGCAGTATTATTTTTATGGCCTATTGCACCGCAGTTGTTTTTAGTCCCCATGCTCATGCTTCAGTGTATAACATTCACAGTCACACACTGAAGCATGACAGCATTTTACCCATGATCAACATATATGTCCAAGAAACTATTTCTGTCTCTTCTGCACAACACTTACTGTCTTAAACTCTCTGTTAAATATTCAAATAGCACATATAGTTTCACAATAGATCCTCAGTTCCAAAAACATTAAGGTGAGAATCTGATTGATTTTGAAATCAGTTTTCATTCCTGCTTTTGGTTTCACAGCGCACTCCTTTGCATTGGTGCAGTTTCCTATAAAAATCCTCTGAGGTAAGAACAGTGTGACAGGAGAGCTATAAGAGTATGAAGTATTAACAATAGTCTTAATCGGCACATTAAAGTGTGCTTTCTGGATAAAAACTCTGTCGAGTAAGCGTAATCTTGGATATTCCTGTCTATTTTTGGTCCCATTTAATTTGTGTAAATTAAAATATTAATTTATGTTCCATATTCAGTCGTGCAATTTAATTTTATGGCTTTGCGTGATTGAGTTTATTATACTATTAAATACTTCATTAATATTTAAAGGCAGACTGTGGCCTGCCATACACCCAGAGCATTTTAATCTATAATTGTAATAATACAGGAAAAATTAATTTAAAAATTAAATCTCTTTTTCATCAAGTAATTTTAGGTTGATGGGAGGCTGTAGTGCCCATGTTATGCACACTCATCAGCCACACCTTGCTAGTATTGGAATGCACCCCCTCTTTCAGCCTTCAGAACTGCTTTAATTCTTCATGCTATAGATTCAGCAAGGTGTTGGAAACAGTTCTCAGAGTTACGTCCATATCGACATGACAGTGTCACACACTTGCTCCAGATTTGTTGGCTGCATATCCTTGACGTGAATCTCTTGTCCCACCAGATCGCAAAGGTGCTCTATTGGATTGGAGACTGTGGAGGCCATTGGAGTACAGTGAACTCACTGTCATGTTCAAGAAACCGTTTTAAGAAGCTTGAGCTTTGTGACGTTGTCACGAACGGGCGGACTACGCACGGTAATTCGGCGTGCCTGTGTGGCGTGCTGGTTAGACCCAAACGCGGGGAAGGCTAGCGATGGGTAGGAACAGACACGCAGTTAATCTAGTAACGGTCAGTGCACGAAGCGTGGCTTCGGACTGGCGTTACAGAAAAAGAATCGAGAGGAAAAACACTCACGGTTGCTGAATCAGAAGGACACTGACGTCGGCAAAGAGTTGGAGCTTCTGACATGAGGAGAACGATGTCTGAGCGGCGAACAGGTGGGTGGCGTCTCCCTTTTAAACCCGGCCCCGTGATCAGCTGGCGATCAGCTGATCACCGGCTGACAGACGTGGTGCGTCATCAGCAGAACTCAAGACTCATCCGATCAAGGAAGTTTTTTTTGTTTATGTTTTGTTTCTCCAGCCTCCTACTGTCTGATTTCGTGAGTCTGTGTACCAGTTTCTGTTCTAAGCTGACGGGAGTGGCAGCCGGTGTGGTCTACTGCTACTGTACCCCAGCTGCCTCAGGGTTTGGCGTGTTGTGCGTTCCAAGATGCTCTTCTGTGGTGAGTGGTTGAGTCATTTTGTCTTCCTATCAGCTCAAAGCAGTCTGACCATTCTCCTCTGTCTTGAACTGGCGCTAACTGGATATCATCTGTTTTTCAAGCCATCCTCTGTAAACCATAGAGCTGGCTGTGTAGGAAAATCCCCGTAGAGCAACAGTTCTGAAATGCTGAGACCAGCGTGACTAGCACCAACAACCATGCCATGTTTAAAGTCACTTAAATTCTGATGCTCAGTTTGAATGTCAGTAGGTTGTCTTGACTATCTCCATCTCATCTGTTGTGGATGGAGGCAGTGTGTAAAATGTGTGGTGTAACTGCTGGCCAGAGGGGCAGCTATGGCAGCCTCGCTTCTGTCAGTCTGCCCCGGGGCGGCTGTGGCTACAACTGTAGCTTGCCTCTACCAGTGTGTCAATGTGAGAGTGGATGAATAGTGGAATTGTAAAGCGCTTTGGGTGCCTAGAAAAGTGCTATATAAATGCAATCCATTATTATTATTATTAACTGGTCTGTGAGCCCCTCATGCTTTTGCTGTTGTTTATCCATTGGCAAGTCACAGAGAAGAGTAAAGTTATAACATGTAAAGAGCTGAGGTTGAAAAAGAGTGAAACGTGTCCACTGCACCCACTATATATGTATATATATAGTGGATGCTACCCACTATATATATATATATATATATATATATATATATATATATATATATAGTGGGTGCAAACACCCCATCTGGAAAGAAATGGTGTAAAATGGCTTTCCAAATAAATAGCCCTCTCTGTATGACATCTCTATGGAAATCCATAACTTAATTTTCTTGAGCTGTGGGGCATTTTACAATCCTTGTGAAGTCTGAAGTAATTAAAACTACTTTTTTTTTGGAAAGTTGTCTTAAGAGCAGACAAATAAGCTACTGGTAAACAGAAAACAGCATTTATCCTATTAATTGTAATAAATATTTTTTCCCCACATTCTGCTTGTGACAGATCTGCCCAAATCTTTAATCACAGACAGAATAGAGCAGCAATCCCAAACACCCACAGGCACATATACATGAAAACAACAAATTTGGACTGCTAGTGGCATCCTCTTACCAAAACTAAATAAAACACATTTACATTTTCCTAACGGTTCATTTCATTTTATTGAGATAGAACAACATAGTAAAAACATCATATACAGATCCCTGTACAGCACATACTCGTGTACACTAAACTGTTTAATCATACTAAACCAATGAAATGATGGCAGAGTTCATTCAAAGCCATAAAAAAAGGCATAACATGTCCACAGCTGATATTTCAAACCAATGTTTGCTTCTGCTTCGTATGCATATGTTCCCACACACATGCACTTGTTTTTAGTGAGGCATAGAATCAATTTCACTGACATAAACAGTTTATGATCAGCTGATTTAGAGATTTCATTAAAGACCTTTAATGAAAGTGCTGTGGAGAAATATTAGCTTTAAAAAAGATTTAAACTCATTAAATCACAAATGGCACATTGATAGAAATTATACTTGAAAGGGTAAGAAAAAAATTTTCTGGGTGATAATCGTACATAAACAGCTTAATTAAAAAAAACTTCAAATATGATAAACATATGAGCAAAAGAAATACACAAATGTAACAGAACAGTCATGCCACTTATAAAAAAAAATGTAGACTATCCAAACTGCCTTACTTTCATATATACTTGAATGTTACATCCAACAATATAACTCCAAATTTCAGTGTTCAGCTGTGGCTTCTGTGTTTAACTCTCCTAAGATAAAAGAGAGAAAAAATGAGATCGAATGGAGTTTGGTGTCCTTGATAGAAGTTAAATAATAAATGAATATGAATGAAAGTCATTTTGAAAAAATCCAAACCACTTTTCCTTCATATACACTTTCAAGAAAACCTGTAGCCAGTCTGCAGATATTTTATTTTGCTTGTGGCTGTTAGTGTTTCGTTAAAACTATGAAGCAGTGTCATACTAGAACTTGTAAAGCATTATGAAGGTCTTGCGAGCTTCCTGGTTTAGGAATTGCATGCAAGTCAGCATCTGGATCCGAATATTAGTGGGTTCTTGCTCGCAGCCTGCAACGAAAACCTGCTTTGCAACTTTAACCAACGCAGAGGTGACAATTTAAAGGAAAACCCCAAAGACTTGAGCCTTCATCATGAACAGAAGAATACAAGTCTTGTTGAAACAAAGCCGAGGTGCATTAAGGCTGTTCTGGCAGCAAGTGTTTCCTTTAATTTGTCACCCGTCTGTGTGTTTGATATTGCAAGGTTAAACAAGCCATGTGTGCTAGTAAAAAGCTTAGAAAAAGGGGCTCCAGCTCAGCGTGCTTATGGAAATAAGAGTCTGACAGGTGTTTGATGAGAGCCACACCGTCTCCATTAGGCTAAAATGAAGCATGCCAAGCGCAAAGCCGCACACCATATCTGTTAGGTGGTGCTTGCCCAAGAGCACCCGGGACATGCCCACTAGGAAGGCCCACAGCACCAACAGGATGCGAAGCGGCACAGCCAGCACCAAGTGGGACAGCAAGAACTTGGACACCATGGCAGCTCGGCTGGCGTGGGCAGCGGGGAAAGAGTACACGTCCATGGCGATGCAGTCCAGGAAGCTCGGTGTCATCTCCCAGGGTCCTCTCCGTTTCACCAATCTCTGGACTCCAGCCACGGTCATCACGTCAAGGATGAGGGCTATCATGAAATAAAGAAAGCAGACAGTTAGTATGAATATGCAGTGAAAGTCAAAGAAAATAGTTAAAGGAGTACCTGACTTGCATCACGGTACAAGTAAAAGATCATCGTTTGAAACCATATTCAGAGAAGTATAGAGGTGTTACTGGTGATATGTACATTGATTTTAAAGTAAAAGTGATTATTTTGCGGAAAAACAACCACTGTGAGTGGTTTTACTTTGTCTCCCCTAACTGGACATCTCTAAGGTGTGAGATGATTAATGGGGATGGATGTAGCTTTAAAAATCTTCAAATAAAAGTAAAATCAAATGGACATCAACTCAATAATCAGTTTTATAAAACTATTGGTCCATTTGGTAGTCTTCACATAAAACAGAACAACTGCAGTAAATGTGTAAGTAGATATTTCGGTGACTAGTACTAACCAACGAGTAACATTTGCTTCACATACCAGACATTCGGAGACGCCTTTTATAACTCCACAGCACTCCCCAAAAATATTTCTACTCTGACCATCAATAAAGCCATTTAAAGCCATCTTCACACTCACTAAACCAAGCCTACGCTAAATAACTGTCAAGTGTCTGAGGTACTAGTTATACTGCTCTAATACTTGCTATCCTAAAGGGGCCGTTCTCTCAAAATCAATCTCAGCTCATTAAAGGCAATACAATGTGTCCATGCATATAAAATCAACTAAATCTGAAAAAGTTCTCTCAGAATCAGCCGAATTGTTCTGCACAGTGAATTTAGTCTGTTTAGATTTTACACTCATGCAGTGAATTTTTTCCCAGTTACAAGCCCTACAGGGTCTCACACGGTCTATTTGCAGTTTGTGGCTTCATTGCTTTTTGGGCTTGTTACAGATGTGTTTTGGCGTAAAATAACAGGTCTCTTTTACTGAATTTTCTAAACTTTAGATGGGGGAATTCCAGTTGCTAGGACCTCGTCTGCTGGCTCATCCACTGACTAAAGATGTTTGATCAGTGTGATGATTCCCAGCTCTTACACAGAACACCAACAATGAGTGTTAAAATATGACAGAAAATCATTTGACAGACCGAAGATGAGCCTGGAATCAAAACGCAGATAAAAAAAAGAGGAGACCTTTCATAAGCAGCCGCACTAAAACATCCACAGTACCAATGCTTGATTCTATGTCACAGACATCAAATTGGTGTCATCATTTTGTTAATGAAGCAATAATATATCCCACAATACTGACGCTTAGTGTTGGTTATAGAGAAAAAAAAAAAGTACCTCAAAGGCCTACAACTTGGAAATATCACCAATTGGGAGATAAAATTTTGTTATAGTTCAAATAAAATGAGGCATAAGATGCCAACTGATATTGAGTAGAGGTGCAATGGAAGGACATTTGGGGTCTTTGCTGCACGGCCCCATTGTGCCATCTCAGCAGACGGGGACGGTGCTTGCAGCCAAACAGTGACGCATCGTATCGGCTGTAAGCACAAGTCTCTTTGCGACTGAGGTTCTCTAAGGTTTGCTGTCACTGCAGACAAACTAAGATTTTCTCTGTGCTCCTGCCGTGAAAGATTGTCTGCAAACCTGCGGTCAGCATTGTGGTTCGTTTTCAGAAGTACGTCATCTAAGATTTGAGGTGATAAACTTAGATTTGCCGTTTGATGGTGGAAACTCCGATTCTAGGAAATGTAGCAGGCGTGAGCAGACAGTAGGTCAGGCTGCTACGCGCTGCTGAGAAACAGAAGGAGTAGTCAGTCTGTCGCGTATTCTAACATACACACTGTGGTTAGTCAGCTCACATGCACTTATAGTCCTGCTCTATATACTCTACATCAGTGGTTCTTAACCTGGGTTCGATCGAACCCTAGGGGTTCGGTGAGTCGGTCTCAGGGGTTCGGCAGAGCCTCCGCCATGACATGCATGGCTCATTTTGTGCACCAGTAAAGAACATATCTATGTCTTGAATTTGAAAAAGAATCATATTTTATTTTTCACTAAAGAGGGGTTCAGTGAATGCGCATATGAAACTGGTGGGGTTCGGTACCTCCAACAAGGTTAAGAACCATTGCTCTACATAGATGTAAAACACAGTAATGACCACAGCAAGCCATGTTTCTATGTTTGCTATTGTTCACATTTACTTTTCAACAAGGGAGGTTACATGTATTTATATAAGGTTTTTTGTATTGGAGGGGGCGGCATGGAGGCACAATGTTTTTTGTGCTATTTTTGCCATTATTGGAAGGTACAATGGGAGAAAGACACGAAATACAAGAACAAAGGAGCAGGAGGGTGACATATAGTGAAAGTTGAGCTGGTAATCAAACTAAGAGCTTTGGGGAATCCACCTAAACAGCTAAAAGTGGAAAGACTGTTGAAATGTCCGTTGTGAAAACCAGCGATATCTCATACTCATCTCAAACAGACATCCCCTGCGCTGCAACACTGAGATACTTCACAAATGCTTTGTCTATATGTGTTTAACATCAAAAAACACCACTCATTTATTGCTTCTCAAAAGATAAAAAGAAGGGAAGGAGGGCTACACAGGTAAGCCCCTTGAAACATAAAGCTAAATACTGAGCTATCTGTTCCATCAAGCATGATGAAAAATTAATTAGAGACAACAGCTGGGTGAGCATGACCTAATCCTGTCTGTCTGTTACTGTCACCCTGCACACAGGCCTCCGCCTCGGCACAGAGAGATGGTTATTCAGAGCACACCGGACTCTCTCTCATTCATCCTTGTAATAGCGGTGAAATGGATACTTACAATAATGTTGCAATCTTACCTGCATGCTTTACAGAACCATATAGATGATAATGTAACATGAAATAAACTTGAGTACTTTAAAAGGAGAAACAAAGCCACACACACACAAACCACACCTGATAAAAATAGGAACATCCCCTCCACAGCTAAGACACGCTTTTTGGCGTGTCTGACATGTTTAATAGTCTTTGGGAAGGTCCCAGGTTGCGTGCGAGTAAAACAACTTAAAACCTAAAGGAGAAACATTTCTACGCTGCACAGTACCGCGTGTTTGCAACAGTGGGCTGAATCAAACTAATCCCGACAGACCAGTCATGGCTGATTAGTTTCCCCGATAGATAAAAACAAAATATACTTTCAGCAAGTATTTAACATTAATTCTTCTGCCCACTGTTGACCATGTTGGGATATTTTCTCCCGGCAGACTTCAACAGACCAGAAATTATCCTGCAACCAACATATATTGAGCAAAAAAAAAAAAAAAGTCCCAAACACAATTCAACAGTGTCCCAAATCCAGAGATTTAATAGCTCCCACTCAGAGCTCAATGCAGCTACAGCTACACAAGATTTGTGTTTCTGTTTGGTCTTTAATCTGTGTTTGGGACTGTGTTTATGTGTGCATGCCTGCACACGAACAAGCATACACACAGGTCCCCCAGACTTTCAGAAAATTCTGATCTGATGTAGTGAGTTCTAAATTTTGCTGCAGGATAATATTAAATGTGCTGTAGTAAAGCTTTATGTAGTTACTGATGGAAACAATAACCCAGTACTGAGTCAGTAACAGGACTTGTAAGAGCAACGGGTGAACCCATTCTTAGGAATCTGGGCCTTTGTATTGTTTGCACATACTGTTCCACTGTACCATGGCAACCCTGATTGGAAACATTGATAAACTGCTCATGAACACAAATAAAAACTTCAAAAGAGGATATTTGAAGGGTCTCGAATTGAAAAAAACTTAATGTGAAGGACTCACTGTTGTCCAGCTTCATAGATGTGACGCATGGTCAAACTAAAAAAGTCTGCTTCACTCAATGCAGCCAGCCACTGCGCTGTGGGACACTGTCACCGGTCCTCAGCCCTCCTCCTGCTCGACACCTACCCATCAGTCGTCCCGAGCTGAAGTGATGGTCCATAGCTGCCTGAGGGATCAGAGTGCTGCTGTTTCTCCACCCAGCCTGAACCTCTCCAGCTGCTATACAGCAATGCCTGATGACAACTTACTCCATGTGGACGGCCAAGCGGGTGTGGACCCAGAAACAATGCCTGCTAACACTGCAGCTTTTCCACCACTGGTGGCTGATGACACCAGAGCGGCCGGCCACCCCACCATGAAGCCAAATAAACGGACCTCATCCCAGCGTAGGATGCTACAGTTACAGCATTCTCCTTTCCGGGCACAAAGTAAGGACTATGCACTTCTATTGCGTAAGAACACACAGCCTTAATCTGTCCTGCCAAAAACTGATTTTCCCCTATTTGGGGAAAAAAAAGAAAAGAAAAGAAAAGGAAAGAAAAGTATTTAAATTGTTGTAAATGACTTGTTGGTATATAATCTGTCTAAAATATAAAGTTATTTTGGGTCACAGAGCAAATTCCTGTCACAAGACAGAAGCTGCAATCAGTTTTTGGCAAAGTGACTTTTTTCTAACCTGCATTTATCCGGGTTAAAAGTTTCACTGGCGTTAGAAATGTCCCTTTCAAGAGTGAGCCGGCCAAGAGGGCAACAGAAATGGCAACAAATATAAGATAATAGTTCCATAAAGATTTTCTAATTAGCCAAAAAGGACTGGATAGATTATAATGTCATGTCAGAATCATAAAGACGCTTTCAAAACAGGCAGTTTTTTAATTTTATATATAACCTCTTTCTTAATCTTGTTCACTACAGCCTATTTGCCATTATAAACAACAATATTACACATGAAAAACACAGAAACAGCAGAAATCACTTTTTGGCACGACAGCAGCTAGTCTGGTAATGATTAGTTGTGTTTTATTTAGCAGCTCCCCTTTCAGGCCTCACCAACTGAGTACGCCGGATTGCCCTCCTGTGTTCATAACGCTGTCACCAGCTCCTCTAATGCCTTATGTTCAGTCGTACTCAATGCCCATTATCCGTTTTAAAAAACCAAGATCACAATTTAAAACAAAAAGACCCAGTTATAGTATTTCACCAACCTCATATTTCACTGATGCTGCCGTTTTTTTAACCAATCCCTGTAATTATAAAGGCACAGAAGCAAACCGTCTCATTTTCATCAAATTTCTACTTCCGGACTTAATCATCTAATTCCTTTGCCCTCTAAATCACAGCCCTCAAAGCCTCTAAGTTCAGCAGTTACTGCCCTTCTTAACTGCAGATCTTTAATCTTCTGCCCATTATCTGTGACCTTCTGTTCTGCTAACATGTGTGTATGTAGGAATGAATGAAAGCCTGTGGGCTTGACTCTGTGTTTGCATGTGTAACCATTTAGACTTTTTTTTTAAGTGTTTTTATCCAAATTGTGAAGCACTTTGTAACTGTTTGTTTAAAAAAGTGCTATACATATAAAGTTGTTATTGTTATGTATGACTGCTGATTTTGCCTTTGGGGGCATGGGTCAATTTGTCCAGGCTTTCAGTACAACAAGAACTTCCTGTCTACTTCCTGTTCCAACGAATGCAGACAGATCAAAGAAAGGAAGTTTCCAGGTTGAGTTTCAGAAGATGAAGTCTCTCTTTTGCTCTTGCCACATACAGTTTATCTCTATATGCAATCAGAGGCACCTCAGACGTGGTTGGTCAGTTGATTAGTCTACTCGAACTACAAACAGACTACAAATAGAAACCAGAAAACCTGTGGTGGAAAGAATCTTGCCCACAGATTTCAGATTCATATGTTTTAATAAAGACGGTTCAGAAGGTTCTGAGTAATCGCTGAGTAATGCAATTTGACAGAAACGTACTGCAAAAG
The DNA here is from genome assembly GCF_056152115.1 of Neolamprologus brichardi. Lineage (NCBI taxonomy): Eukaryota > Metazoa > Chordata > Actinopteri > Cichliformes > Cichlidae > Neolamprologus > Neolamprologus brichardi. Next base: position 48,652,047 of record NC_142110.1, on the reverse strand, counting down.
ACAACTTTTGCTTGAATGATTGAATGATTGACTGCTTTGACTGCAGAAGTATTAGATTGTGCTGTGTTACCAGTTTGATTCGAATATACTGTTAAGTTAAATCCAAACTGGAAAACTGAAGATTTACTAGATGAGAAATAAAGGTTAAAAGATAAAGGTTACATTGCCTGCATAGGAACCTCAATACGCAGTTGTGACTTCACTAAAAAAAAAAAAAACTGAGACTAGGTGATATTTTGTCTTTTTCTTTCTGAATTTGCAGGTTTTCCTCTCTGTTGCTTTTTGACAACTGGGAAAAGGTATCAAATGTTGAGATTCTCCTTGCTCTACTATAAAAGCAGCAGTTCAAGTAATATTAAGCACATGAGATACGGTCTATAAACACTTGTGAAATGTGCCTTCAGAAAATGTCACCCACACTTGTTTGTCAATAAACCCCTGCACTGGGAGGCCGAATACACTAAAACTCATTTGGCAAGCTCATTTTTGGCACAGCTGGCTGGTTTCAAGTGTGAGAAGGACAGAAGCGACAAAGACACTGTGTCACTGTGGGTGCCAGGTATGGCTGCGTGGTGCATTTTGGGTACTGAACGACAGAGGTTGGTGAGTGTGGTGTGGCATTTACCCAGCAGCAGGTTGACTAGGACCTCCTGTCCAGCCAGGGTATTACTCCGTGTGAGACACACGATAGTGCCAATGATCCACGTGATGCCATGCCCCGTGAGAGCCAACAGGGCAACCATGGAGCGGCAGCCTCCCCAGGAGGACGACGTGTAGGCGCACACCCCCATGCGCTTGGACAGGCAGATGTCAATGGCAAGCAGAGAGTTCATTGCTATTCCTTTGAAGGAAGGGTTCAGCTGCATGCAGTCTTCCTCTGGCATTTTGGTGGACTCTCTTCTGTCCCTGCTGCCTCTGTCGGTAGGTTCTTCACTCTGCTGACTTGTTTGGTGCTTGATTTGACCCAGTCGCCTTGAGCTGCCTCGGCTCTCAGCGGGGCCCCCGCCGCTACAGAGGGGCTGATGGTTGAGGGACATAAACTCAGGTCTGCTCAGGACGCTGTTTCTCTCCCGCGCCCTTGATCTCACACTGGAGGGCATACTGGGGGTGGTGGGGCCAAGTTTTCTTCTGTGGCTATAATAACCGATTGCCAATCTCCAGAAGATAATGCAAGTGGTGCGAGACAGTGAAATGTCCCAGGATAAACCCCCCTCCCCTCCCCTGCCTACACCACTCCTCCCCCACCTCCTGTGGCCTTAATAGATATATTTAGACACGCTGGAATGCACGTTGTCTGTGGTGTTTATGCCATGCGGGGAGGAAGAGTGTATTGAATAGCATCTGCTCCGTCCAATCCAGAGAAACACGATCTAAAGCACGGAGATAAAAATTACAACATGAGCATTTCGTTACGCACCGATACACCACTAACAGGTGCCTCACTGCGCGTGCTTTTGGTGGAAATCAAGCTCAGTGCAAATTTAAAACAAAAGAAGAAAGAAAAACACTGTGTAAAGAGACTACGAAAGACACGGCGTTGTCATCTTACCGAGCGAAGAAGGGAGAGCACGGGAGCGCGCACATCTCTCTAAATCCTCTCCGATATACAGAGAGGACGTTCACGTATATAAAGCGATCCGCGCAAAATCAGAGGAAAGTTGACAATCACCAAACCGTCGACAAGAAAAGGGAAAAGACAAGGCAGCGCAGCGCAGGCAGTGCAGCGTTTGCTTGTTCCTGGCGGATTTGACGTAGCTTACGCACGATTCCCGATTCAGCCTCAGCGCTGCGCTCCAGCGCGGACAGCGGAGTTCTCCAAGGTGCTTAAACAGACAGCGCCAGGAAGCACAGAAACCCCGCATTCGGCTTTATTACACACAAAGACAGGGGGCAGGGCTTATGGAGGGCCACGGAAACAATTTCAAATGGTCAGAAATGGTAAAAAAGAAAAGAAAAAGCGATGAGCACACAACCTACATTTTTACAGAATTTATCACACCGATCAGACCATTTGTTGTCTGCTAGTGCCACACTACAGCAAAATACATAAATAAATCAACATTTATCAATCATTTATAATGTATTTAAAGCTGACTGTGATCCACTGATTAGTCAGTGGAAAGACATTTCCAAAAACCCCACAAAGATGATTTCATTTGTCTGTGTCCAAATTTTCAATAACACCCAAAGAGAGCGGACACGCGTCCTTGGGTGTTCCTGTGGGGGCTCTTTTAGGCTCTCAAAAATCACTTACTAATTATATGTTATCAGTTATAATTATAACCTTCTCAAAATGAGGGACCTTTAGCCTCCATTTCCCAGCATGCTTGCAACACTCGCAGAGCGGAAGTGTCGTCAGGAAGACTACTAAAAGCTGCTTCCCAGGCAGCTCAGATAGACCAATGCGTGTCGGGGTGAACCTGCTGAGGCAGAGATGGGACGAGCGCGGAGAAATGACAGCTTGTGCAGGAATTTAGGCTGAACTGCATCCCATCTCTCGGAGCACTGCAGCTGTCCGCTCGATCGAACTATGTAACAGTTGGAATTCCTCCTATCAGAGCTGCATTATACATATTTTGTATCTATATATTATTATTTTTTTATTCAGTTTGACACCTGATCCCGTGGAATGGTCGCAAAAGTTGACCCGGCGCCGTCCTTTTGGATGTTGCGGTGCTCAGTCTCAAACTCGACCAGACTGTCAGCGCTCGGAGAAATGCTACCTCTGTTAACGGGACGCTGAAATTGTTTGCAGTTGGAAGGAAAAGGGAGAGAAGGGGACGAAGAAATAAATAACGGGATCGGTTGTGGAAGGAGATAACGGAATTACCTCTGTGACCGGAGAACTGTGCGAGCCGCCGTTTACGCTGAATTTCTCCAGGATTTCGCCCCAAACAATTCACTGGAGACTTTCCAGTGAATTGTTTTATAGGTAGACTTTTTTTTTCTTCTTTTTTTTTTTTTTGCATGTTGCTTTGTCGGCTTTAAAAACGGGAAAGAAAAAACAGACCTCAGTTCGTAATTGCACTGCGAGAACCTCTGTTCCGCAGATGTAGCGTTCAACGGTACACTTTTCCTTATGAGAAACTGAAGCCAATATTTTAAGTTTGGTAGAACATTTTACGCTTTTGTTAAACGGACTTTCGGCTGCTCCGCGTTACACTAGAGGCATTTTAAACTGTGGGCGTCCACTCTTGAAAACCTCCAATATTTGTGATTAGGATTCTCGTCACCAGCTGGACGCAGTCACAGGGATATATCTTTTGAGTGCACACGCAAAGGAGAATCTGATGCCAAGCTGTAACACAAGTAGTTTTTTTTTTTTTTTGCGTGTGTTAATTATTTAGCTCATATATGCCACGAACCTTTCCAAATGGACCCACTTTGCCCAAAGGCCAGAACTTTGTGTGGCAGTGTCTTGTAACTTTGACAGCATGAAAACATCTGCGCTCGGATAAGAACATTTCTGGTGCCAGAGCCGGTTTTGGTGAAGCTGCCGTTCAAGCACCGGGAAGCATGCGCTCTGTTGCGAAGATTTTCTAGGCCTGCTTTCTTTTGTAGTTTTGGATAAAAGAAAAAGAATGCATGGCTTTTCGTGAGAAACATTGCTTCATATAAATACTTTGTGCTGATAAACCATTTTTTCTTCTCTCTGTTGGGGAAACATGATGTGGAGCCAACTGTGGTGACTGTTTTGCTTGTTTCCATGCGTCTTTCCTCTCCTCCAGACTGCTGGACGTTCTTGTGGACTGTGTTGCTATTTAATGCAATGGGCTGCATCCAGAGTATCAGATGTAAGCCCAAGAGTTTCCGAGACAGCATCGTCATCCTGGAGCTGAACGCTACCATCGACTCCAACCCCACCAGCATCGACGAGACATCCGGCGTGGTCTTGCGCTACCGGACGCCGCACTTTCGAGCGAACGCCCGAATACTGGTGCCACCAGTAGCAGCTAAGGAGACATGGACCATCGGCTGGATCCAAGCCTGCAACCACATGGAGTTCTTTAACACGTATGGGGACAAAGGAATGTGAGTATCCTTGGTCTTGTTGTTGCTTGGTCAGGTGTAAGGAATGACAGCGCATTGAACACACGAGGATGAGATTCAAATATGAAAAAAACAAAAATCACCTTTGACATCATTCCAGCTGATGAATAAATATGCCATTTGAGTTAGTTTGCAAGTGGCATTTTTGCTATTGACACTTTTGGTCAATATCGGCTCTTCTACTTTTAATTAAATGAATTTTATTCCAGTTAGCCAACTGTGAGCTTGGTTTCCAAAAAACTATTCAGATTATTTTGCCATTCTATTAGATTTAATCCACGACAAACCACAAAGAAAGTATCTAATGCTCACAAATGTTAGGGAACTAAATGTGGTTTCTAATGTACGAAATGACCCCAACACAGGGAAACAATCACAGCTTCACACTTGTCTTATTTTTGTCTGAGCAAAAGCTCAGAACTTGAAACTATTTAGCTTACAGATGTGACAAAGAGAAGTTAAAATTTAAGAGGCTTAAAGCTGACACTGTTATAACACAACTTTTTGGGAGTGCTTACATCTTGAAAATGTGAAGAGTCCAAGTAGGAAGACTTTAATTGGATCAAAAAATCTGCCAGGAACAGTTACTGAAAGGACGTCTAGGTAAAAGGTTTAACCAGTTTAACATAAGCAAATGAGCTTGAGTTCTTTAAGTACGGGCAAAGACGAGTAGCAGAAAGAGTCAGTGCCAGCCACCCAACAGAGCCAGAACCTTAGTTCCTGTGTAATTTATGGTTTAAATTGTAAGAATATCTCAGTTTCTGTTTTATATTGCAAATAATGCTAAAATTACTCCTTAGAGAAAATATTTCACAGTAGTGAAACTAGCCTACGGTTGCATGTGGTTCTCCCAGTTCAGCAAGGGCACAAGTGTGCGTCCTGCAAGCAGAACGTCACATATTAGCATCAGTTTTAAAGAATTTAAAAGATAACTGTGAGTGTGTTTTAATAATCGATAGCTCGACTGTCCCCACAACACATGGGCTTTAAGCATATGCTTGCAGGCTGCAAACGCCTTCAAGAGCTTACACATGTATGTGTGGGACACTGTGATGAGAAATAATAGTTGCTGTAACCTTTCTGATGCCCCCTCCTTGGAGTGGAGTTATTTTTCCATCAGTTGTTATTAATAAAGCAAACATGAACAAATGCTGTTTTTAACTGTGCTCATCTCACCCAGGGACTATAAAAAGGTCTCGCTCGCTCTTTAATTTCCTTTATTTCTCAGAACGAGTGTTTACATACGCAGGGTTTGTCTTGTATCATGTGATAGGCAAACGCAAGTCGATCCGTGTGCTTTATCTGTTGACACTGCAGCAGAGGATGTTTGGGTGCTGCACGACTAAGATTAGAGTCTCCTCCCGGACACCCCACACCCCAGTATGGGCCTGTATGACACAGAGAGAGGGACAGAGCCCAATTACTTTCTGAAACTCAGTCTCACTGGGTCTTATTGGCCCTTTTATCTGGCTAGATTTTACACTTTCCATCTTTTGTCAAGATCTTTTTTTTAGATAATGGTATACAAATACATGCTGAGAAGAAAACCCACATTCAAAACCATGCATGCATTTAAAAATGCTGAACTTGAAAAAGACGTTTTTCGCAATATACCAGTAATGAGAATGGCTGCGGTAGTTTGAAACATAGATGAAATGCAAATACATGTATGATCATTTAAACTAGCACCTGTAACTATCTGGTTACGCAGCATATACGTGGTGGTATTGTACCCCTGCGTTTGTCACCTCCCACCATAAAAAGACAAAAACATAGTCACTATAAGCTCGCTGTCACCAACACCAAAAACAAAATAAATGACGCTGATGGCATTATGCTTTTCTCAAATTTTCCATAGCTGTTGAGATAATATAATTTTGGTAAATTTTGTTTTTGACATTACTGGTAATGAATGTCTGATATCATGACTATATATAATTCCACTTACCACATTTTTTAGTCTTCTCAGAAACCACGTAAGTGTACACTCACAACCATTTCATTAGTTCTACTATGCTAGTACCAGCTTGGACGCATTTTGCCTTCAGGATTGGATTGAATTCCAATTCTGACCCTCCCACCCAAATGTTGCAAAGAAATCGAGGCTCATCAGTTCAGGCAATGTTTCTCCAATCTTCTATCGTCCAGTTTTGGTGAGCCTCAGTTAGAAGTTAACAGGAATGGCACCTGGTGTGGTCTTGGCTGCTGTAACCCATTGCTGTCCATGTTCAACCTGTTGTGCATTAAGAAATGCTCTTCTGCAAACCATGATTGTATCAAGTGGTTATCTCAGTTACTATGGCCTTCCTATCAGCTCAAAGCAGTCTGGCTATTCTTCCAAACTCTGGAATCAAAGAGACAAGTTCACTCACTGCTTTTTCCTTTTTTTCTCAGACCATTATCAATAAATCCTCAGACCAGCCCATCTGGCACCAACAACCATGCCATGTTTAAAGTCTTCAAAGTGTCTTAAATCACTTTTCTTCCTCTTTCTGATGCCCACTTTGAACTTTAGCAGATTGTGTTGACCATGTCTACGCACCTAAAACACAGAGTTGGTTCTGTGTGGTTAACTGTTAGATATTTGCGTTAATGATCAGTTGAACTGGTGTACCTGATGAAGTGGCCAGTGAGCGTATAGTAAATGCACTCTTGACTTGAATTACCCTACATGACTGTAACAGATATGGTATATGTATATATAGCACTGTGCTGTATATAGGGGTGTTAGAATGTGCGCACCCAGATGTACAGCAGTGTTTACAGAGGGAAAATCCTTGAATCTCATGCATTCGAACATTGACTTTAAATCATTGTCCAGTGTCAGGAACGCTAAGCATTTATTTCCTGCAAAGACAAACAATGAAAGAAAAGGCTGCCTATTCCTTATGTACATTTTTAAAGGCACACTTAGGTTGTAAGAGATGAGTCTGCTACCGCTGCTGAGACTCTCATACTAAGTAGCTCCTTTGATGCTAATAGAACTTCAGTGTACTGTAATTGGACAGAACAGCCGAGGATGGTAATGCTGCTGATTTCTCTGCCGGCTTTGGATGATGTGCTCGGGATTCTGTTTGCGTCCATCACTTCTTCTTCCCCGTGCACCCATGAGCTTTTAACGAGGCACAGTTTATCGAGTTTGAACAGTTTGTGTGTATTTAGAAAAAAGCATAACAGACATGCACAAAGAAAACAAAACAAAAATCCAATTTGTTATAGCTACGTCTTGAAAGAAATCGTATCCCTGTTGCATATGGAACATAACAGTCATGGGAGGAACATTTACTTCCACAGAAAACGGTGAAGCTCAATGATGATGCAATTATCTTGTTGATTGCTCTGACACCCTGTTGTCTTTACTTTTGTTCCTAGTCTTCAGTCTCCGTGGGCGAGGGGGGTAAAAGAAGCATTTCCTGGGTGTCTTTATCATTTCTTTCTTTCTTTTTTAAAAAAATCAAACAGACTGCTTTCCAAACTATTTGCCCGCAACATGCAAACGAGTGTGAGAGCAAAGGTGCAAAAACAGGAAATAAGCAATTTCACTGCTTGCTTTTGTTCGCAGTTGTGATGAGACCTTTTCAGTGCATGGACAAATCCTCAAAAAAAGCTTATTTAAAATCCTTTCTTTCGGCATAAAGCTTTAACTTTTCATATATAATTCAGTTTTAAATAGATTCTTATTTCGAACACATTTTGGTAGGTAGCTTTCAGTTTTGACATGCAGCGTACGAGGCCTAAGACCGGAAGAATTCTAGGTGACAGGGAATTACAACTATCTTTATGACAGCAGTGGTTTACAGGTTTTTTTTAAGACTTGCCACATGAGCTAAACTACCTCTTCTGTAACATCACACAATTCATTCATTAGAAGTGAATAAACCAGATGTCATTTACTGCATACTCAAAGTGAGGTTTTTTGCAAAGAATTTGTCATATAGTTAAACTCAGTATCTTGGTCAAGTTGCTCAATTTTCCACTGATCCATTTCTTTAAACTTTTTTTTTTTTTATTGCCTATCTATCACCACGTATTCAGTATTTCTGTAATACTTTTAGCCATTTACACCTTTTTAGCCATTTTCTCAGAGATGGATTAGGCCTAAGGCTACACTGAACATTTAAATCCAGCGAGCTTCTCCTTTGAAACAAAGTTTTTAGTCTAACACTCATCTCAATCTATGTCTGGGAAACAGAGACTGTCTTTATTCACGCTAACTCTGAGAGTTACATGTTAAAACTCTTCTGCTTTCCAAATATAGATGATAATTTAGATATTTGCATCTATGGTCTTGCACACGTAACATTATACAGAAACTGACATGCTCACAAGTCACGGTGTAAAAAACGGCCTAGCAGCTCTTTAAAAAAAGAACGAAGAAAAAAAAAAAGTGGGTGAATCATTTTAGTGTGTCTGTGGTTGTGTCACAAACACGACCTATGGGAGGCCATTTGCTTGTGACAAAGCAGGCAGTGAAGGCGCAAACAGGAAGTAAGCCCTATCTCTGCAGTGCTTTCCCCAGGCGTGATCAAAGTTCCTCAGTGTGTAGATGAGCCCGCAGTTCTAGGTTAATCCTCCTCTGATACATGTGCTTTTTTACACTCAATGAAATGAAACACAAGCTTGAGGTTTACCGTAAATCATGCAGTCATAAATGATGAATTGGAAGAATTTTCAACAGAAGGTGTCAAATAATTTGAATTGAGGAAATGTGTGAGTTCATGACAAAATGGAGAGTTGCTGCAAAATGTTTGGGAGGCATCGTATTAGCGGATGAAGGGATCCTTCAGAACAGGAATGCACATTTGCACACAGACACACACGGGCCTGCTATTAGCATGCCTGACATGCTAATCTCACCAACCCCCCTGGGTGAATTCATAAATCACAATGTGAGGCCAGGCGTAGCAGGCTAGTAAGTCATGCGGGCTGGTGATCGCACTGTTATCTCTGTTCTGCTGAGCCTCGGTTTCTTTGAACGAAAGGTAATCTTTTTCCTGCTGCGGGCGGAAAATCGATAGGTGGACAGAGCAGAGATGCAGGGTCGCTTAAGTCGTTCGGTGTCGCCCGCTGTGCATGTCAAAATATTTCATCACTGTATTGGGTTCCAGCTCAGCAGGATGTTACTGCTGGAAGCATCCAGCTGTGAGACTTTGATCCAATTTATTGTTCCTGTCCTGCGTTTGGTAGATAGACAGAAAAATCTATCAACTGAGGAGAAGGCCACACTTGTGGTTCCATTTATTGTGTATTTACTGTTCATCATTTTTGTCAGTGTTTTAAAGGGGTCAAATGACCTAAGATAAAAGGTCAGATTACTGTGCTGCGTCTTTCATACCCTGTTAAGCATTATTATATAACATTTTACATGTGCTTACATCCAGTTTTCCCTTCAAAAACAAATGATTTTAAATAAAGGATCAGTGTCTGTGAATCCTCATCTATGCCTCCTTTCAACTTCCAGGTCAAGTTGGGAACTCCCTGATCTGCGTGACGGCAAGATCCAGGCCATCAGTGACTCAGACGGCGTCAACTACCCGTGGTACGGAAACACTACTGAAACCTGCACCGTCATAGGCCCCACCAAGAAGGACAGCAAATTCGTAGTCAGTATGAATGACAATTTTTACCCCAGCGTGACCTGGGGAGTGCCCGTCAGCGACAGCAATGTGCCTCAGCTCAGCAGCATCTTCCGCGACCAGAGCTTCACGACTTGGCTCGTGGCCATCAATCAGGCCACCTCAGAGACGCTGGTCCTGCAGACGATCCGCTGGAGGATGCGGCTTGACATAAAAGTGGACCCGGAGAAGCCACTGGGTCAAAGGGCCGTTCTGAAAGAGCCCGTGGCCCAGGTACAGCCACAGATTCTGGGAAAGAATGAGCCCATCCCCCCCAACGCCATGATCAAGCCCAATGCCAACGACGCCCAGGTGCTGATGTGGCGGCCAAAGACTGGTGACCCTGTGGTGGTCATCCCACCTAAATACTGACCTGTTTTCCCTCTGACTTTCACTGACTGGCCTTGGATACCTTAACAGTATCATCATCTTTGGTTTCTTTCTTTTACTCCTGCTCCTCACCAGCTCTCACTGCTTTAACTCTTCTTTTTTTCTGTCTCTATATTCTCTCATGTTTGAAAATGAAACCAGCTCTCAGAAAACAAAACAAAAGACCAGCTGTTGCTTTGAGGTACGAGCTTGAACACTTTCTAAAGGCACTTTTGAAACCGGAGAAAATGCAACTATTCTACCTTCAGACTTGGTCGGGTCTCACTGTGCTAAACTGCAAAAACGAAAGAGAGCATTTTGTTTTGTTTTTTTACAGTACTGTATAATTGTTTGAGCCAACCGACGTAGGGTTTGGGAGTCCAGGGCGGATTGAAGTTTTTCTATGACCGTGCGTGTGCAGGTGGATATGCACAAAGGTCATGAACAAGCATCAGTTGTGTTTTGTTTTTTTAATTTATGGACTGGAAGAGAAGCGTATTTAATTGTATTTGATGTTATTGCTGTGTTCTCTACATGACAAATTGCATTGGGTGACATACTAGATTTTAGTACTTTTTAAAGAAAAAAAAACATGCAAGACATTCAATCCATGCTGCCTTACATTACATTGCTTTCCACTGCGAACTTCTTAGCCTTAAACAAAGTGCAATGCAGTATGTGGTAAACTCATGCCCGTTCCTTCCAGACTGTTGGCGCTGGCACGTGTGGGTTTAGGACAGGAACCACAGCACTGAGGAAAAACTCGGGTCTCAGATCTTGGCTTGTGGGTTTCATTTACCTGCTGAATCTATTGTCTTAACAAACGCAACTGGCATTATGCACAGACACAGTTACACAACTGAGCTAACTAGCTGAGCTGTGTTTCAAGTGCTTTATGCAAGAGAGGAGATGCTCTGTGCAGATGGACATACAGAGAGGCGAGTCTCATCAGCAGCCCTCAGCACACACACAAAAACATGCAATAACAACTTGAGCATAAAAAACTCCACAGCTGACCTCATTTCACTTATTTTACTCAAACCTTTACTATTTTAGCAAAGTAGCAGAAAACAAGTTCTCTTTTCTCGATATTACGCCATGTCAGGGCCCCTTGTTACTTCCTTCCCTTCTCAAATCTTTTTTTTCCACCCATCCTGTCTCGCCTCCTCCTTATCACATTGCTCACATTGAGCAATCGATATCTGTTATAAATAAGAAGGGAAACATTTTTTAATAAGTGGTCAATGAAAACAGCAGTCTGTCTTTTGTTTTTTTCTCCTGCAATCTTTTTGTCATCTCACGGGTATCGCGTTTTTATTGCTGCTGCCATTAATTTGCCTTCCATCTAATTTAATCCAATCATTTGTCTTCTATGTTAACAGACTTTTCTGTTTGTTTCCCCGCCGTCCCTCACCCTCAATCACTTCTAATCTTTATCTACCACCAGTGCTCCTCCTCCCACTCGCTCACTTGTTCACTTCCTCTCTGCCTCTTTTATTTATTTTTTTCATCTGCTGTCGAGGCTGCAAAAGCAGAGCAGGAGGCATGCGAGTTTGATGCTCAGTTGGCATATAGATGACCCACTTCTCCTTAGCTCTTGCTGCAGAAATGTGGGGCCCGTCTTTTTTTATTTCACCGCTGGCGCACGAACCCCCCTCCCCCCCCCACCACACACACATAAGGAACGGGCTCTGGTCAGCTAAAGATCAACGGTCGATGAAACGATGCGTATTTAAGTGCTAATCTTTGAGAAGGGCTTTGGTGGTGAACTGAAACTGCTTGCAAAAGCGTGAAGAAACAGGCTAAATTTGGCAATAAGGGAGGAGGGGGACAGGGGTCATTTACTTATCAATGGTATCCCAAAAAACTATGGGTTGTGTAGACAGTTTTTCACTTCCAGTTGTTCGAAGCATCTTGCAATTTCCTTCTGCCCCCTCCCCAGTCTCTGTGTGTTCAGCGCCAACTAAAGAAATCATCTGCATTCAAGTCTGATCTGCTCGTGCATTTCACAAAGGTCACTGGGCTGCTGTTTCAGAGTCCAAGCATCATACGCTGTATACCACCAGACTTGGTCCGGTCCTTCAGTGGCCCCACATCAGCCACTTTCACGTGAGAAAGCAGGCAAACACAAATGTAAATAATCACGATCTGTTCCACATAGGAGCGGAGTTTAACTAAGGTGACGGGTAACATCTGCGTTTACCTCGAGCAAAGAGCAGGCGGCTGGGTGGAGGGGTGGGGAGCGGGGCATGCTGAATGTGAAGGTGACAACAAACCGGATCCAACTTAGATCTTTGCAGCAGCTTAAAAATAACACTGGCATTTTCAGAGAACTTGGATGTCAAGTTGCTTCAGCTTGTAGTGAAGGTGATGCCGCTCATGCTGCGAACCCACCGACCTCTCTCGGGCAATAAGCGGCCCGTCTGCGCCGCGGAAAGCCTCGCGATGACCGATGGACACCGTGGATCGTACTCAAGTTGGACCACATGTAATGTAATTAAGTGCTGACACGCAGTCACTGACTTTCAGTGTGTGCGTGTGCTTTAATTCCCGCTGGGAGGATTTAGGCAAGATGAGGAGTTTCACTCATGTGCTTATGCTGTTGTTGAGTCATGACCCTCCCTCTGTCTTTCTCTCTCTATTCACCCTCATTCACACACATATAAGCAGAGTGCAGGGAAGGTTGTGTCCTTGTCATAAAATGAGCTTGCCCTCACAAACACACAAAATCACCCCGAGGCGAAGGGACCAGCCTGGCTTGGTATCTGTTTGTCACAGCAGTGTCACATTGGCAGTGAGAACTCATTTATCAGCACGTGGACCGTCTGAACACATGCACAAGCCATATTCAGCAGCACGCCTGTTTACTAGAAAACAGGAAATGCTTCGCAGCATGTAAACATTGTATTGTAATTGTATTGTATTAAGATCAGAGAGAATTAAAGTACCGGGTTCACCGAGTGGGTGCCTGCCAGCTATCAACAGCATTTATGTAATACTGAAGGCAAAGGGCACCAATTGTCTTCTGTGTGTGTCTCAATCTTTTGAGCTTTGTGTAGATGAAAATGTGTGTTTTGTGTTTGTGCGGAAACTTCAAAAATGCTGTATGTGCTTCCTTGACTAAGCCACAGAAAAACAAAACCACAATGTTGTACTTTTGCTGTACAAATGGTGAAAAAACAAAGGTGCCAAAATTGGACAAAGCCAAAACTATGCATTGTTTTTAGAGCAAAAAGCTCTTGGCACTTAGTGACAGACCTGTTTCTTTGGTTGTTTTTTATTGAATGCACGTTTGTATTTCCAGAGAAACATTACGAATATAGCCATGCTAGTAGGGCTGTGCCAAGTGAGTGTTTCCTCTCCTAAACCCACACCCTTTACAGTTCCTGTGAGGACTGCTAGCTTTGTTTCATTTCCTTATTTAGTTATCTAGTGAACTAAATTCAAATAGAGTTCACACTCAGGACCACCTGCCTTCATTTTCCGGCTTTTACTTTTGGCCATACCCCACGAAAGTTAGTATTCCACAGGTGCTGCTCCATTGTGCTGTTCTCCTCGTGTCAGCGATTATAAGTCGTCTTTTAATGTAGCCCAAAAGATAATAGGAGCAACTAAGTGTGTCCCTCCTTTCTTTTTGGTTTGTTTTCTGGAAATACAGCACTGAAACAGTTCAGGCCGAATGTGTTTTTTGGGAATTTTTTTCTGTTCCGCTTTGACTTTTACACCAATACTTGAAAATGGGTCAGTTCTGGTAAAATATTTAAAACTGTGAAAATGCACACCACTGGGGAAACAAACCCTCAGGAAAAAAATAAATATATATATAATATAAAGAGGTCTTTTTCATGCCTAATAAAATGTAGAAATATTATGCACAGTCTGGCTTTTTTTTTTTTTTTTACACGTGCTATTCGTTACCTGAAGATGTTGAAAACTTATTTGCAAATTATAACCTTTATATACATTTCAATTCAGTGAGGAATCCTATATAGTCACGGTAAAAAGAAAGGACACCTTAAGGTTTGATATATAAGAAATTAATAAAGGATTATCTGGTCCTTACCAGGTCTTACGATAAGGTAAATACAACCTGAGATGAACAACACACATCACACAATGTCACTTTTCTTAATTTAATTGCAATTTCTTAAACATTTCAATCAGGTTGAGATCTGGACTTTTTTAAGCCACCCTGTTGTAGTTTTGCGGTTCGGGATTCTTGTTCTGCTGTAATTTAGCCAAGCTTTAGCTGCCAGACAGATGGCCTCACATTTGACTCTAGAATACTTTGGTTTACGGAGTTTATGGTCAACTCAGTGACTGCAAGGTGCCCAAATCATCACCCCTCCACCACCATGCTTTATAGCTGGTTTTTGCGCTGATATGCTGGGTTTGTTTTTGTGTCAAACATGGTGCTGTGGATTAAGACCAGACATTTCCACGTTGGCCTCACTTGTTCAGAGAACAATGTTCCAGAAGTCTTGTAGCTTATTTGATGCAACTTTGCAAACATAAGCTGTAAGCTGGGTTTTTCTGGAGGAACGAATCATTTCCTGGCAACCCTTCCAAACAAAAGGAAAAATGTATTCAGTCTTTTTCTAATTGTCATGAATTTCGGACATTTAAGATGCTAACTGAGGCCTGTAGCGCCTGAGGCCTGTATCTCTTGGGAAATTTGGTGTCTTGAATATTTCCCACTTGTGAATAATCTTCCTCATTATAGAATGATGGACATCGAACTGTTTGGAAATGGTCTTACAACCCTTCCAAGATTGATGGGCACCAATAACTATTTCTTCAAGATCATTGCTGATGTTTTTCCTCCTTGGTATTGTGTTAACACACTCCTGAATACTCCAAAGTCCCCAAAATTCTGCTTTTACAGAGATGCATACACTGGTTCAGTTAATCAAGTGCATTTGATTTGCAGCACCTGGCCCCTACTATGAAAGTAACGCAATGCTTCTGCAGGATTTATTTTGTTAAATAAGTAATGACACATAAGTTTTGTAGTTAATCTCAGGTTGCATTTCCATAATCATAAGACCTGCTAGTATTATTCTTATTCAGTCCTCACATGTAAAAATCTTCACTTCAAAGAGGGTGTAGTTTCTTGTACTTTTTACCATGAAAGAAAAAAGAAGCTGATTATTCCCACTGATAAATGTATTGATTTTATTAGTAGACCACTGAGCTGATGGTTCCTTGCTGCCCAGCATACATTCATCCATATGTGTCACTTCGGGGTGTTTTTCTCTATGATGGATGGTGTTTTCTTTCAATGTGTACAAATCAAAGGACCAAGCATGCTCTGAACCAGAACAAAGACAGGCAGAATTTAAGAGCTGAACTGAAAAAATCTTGAAAGCCTGCATGCATACGCACAAATCCCCCAGGCTTCACATACACAGCAGAGCACACAGTAGATTCTCGTAACACTGGTATGAATATTACTACTTTATGTGTGCAATTATGTCACATTTTGCTGATGGCAGTAAAGCAAAATAAATATGGGACATTAAAAAAAGGACAAGAAGGGATTTAAAAAGATAAAGTCCAAGAATGCAGTAAAATATGGCATGGGCTTGTGTGCTCAGACAGTATATCATTTTCACTTGAATTTGATTTAACAAAGCAGCAAACGCAAATGTTTTCTGTAGATTCTTTGCAGTCAGTAGAGCTGGAACTACTGAACACCTGGGGCCAGATGTATAGACAGACACAAATACACACAAAAACCAGTGTACGCCTTTTTCCACACATATATTGGTATTTAGAGGAAAAAGTGGGTCGAAAATGTTCTTAACTACCTCACAGATACTTGTGTACACAGAATCATCCATATTAATATGCTGAATTTTACAAATCACAAACTGCATTGTAAATAATTGAGTGTGTACTAAATTCTCTCAAGCCATTTTGTATTTTACTGTTGTTTAGTGCATGAAACTCATGCTTTTTCTTTTTTTAACCTCTAGCAGGGAACTTTGTTCTCAGCCTGCAGAGTTGAGAGCTCTTTCTACAAATTGCTCTATGTATCCTATAGAAAAGTCTGTGTGCATATTTCTAACTTTTTGTATGCACAATATTAGCTTAAAAATAATTTTGGAAAGACTCCAAAACTGCACAAAATGATAGGAACATTTTCACATGAATGGTGTGCAGGGGCATACGTCGTACTTATTCCCATTGCAGATCAAAAGCTCTCCGATGCAGACTGTTTGGATTTGGAGACCACAGCTGTACATGGATTTAGAAATCTGAGATGCAAAATGAATGAATAAACTCACTTTTTAAATATTTTCAATTATAAAATATTAAGCTGGGAATATCTGTGTTTTTCATTTTGTCAGTCAATGCCATCTCTTAATTCTTTTTTTTTTTTTTTTTACTTTTCTCCTGTCTGCGTCACACAAATCTTTAAAAATGGGTCACTGTCAAATAGTTGCATTTGTATAAGTAAGAACAGCTAGGAACCTTTTTTTTTTTTTTTAAAAAGATGTTATTTAAATAGGAGAAAAACAAGTGCACTGGTTAGGGACTACTTTTGGTTGCTTATTAATGCATATTTGGTGCATTTGAGGATTTTGCAGGTAAAAGTTACTACTGGTTTCTTTCTTTCTTTTTTGTGTCAATCAGACAAATTTTGTCTTCACTCTTACTCATCTATGTGTTCTGTCATCCAAACTGGAGGTATATATGCATAGACATAACCCAAATTCCAAAGGATTTCATCTTCAAAGCATATGAAACAGTTAACAGAGAAATAATCAACTTAAATTCTGACATTCAAAACTCTCATTGGATTTGGAATTATTTTTCTATCCCATGAGCACAAAATGTGTGAGTTTAGTCAAGTAATTTGTATGCAAGAGGACACATATGCTGAACAGTATGGATTTTTCCCCATCTCACCTCCGCCACGAGTCTCACAGGACGTCTCACAGCCCTTTGTTGGGTTCTTTTAATTTTCCGTTCATCGCTTGTGACCCCATATCTCAGAGAACCACCTCTGCAATGGAGGACACTGACTGTCCAGCTTTAAAATAACAAAATATGTCCATTTACGAAACAAAATCTTACACGCGGTCGCGGGAGACTAAAGAAACGCCAGAGTGACGGGTGGAAGGCCATGTGTAAAAAAAGGGTTTTGTCCAGCAGCCTCTGTGTGTGTTCAGTTACTTGAGTCAGTTTGAGCCTCGACTGTCAATGCTATCCCGGTCGCATTCCTGAACTGCACATTCACAGCTATATTTACACAGCTCAGAGTCTCTGTGAGGGTGCTGCAGTATCCACCTGTCCCTATTTGTAATACCAAATAATCACAGCATCGCTTTATCTTTGGAACCAGACATTTCTATTAATAGTCCCACGATGCCAGCGTTTAAGTATGGAGAGATTGTCAAGTCGACCTGACGATTTTCAAACTGACTATCAGAATGGAGAAGAAAGGTGATTAATACAATTCTGAATGTGGCATGGTTGTCGTTGCCAGATGGGCTGATCTGAGTATTTCCGAAACTGCTGATTTAGTGCGACGTCCCTGCACAAACACATGGAAGTACTCTTGATGAAAATGCCTTGTTGATGCCAGAGGTCAGAGCAGAAAGGCCAGACTGCTTTGAGCCGATAGAAAGGTAACAATAACTCAAACAATGCTTTATTAAAACCAAGATATGCAGAAGAGCATCATCACCACAGCCACCAGATCTCAAACAAATAGAGCAACTCTGGGATGAGGTGAAATGAAAGATTCACATCATTGATATACAGTTGTGTGATGCCGTTGTGTTAATATGGACCAAAGTCTTTGACAAATGTTTCCAGCACCTTGCAAATCTGTGGCACAAAGAATTATAGCAGTTCTGAAGGCTAAAGAGGATCAAAGCCAGTCCTAGCTTGGTGTACATATTTATAACAACTGCACCATGTTGATTCTCATGGTTTGGACACACTAAATGCTTTTCTACTCTACTGGAACACTCAAACATGTCCCATTCACACAAAGCAATTTTTTCTACACCCAAGTGCTTTCTATTTAACATTCACAAACAGATAAAAACATCAAAGAGCAACTTTGGGTTCGGTATCTTGCCCAAAAGGCACTGGGGCAGCCAGGAATGGAACAACCTACCTTTCAATTAGTGGATGGCCTGAGCTACAACCTAGTGTAATCTGTGAATGGGATATAGAAATGGTTTTCAAACACTGGGGACATGAAGGATTTCCCACAGCATTTTTAACTGTGGGACTGTTATTTGTGGGACAGTGGGTTTAACAACCCGTTATCTTTTACAATTAAAAAAAATGCCTGATTCCAGTATTACTAGGCTTTATCTAAGGAAAAACAACTACAGATTTAATATATAATAAAAGAAAAATACAAATAAAAACAAATGTTATATGTTACTTGGGATTTTTTTCACAAAGCTACGTCTTTACACAACAAAGGGCAACGGTTGGAGATGTACCTAATATTTAAAAAAGCTCCAGGGCGAGGAGCTGAGACACAACAAGGTCCCAGATATGCCAAGAAATCTAAGCTGTGTTTGTGAGCATCAATTAATACTGGCTCATTTTTAATCTATCACTTTAAGATGCGGGGTCTGCTAGCTGCTACTAGCAACATCAAAGCATATAGCTGACCCTTATGGAGGAAGCTTAATCTAGTACTTTTTAAGACTTTTCAGTGCCTGCAGGAACCATCCAGAAAATATTACGTAACATCTATTTAAAAACAAAATGCTGCAACAAAGCAGATAAATCACTGCTAAGCTTTAGCCCTGACAAACACACTGCATCCCCTACAATTATGTAAGAGATTGATTTATAAACATGTACATCTGGGCTGTCCAGCTGAGCCTTGAATGAGGACAATTACTGCTTAGCATACACCATTGTGGAATTTTCCATTTAAATTAATGATGCTGTTTGAGTGCTGAACATCGCATAAAATAAACTGGGGCAGGGATACATAAGTACAGGGCAAGCTTTAACTGTCTACTGTGTAATTACAGCATGTGACAGACCCCACACCTCCAACATGTTGTAGTAAACTTGAGCAGGGAATGCATCCAGATCCTTTGTGCAATTATGAGTTCAACTACCAAACACCTCATCAGACATGTCCATCATTAACTTCTGTTAATATTAAAACCTTTAGATCACATTAATAAAACACGAGACTCGCTCCGCTTTGATGTCATAATTTTTCTCCTCACGGTAGCACAACTTCATTGACCTCACAGAAGGCCTGGAAATCCAGTAGGCAGGTGATATAAACAACTATAAACGACAGCACATTGTGAGTGGCCTGGGTTTTTTCTACCTTGTTGTGATCACATTAAAATGTTCTAATGAAAAATTCAACTGATGAAACATTCATTTTTAAATTAATTTAAAATTTGCAGTTAATAAATAGACGATGCACCACAAGATAAATGGTCAACTGATTGAACCGCTCAGAGGAATGACTCTCAGTCTGGAGAGGTCTTATTATACGATTGCTCATTTATAACCAGTAAATTAATAATGCATTATTTAATAACAGAAACAATCATTTATATAATAATATATAGGACTTGTACAGTTTATTATAGTACTTATAAAAGTGAATCTTGATAACATTGTGAGAAATACAAAAGGTGAATAGGGCTTTCAAAGTTTTCTTTGCACATTGGATAGCAGAGACTATTTTAAATGTTATCTTTAAGCATTTTGTTACTAGCAGCCTGTTGCAAAAACACATGATTTGGTCCCACTCTTCAGTTTAATCTGTGAAACATGACAAATGTAACACATTTGGAGAGGCAAAGACCCAAAACAGGACTTGAGAGATGCATCTGGCTCTTCAGTTGAGCCATCTACAATGAAGCCTCATCAGCTGTGTAAAGGGGGCTGTCAAAAAGCCATCCTTAGGGAAACGAAACAGGATGAAAGGGCAGAGGAATCCCAACTCACACAAGAACTGGAATGAAAATTGGTGGCAACAGATCATATGGAGCAATGAATCCAAATATATGACTTCTGGTTTAAACTGTCAGCGAAACGTGTGTTGTTTGGGGTTGAATTTTAGCCAGTGGACTATTGTCAAAACTGAACAAATTATGTGAAAAGTGTACAGATTTTGATCCACCATGCAGGACCATGTGGAAAACGACGGCATAATTTTCATAGCACCACTGCCAGTCAGACATGGCAATGATCCTAAACACACCGTCAATGCAGTAACAGCAAAGCTAGATTGAAATACACACGGTGGAGCACTATTAGACATTGACTGGTCACCCCAGAGCCATCAACATTATTGAGGCTGTGTGAGATCCTTGAGACAGAAAACAGACAAAAGACATCCAAACAAGAGCTTTGAATATAATTCAAGAAGCCTGGAAAACTATTCCTGAAGACTTTTTAAAGAAATTACAAGAAAGCTTGCCTGAGAGAGTTTTATTGTGAATAAAATATGGGTTTATAAGATCTGCAAATCATTGCATTCTGTTTTTATGTGTATTTTACACAACATTCAATCTTTTTTAGAGCCGATTTTGAATGACTTGTGTGTCCTCTCTTTGTTTAGTATTTACTGGCAATAATTCAGAATTACAACATATGATACCATTATTACACCAGCTGGAACAACACAACACCTTATACATTAGAGGGAATATTATTTCCTCAAGCATAAAGTTCTGATGAAACCAAAAAGCTCTGTTTTGGTCTCATCTGCTCAAGAACGATTCCCCAACAGCCTTCTGGTTTGTATGAATGACAGACGTTTAGTGTTGTCTTTATGATTGCCCCAAAGCTGTAGGCCTCTCTTAAAACATTTGGTGTTTTAAGAGAGGCCTACAGCTTTTTACAATTAACCCTGGTTTTCTTTGAGATCTACACACCTTCCTCTTGAAGTGGGTGTGTCAAACATAAGATCCATGAGCCGGTATTGGCCCGGCAAAGACTAATCTCGGTTATTGGGTGGCTTTAGACAAAGGGGAAGGAAAACATAATCTTTTGACTTTTAACTGTATTTTCACAGGTTTTACAGCTTTTCCTGCTGATAAGGACCTCCCCCATGTCCATTCACAATAAACCAAAGTCATTAAATTATTGATTTCGATAATTTTACACATTTATGTCTTACAATTTAAGCCCAAAGAGTCATGCTGACAGGTTTCTTTCATCTGATACAAAAGAATTTCTTTATCATGTAGAAAAACGGAGACATGCTGCTGAAATTGCTCTTAGATGAAGATCTCTCACTGACTAAATGTGTAGTTAAGCTTTTCACATAAAAGTAAATGTGTATAAGTAAAGATGTAAAGTGATTAACATTGTCTTGAAGTAATCTTGTAAGTAATTTTGGGTGCCCAGGGAGAGTAACAATGGTCTTTAGGTTTCTTTTTTTGGATCTCTGACTGTGAAATGGTAACCTCTAGACTCTTCGGAGATGAATTTGTAATGTCTGCTGATCTGATGAGGATCCAGTTCACCATAAAATCTCCTTTCTTCATGTGATACACTTCAGTAAAGGTGGTCATATTTTGATAGAACCATGCATATCCTCCAAATAAAAATTCCTTTAACACCAGATCACTTGCAGTGGCTCCTCAAAATATCTTAAGATTCTATTTAGGATTTTTAAAAAGAGGGTGAGAAAGACCCAAAAATAAAGAATACTTTTTGGTGGATATTTCTAAAACATTCATATATTAAAACCAGTGAGGTCAAAATGATGTTTAAAGGGGAACAGCAGAAAGCAAGCAAGCAAGCAACAGCAGAAACTGCAGCAGCTGTCATAAGTAGCCGTTACAAGCCTTTTGGCCTTTCTGAAAAACCTGAGTGCCTCTAACATCTGATGCAACACTGGACATCCACGATCATGTCTATTAGGTAAGAGCTTAAAGCCTTTCCTCACTAATCCACTCACATGCAGTGTAAGTGTTGAAATTGTGGTTTCACATGTTACTGATCTTTTCGGCTAAGGCGCTGGCCTGAATACTTTGCATGCACTTGGAAGACTAAGTGAAATTTGCATGAATCTAGAACTTGGAGAATTTAAAAAAAAAAAGGAAAAAAAATCCTTTGAAGTATCAAGATAAGCGATTAAGCGATGACACAGGCCTTGCATAATCCCTGCAAATGAGTTAAAGACAGAGAGGGGGAAAAAGGAGAGGAGATTTGGAGCTGAAGTAGGGAAGTAATAAAAACAAAAAGAGATAAACCCTGAGAGGTTGGGGGGGCTCAGATATTGTTTATCACTCATTCTGTTCATCGGTGTGCTGCTACAGTGCTCAAAGCTGTTGGTAGTATTTAAGAAATAGGCATAAAGCGACCATTGCATTCAGCCGCAACTGCAGGACAAAAACAGCTGGAGGTGATG
Organism: Neolamprologus brichardi; assembly: GCF_056152115.1. Lineage (NCBI taxonomy): Eukaryota > Metazoa > Chordata > Actinopteri > Cichliformes > Cichlidae > Neolamprologus > Neolamprologus brichardi. The sequence continues at coordinate 48,629,637 of NC_142110.1, read as the reverse complement.
AGAGTGAAACAAAGAGTAGAGTGTTCAGTGGTGTAGAAGTTGGCTCTACACACCGACGCTTCAAACAATTTAACTGTGACAACAATCAAGAAAAAATGAAAATATCTAATATAATCAGAGTATGAAGTAAAAGCTGAGCCTGTACCAGTGAGATGTTTTTTTTAAAAAAAAAACAAAAAAAACAAAAAAAAACAAAAAAAACGCTTAATCATTCTTGCAGTCTACATCAGTGACTGCAAAAGTTATTTAGGTAAAGAATAAGACAACCTTCAGCTATAAGCAGAAAAAGCTGCTAAACAAGACCAAGAGCCTACAGTCACGCTGGCAGCTTTGAGAGTTTGCACTTTTCAACAAGTTTTAGTGCTTATATACACCAACTTATTTCGCTAGTGGGAGAATTCTGGCTTTAGGCATCTCTGACAGAATGCTGTCTTTTCTTCAGTTTTTAGTCACAGGTTGATTTGATTTCAGAAAAAGTCTTTATTTTGATTTTACAAAGTCCCTTTTCAGTAACATTAACCATGTCCTGTTGAGTCCGTCTGGCTTCAAGACTTAAATGAAAAATTGTTACATGTACAAATATAATTGTATCACCTTCAGACATTTAGTCACAAACTAAGGCATCAGGATGTGACATTTTTAACTAATAACTTGCAAAGTTTAAGGTTTTATAGAATCACAGGCCATTTCTTTAGGTACATCTTCCTATTATTTTTTTTCCCCAGATATTTTTATTAAATTTTCTGCATCCATTTTTACAAAAGACAAATTGAACAATATGCCGTTTTCTTTTTGAAGAACATAAGACAATATGGAACATACACTCCCACCTCATAAGTATAAGAGTACCAGTGGGTGTACACAAAAAAAGAAAAAGAAAAAGAAAGGATCCAATCTAATAATACAAATAGTAAACCCTGGAGTACAAGATAGTAGTTCCTGAGTGTACAAGAGAGATGTGCAGAGTTTCAGAACCCACACCCCTACACAGACTACATCTTCCTATTATTGGGTTGGGCTCCATTTTGCCTTTATATCTGCCTCAATTCTTTAAGGCACAGATTAAACAAGGTGCCGGGAACATTTCTTGGGATTTGGATCCATACTGGCGCGATAACATCATGCAGATTTGTCAGGTAAATATCCATGATCCGAATCTATCCAATTCACCACATCCCAAAGGTGCTCTGTTGAATTGAGATCAGGTTATTGTCGAGACCATTTGAGTACAGCGAACTTACTATCTACACAAAGCTACTTTGAAATTATTTGAGCTTTGTGCTTAAAGCAGCCATCAGAAGATAGGCACACTGTGTCTGTAAAAGAATGGGCATGGTCAGCAGCATTACTCACATAGGCTGAAGCACTTAAATAATGATGAACTGGTACTAATGTTTCATGTTGTTTACACCAAATTCTGAACTGACCATCTGAATGTTCCAGCAGAAAGAAGTCTGGGCATTCTTTTCTGATCTCTGGCATCAATAAGGCAGTTTTATGCAATGTTGTTGGTTTTTGGATATTTCATCTTTTTAAAACCAGTCTGTAAACCCTGCAGATTGCTACTCTACTGGCATTTTCACACACAACAACTTCTGAAGTAGTCAGACCCATGGCACCAATCATTTCAAGTCACATTCAAAGTGACTTTAATCACTTTTCTTCAACCTGTCTGATGCAGTTTGAACTTAGGCACACTACCCTTGACCATGTCTACATGCCTAAAATGCATTTTTATAAAAAGAAAATATCCAATAGTTATTATAAGATTTCATTTAAATTGATTTCTCTTGAAATCCTACATGTCTGTAAAATATTTGGCACTGATCTATGGATGAAAACGTTTATGTCACTGCTGGCACAGGAGAAAATACCAAGGAATCACCAGAGATTGGAATTGATTGAATCCCTTCAAAGTACTATCGATATCTGCGCCCCACTTCACGGCTGTTCATTGGATAGCTGTCGAGATATTTCAGTGTGGAACAAAATGGCAGACTAACACACCAACACTGCGAACCGTTGATGACAGCCGTTACAGACAGATCCCCTTTAATGTAACATAATGAATATGGTCCAAGTGGTCTGTTTTTGATCGTTTCCCTGTTACTGTTAAATACTGAAAAATTTCACAATTTCACAAAAGCATAGTTAAGGAGTAAATCCATTGTGCACCACAAAGTCAGCAAGCATGCAGAAGGCAGGAGAAATAGGAAGTGAGGTCTCTGTTGTCTGTTAGTGGATTATTGGATTATCTGCAGAAACACAATTACCCATTAGGGCATATTGTGCATTCTCCTTCAGTAGAGATGCTGCTCACAAAAGCCTTGGTTAACCCTAACCTTGCAAAACAGGGACTCAAAACAGGCTAGCTGCTAAAATATTCACAACTTGGGCTGCTTTAGTGACCAAAATCAGCAGCATTTACTGTAGAAATAGCACTCTGTTCATAGATATGCCTAAAGACTCGAACGAGCACACACCGAGGCTCATGCAACAATGATGAATATGTGCTCAGGAGCTGCTAATCATCACTGAATGGGGGGTTGGGCTGGGAGACAACCGAGAATGAGGGTGGGGCTGGGGGAGGGATGGGTGGGTGTTTGGTTTGGACTAAACTATTTTTATCCGGATTCCATGAAGACAGCTGCCAACCTCCCGAGTGTGAGACTCTCCTGCCCTCCTTATCCCCAGGAACAATGACATTAGACACCAGAAGACACATCACCTCTGAGTATTTCGGTTAGGCATGTGGTAAAATAATATTAATTACAATAAAGGCTCCTCTTTTAATGCTTTCATTGAGGCCAGTTGTGGAGTGGGTGCTGAAAATCTCATAAGCTCATCCGGTTTAGCTGAAAGCATTACAGACTTCAGGCTCTGCAACAGCCCGTGTGCTGCTGTAATCTGCCATCGTGTCCAACTATCAATCTTTACCTGAGATGTCAAAAAGGTTTCAGTGCGATCATGTATGTAATGCTGATAATCGGATTCTTCTTCAAAATAAAATTGAAATCGCTGAATATTTTCTTTGGATCTTCATTGTTCAATTGTTCATTAACCAATTATTTGCATATAAAATCCATTTATAGCCACTTATTTTTCACTTGTGGATGCCAAAGCCATCAAAGGCTCCAGCCTGCTCTTTTTATCTATTGAGGACAGAATGTGGGCTTTTCTTTTTTAGCAGGTGTCTATTACAGGCCACATGCCATGACCCTGACATTCCCATGCCACTTCAGGCCCACCAGGACGTCTGCCATCCGTTTGCAGAGAGATGCAAGATAAGGGCTGACAGAGTGACAGTGACATCCTCCACAGCCATAAGCTAACAATGTAACTCTGCTTCCTGGGGCCACATGCCACAAACATCAGGGCTCTGATACAAGCCACGGACCTCCCTCAACATTTGCCCACAGCCACCTTCACATCCTTCCAGAAGCAAAGAAGAAAATAAGGTACATATCATGGTTCACTAATTAATGTTGTTCTTCATGCCACCCACTCGTGTTAAAGTGTAGCTTTATGTTTTCTCCTCACAATTATATTGTGGTCAGTGTATTTCAATGAACGTCACTGAGCAGAGAGACTGATGTTCAGACGATGCCTGTTTTTATACTCCTGGCATGAGAGTGGAAAGTTTCTCTCAGCTATAATCATATTACAATTTGTAGACAAGTAATGGGCCACCTGTACATTATTCCTACAGAAGATGCTCATCCATGGAAACACATGCCATTAAGCTATTGGTGCAGTTTTTGTGCCGATGTTAATGTCAGAAGATTGAGTCAGCAAATCGCTGCATCTTTTAGATATTCTGTGACTCTAATCAGTAAGTTTATGTAGTCTGCCACTTCATGGTTGGGTTCTGTAGCTCCTTAACGATTCTACTTTGTAATAATAGTACTTGAAGTTTAATATCGCGGAATATCAAGGAGGGCCTAAAATAAAGGAATCCTATTACAGCACCACGCTCTTAAGAGCCACACATTCTTTCACAAATCCTTGTAAAAGGCAGGCTGCATGGACCGGTGCTCGATTTTACACACCTTTAGCAATGGCACTGAAAGCACCTTACATCAAAGATTTCTATCCAGGCAGCTACAGTTATTTTCATGGGAAAACAGAGCAAGACAAATTATTACCAGTGCTCACATTAAGCGTAGACAAAAAAACTTGAAATATTTGATTTATTCTTAGTTTTCCATGTAAAAATACACATCCGAGGGATGGATTTAGTGGTGGGAAAAACAAAACAAAAAACAATTTTTTAACGTCTTATTTCAACAAGTCAAAATTTAAAATCAGTTTTTGCTATTAAATACACACCTCCAAGTTTTGCATTTTTCACACATACCTAATCTGTCAAAGTCTGCATTGGCAGCAATGTAAAAGTAGACTGGATGTTGTTTTAACAGCTTTACAAAGTTAAAGAGTGAAAGGTTTAAAAGTAAAGCTCAGGGTTTTTTTTTTTAAGTCATGTTTTCAAAGTGCAAAAATTGTACTTGTAAGGCAACAACCCTGGATGTGTGTATATTGTGACAATGAAGACAACCATACACTCTTTACTTGTAAACATGTCAAAACTTGATTCAACTGTGTCCAAGAAAAATATTAAGATCACAAGAAGTTATAACATGTGTCTGCTCTATGAGCAGCCAACCCAAACGCAATGCAGCCTTGCGCTTCTCCCAATGTATGGCCCAGAGAGCTTTAAGTGAAGAAGAAGAAATGTCGCAGTGGCATCTACAGTAGCTCAAGGTGGTTTAAAAGACAAAAACTAGCTTCTCCAACTGGAAAATGTTTGAGAATTTGATCTGTAAAAAGAGATCAGAGAGAGAGAGGGAGAGACATTACTGAGAAAGAGTTTTGAATGTTTAAAAAGTCAGCAGCAGGACTATTAAAATGACCTCTAACGAGCAAATCAAAACACAGACACCATGACATCTTGTCCACCCACGCACCCACCCAGTGTTCTTATAGATTTGACATCATGTCGTCCTAATTGCTTTCCGCAGCATTTTTCCAGGCTGGTTGTGAAATAAATCAAATGAAAAACGCGTTAAATTCAGTGAAAGTGTCTGATTTTGTAGTCCTGCATTTGCCTTTTGTCTTGGCAGCAATGACAAGTGTACATGATGAATGGTTTTTACATTGGAGAGAGCTGCTGTTAAGAGCACTGATATGCCATATTTTATTGTAGGATTTTGATTTATTGTTAGCAATGATTACGTTTTTCAAAACTGGTTTTAGAGTTGTCAATGGAGATGTTTAGTTTTTCACAGCACAGGGTAATAAAAACAGTGGACTCTTTCTGTTCGTTCTTTTTAAGGTTTAAACACAAATCAAAGGTTCCTACAAATAATTTCTTGATAATCACGAATGGATTTCGTTTTAATTCAGTCTTTTTCCCCAGTGTCATTGTAGTAGAGGGTTTTTTGTTAATATTATTAAATCAAAAATTATAACGCTTGTAGATTTGAGAAATAAAAGTAAAGGCAATTTTGACTTGGCAACAATCCTGTCTATACAAAGAATGTAATATGCATACAGTTTTGAAGGCAAACACAAGAGAAAAGCAGAAAAGACTGAAAGAGAAGGATTATTAACAGAATGTGAATGTGTCCAATAGACTAAGCCTTGTCTTCACACACTCCTGCACACTTCAGAGTGCATTCCACTGGAACACACCCCGGGGAAACACTGGCTGCCATGTGACACATGGAAAATGAAGCGAGAAGCAGTATAAAAAAGGTAGAAAGTGAAACTGAAGGATGACAGGAAAGAAAAGGAGATAGAGAAGAGGGGAAGGAAAAAATAATCACTTTAATTAGTTTTAGGTTTAATTAGTAAGAAAGCTCTGCTTGAACATTTAAACCATGCACAGCCAAGTAAGGAGCACCAGCTTCACAGGGGCTGAGAATGAAAAGCCACACCCACACACCCTTCATGTGCTATAGATTTAGCAAGTGCAGCATTGGGTAGTTTTTTGAATATCTTCTAAATATGACTAAAAACAATATTTTCCTATAATAATTGCTTTCAAAATTTACTGTAAGATAATGCAGTGAAATAATGGTGAATATGAGCGACTATGAGGAACAGAGGAAAGAAAGAAGATGGAAAAGAGGAAAGAAATGAGGTTAGATGAGGTGGTATTAAATCTGAAAGGTTCTATAGGGAGCACTGCGGTGCAAGATGGAAGCTTCAGCAGAGTTCAAATACCACAGGCACAATGCAGTGCTGCCAGCGAGGAATAGAGAAATGTGGGTCTGTCTACTTATCAGTTCACATTAACACACACAAGAAGAAAAAAAAAAAACACAAAAAGACTAATTAAAACTAGATGGATGGACCACACTTACTGGTTTGCAGACCCAAAGGTGTTTCCAGAGAATCCTAAAAATATAAAAAATAAATACATGATTAACTTGGTAATTGTTACTGCAAGTGGGAAAAAAGACTAATGGAAGTCTCACTTCACAGCATGAGTCACATGATCTGTGTGCCTATGTGTTGGAAGTGGGTTAGTGGACAGTCCTATGTACAGTATGCATATTGTGTATAGTGTGCATCCACAATACCATTAAAACTTCAGAAAAAAAATAAAGCAGAGGACTGAAACAAAGGAGAGAAAAATCAAAGAAATGAGTGCATGGAAAAATAATTTGGATCTTGCATGCATGAAAACTCAGAGGAATGCACACCAGTCATCTCTGCAAAGAAACCTGTAACAGCTGTAATGCAGTGAAAGTTTATAGATGTGCAGGACAGGCAAATTCACCATACAGTGTGTTACAGTGAACCCCTTTCTGTCTCATTAGCCCATGAAACATAAAATGGCTGTGAAATGCAACCAAGCTGAACTGATCATGTTTGAGAGGGAAGTACTCCTTGGATATGTTTCGCACAAACTTGCATTGTGTTGCCAAATGAGGAAATTTTAACACTTTTTAAAATCTTCATCTGATGCACAATCTACCCTAAAAGTGTAATTAACACAACAAAACACTTGTTTGGTAGCAATACCAAATTTCTATTGCACAACAATAAAGCCATCTTCCTTTTTCAAGTTTGAAAGACAGTTAAAGTAAAGAAACTTGTGATAAACACTGTACAATGGCAAAAATTGTACAGTTGCTGGAAGAATGGCGCTGTTGAGTGACTCACTGTACTATGTAACTAGAGTGATAGCAGGCAAGATGGCAGCTGAAGATGATGAGGAAGGGGGAAAAATAAAAACAAAAATAATTCAGGTAAAGTAGTAGTCTCACCTCCTGGCTGTGGCTGTTGTCCAAAACCTGAGAAGCTGCTGGGCTGACTTCCAAACCCAGGTCCCTGCTGGGCCAGGCTCCCGAATGATGGAGCGCTCTGACCGGCTAGCGCACCAAAGGACGGTGTGCTAGGAGGTGGGGCAAACCTGAAAACCGGAGCAGGTGCTGAGGTTGTGATACTGTAAAATGCAAAAGTTACAACTGAAAAAAAGACAGCCACACCTGAATGGGGCTGGTAAGACAAAATGCTTGACAATATTAGGTTACTGGGCTGATAGTCATAAATTCATAATTATACACACATACATGTGGGCAAATAGTTTGTTCAAGATGTTTTCATTGGTTAGTTAAACATGTAAACAAAGCAGAACATTCAAGATAGTGAATGTGAATTTGTTTAGCTTTATTTTATTTTTTTTTACTCGTTTGGCATGTGAGGATTGACAGGCTGGGATTTATACATTAATCCTTTCTACAGGACCCAACGCCCGCTCACTCCCAAGGGAGAGAAAAAAGAATAAGCAAAACAGGGAAAGAGAGAGAGAGTGAAAGAGAGAGAGAGTGAAAGAGAGAGAGCATGTTGTCAGTTTAATCTGCAGGCTTCATGACCCCAGATTGAGATTATCTGGAGGGAATAATCTAGTCTGGCACAGAGCTGGGTTTGTTTTGTGCTGGCAACCATGGTTGCTGGTATCAAAACACATGCACATGTGAACACACCAGAGGTTAATGCAAATCATTAGAGTACAAATGATAAGGAGGAGGGGAGGATTAAAATAATAATAATCAGAAAATCCTGCCTGAAGTCAGAACTGCTGGAATTAGATTAGATAGAAATGTGTGTGTTTAAAAGTAATAAAATTAAGCCTCACTTCCCAAATGTGCCTCGTATAACTCTATAGACCAATAAAAATGTTTTGTTTTTCTACACTTAAATGTTAATGGGGTTTTTAATAGTGTTTTTAAATGCTGCTTTCAGCTGGTTTGTCTTGTAGTGCTGAGCACACTGAAAGGTGCCTATTATGACAATAATAGCCTGATGACAATGACATTTTCAAATACTCATTGTCTGCAACAGTGGGATGAGAAAAAAACAGTTCTTTGTTACACTACTTTGTCAATAAGAGGTTGTTCTACTGAAAATATTTGCCGCTTTAAACCTTGAATATCAGAGCAGGCACAGAAAATAGATTACAGACAAACTAGATGTAGATAGAAGTTCTGTAAACAAAGTTCAGCTAAAGGTTCAGCCACCCTGAATCAAAGTGGCTGAACCTTTAGGTTGCTCTAAAGTCAGCTTTAATTACATAACGATGGATTTTTTTTCCATATCAAACCTTTCAAAAAAGACTTCGTCTTGCTTACCCAAATCCTCCCATGTTGGCAGCCGCTGTGCCCTCTCCGAACACTTTGCCAGCCGATGATCCAATGGGGCTGCTGAATGAAGGGCTTGAGCCAAAAGATGCTCCAGCACCAAATGCTGGGGAACCCCCAAAAGAAGGAGGACTCCCAAACACCGGAGCACTGCCAAAGCCACCTGTAGGAAGGAAATAGGATAACAGAGCAGGACATTACTTGATTTCCAGCGTTCTTTCTACACAGAAAATACAAAAGAAATGTGAGTCATGAAGCGATTTCTGTAACTTTTATAATATTATATGCTAAGTGGCTTATTTACATCAGGCATTACATCCATGTAGATGTTTTTCCCTTTAACAAAGCTACTGCAAACACTAAAATTTAATCTAGAGTTCTTCTTGGACTCATATGAAGAATCATACATTGAATTTAGTGCTGGCACTTCCAAAAGGAAAATAAATTCACAGGTAAAGACAGAAAAAGTATTTTAGCTATGTTTTAAATTAAAAAAAATTGCATATCCCCCTATTGTATCTCATCAGAAGCTACCTGAGTACACGTGTGGGCATTTACAGTATTGTTGTGCACAGCCTCTGGAGCAGTAAACTATTATAAGCACGATGAGTACTTCACACCAATTCAAAGCCTCTGATTGGCAGGAGAGAAAGAGTGTACTGAAATTACAGCCTGGCTAGCAGCATGCCCCAGTAAATAATTGATTGAGCTAATGTAACAAGATTACATTCCCCCTGCATGGCCAGTGATGGAGAATTAGTGTGCTGAGGGTTACCAATATCCCAGAGGCTCTGAGGTACAGCTTGAATAGCTGCTACTACTATGACTACTCATGGCCACGAGCAGCAAAGTATCAGCATATCGGTTTTTAAATTTACATGATGTTTTCAGACAAACTACAATGTGATGTAGACAGGGTTTCTCCTGGTTTAAAACAGGCCTCTAAGGGTGAATTTAACTACGCCTGCACTGGTTTTTATCCATAGCGCCCAAGCTCTATTCAGAAGTGATTTACACAATAAAGACCACTTTTAAATGTATAATAATGAGTTCTCCAAGAATTGACTGAAAATAATCAGCGCATCATCTTGATAGATTAAGAAAAATATGGTGGGGTTCACCAATGTGTTGAACCATTTAAAATGTTTCTCAAAGTAAGACTGCAAAGAATATGAGGAATTCAACTTTTACAGGAAATTACATTATATATCCAAGACATGTATGAGTTTAAGTTAGTTGGTGTTTCTAAATTTGAAAGTAGGTGTGAAAGTGAGTGTGAGTGGTTGTCTCTTTGTGTTAACACTGTAACAGATTCAGGCCCTCAGGCAGTGCAGCATGGAAAATGCACATTTCTGGGGTGGAAATCAGGAACCCTTTGAATGCTGTGATCAGTCACCAATTTTTGATGCTTCATCCACAAATTCGAGTTAAAAAGCTACAATGCAAAGACAAAACCATATCTAAACGAGGGTCGAATGCAGTGCTGCCTGTTAGAAGCTGAGCTTAATTTAAGATGCATTGAGCAGAAGTGGAAAACTATCCCATGGTCATGGTTCTTGACTAAAATGCTTTACAGGTTCATCCAGTGAGAACAAAACACAAGGATTAATAGATAAAATACGCTAAAATAAAAATAGAATAAAAATAGGAATGCACTGATATGTCTGTACTCAACTCGAGCTAAAAGCCAGGAATACCTGGTGAGTAAAGACTTGAAGGTCTCTGCACTACAAACAGATCTGATGTTTTGGGGTTGGCACAAGACAGGGCCTAGAACCAAAAAGGCCTTGTCTTGGGAACATCCAGAATCATTTGATTAGAAGACCTTAGTGCCCTAAGTGGAGCGTGGATACTTAAAAGCTCAGCTAAATGGTGGGGAGGTGGGGGTGCAAGGCCATACAAAAACTTAAAAATAAGGAATAGCATCTTAAAATCAATTCTAAAAAAGGGACAGGGAGCCAATGAAGACAGGATAAAACTGGTGCAATGTGCTCTCACATTTTTGCCCCTGTAAGATGTCAACCAGCTGCATTTTGAACTAACTGTAAACTTCAGATAGCAGAGTGACCCAGGCCTGCAAAAAGGGAGTTACAATAGTTGGGGCAAATACAATTAAAAGCATGGATAACTCTCTCAAGGTAGATAGGGCTTGATTTTGGCCAACTGTCCGAGTTGATAAAACCCTGCTTTGACCACAGAGCTAATCTGTCCGTCGAATTTGAAACCACTGTCAAAAATAAGATCCTGGTAAAAGGTTAACTGTTAAAACCCTAAAGTGCCAAAAGTGCGAGTGAATTACTGAGCTGTTTGGGGCGACCATAAGCAACCACCTCAGTCTTCTCCTCATTTAGAAATGGAAAGTTTTTAGGTAATGTACGCAGTTAAGCAGTGGTTTAAATGACTCTTTGTTGTTTGCTTTGATCGAGAGACAGATTTGAAAAAGAAAATTTGAATTTCTTTTTCAAAGTCCTACTCATCGTGTACCCAGGTTAAAGAGTATAAGAAACCATCTAACTTTTGAAATCAGCACTCTGCAAAGGCAATCATCCATGATGGTATAGGGATGGATTAGTTCATTTGTTATAGGAAAATTTTCGCCCATAACAAATTTCTATTTATACAAAAAGCTTATTCACACGTGCTATTGTCTTTACTTAACAGACGTGATGTCACTGACACATCTTCCTCCTATGGGAGAGAGAAACCTCAGTGTCCAGACACTGGGAAAAATGGTCTGTTTGTGAAGAGGCAGTTGTTAAAGAGATATGAAAGGTTACTATATATAGTTGCTTTTGAGTGATCAAAAGGGATGTCAGATGCAGAAGCTGAGATTGGATACACTACCATGAAAAAAGAAGACATTGAGAAAGTACCCCTGCAGTCATTTCATTATAAATAAATAGTTGTAGATTAAACGCATCATTTGTGTCGTAAATGTGAATCAATTCAAATAAACATCAGATCTTTGAGGTCATACACTGTGACTTGGCAATGGAGAAGACTGGCACTGCATAATATTCTGCGGGGAACAATGGAGCTTTTGACAACCTCACAGTTTATTCTGTCCTCAGGGGTGAGGAGATAAGAGCTCAGATGATAAAAGGTGAGAGCAATGTCAAGAACTGGCTGCCAAGTATTAAAACTGTTTCTACCACAGTCATCCAACTATCACTGAACTATCACATCAATGAACCAGAGCCCTTAAGCCAGGGCCTGGAAAGAAATGCGAAAGAACTAATCACAGTTTCATGCTTACTCCCCCCGCCCAACGTTTGCAGCAGTAGAATTAGTAGCTCTCTTCTCTTGTCCACATAATCGTGCATCGTGTGGTTTCACACGGCTTCAGTTGCATGGTTATATGTCAGTTTCCTTTGACACAGCCGACATACGGTGACTGACTTTCTACATCAAAGTTTCAGACATGCACTGGTTTGCACTTTTGTCATCTACATAGTTTCCACCTCACTTGTTTACAAATTCCCATCACAGAAAAAGATGGGCTACGGCTTTGAACAAACAGCTAACTGTTGTTTTACAAAATGAAATCATTATTGTTATGCATTATTTAGCTTAACAACTGGTATGTCTGGCGTGACTAACAAATGTAGAAACATTTAAATCAATTAATTGATGATATACATAATGTAGACATGTCCTTTTCTTTCAGCTGCTCCCTTTACGGATCATCTGCCTCCATCTTCTCACACTATCCCCAGCATCCACCTCTGTCACTTCAACCCTCTGCATGTCCTCCTTCACTAATTCCATTAATCTTCTCTGTGGTTTTCCTGGTTCCTGGATCTTTTCCTCCCATCTGGCAGCTGCAAATTCAACATCTTTTGTACAGTATACCCACCATCCCTCTACTACACATGTTCAAACCAACTCAGTCTTTCCTCTCTGACTTTGTCAACCACCGGCTCAACCTCACCTGTCCCTCTGATATACAAATTTCTAGTCCTGTTCCTCCTTGTCACTCCCAAGCAAAATCTTAGCATCTTCAGCTCTGCTACCTCCAGGTCTGCCTTCTGTCCTTTTGCCTGTGCCACCGTCTCCAAACCAGGGATCATAGAAGGTCTCACTACTGTCTTTTAAACCTTCCCTTTTACTCATGTACAAATACAGCCACCAGCAGGAGAGCACCAAATGACACTTGATCTAGTTTAGAAAGACCACTGAATGATTTAGTCTATCCTTAATAAGTGGTTAGATATTACTTGAACAGGAAAAAAAATACATGATGTCTTCATTGTTGTCTCTCTTTTGCCTACATTGTGTGTGTGTCTGACAGAAGGGATCCTTCTATTGTCGATGTTTGTACTTTTACAAGAACTCCTAAATATGTCAAAGTTTGCACATATGTATTTTAGCTGCAAATCCAAAATGAAATATTGACAGTTTTTAAACTCTGCTTTCAAGCCCTGTGTTCATGTCTATAATATCTATTTAAATTAACATAACTCAAAAATTCTCAGTTTTCACCAAAAGTACGCTCTTTCCAAAGCAATGAGGAACAGCACACAGAAACAAGTCTTGTTTTAAAATCTCAGCAGCAATAAATCTTATAAAACGTTACCTGTGAATTACAACTAGCTAGGCACAACTTTCAAAACGTGTGAAAATATATCAAGACTAAAAAGCAGGGAGTGAAGAACAAATGCATTAAAATTACAAGGAAAGCTGTACCTGGTTTTGATGGTGTAGAGAATGAGCCAAAGCCCTGGGATGCCACACTTCCAGCACCAGTGCTGAAGGTCCCTGTAGGTTTCTGCTCCCCAAAGGAGGACTGTCCAAAGTTGAAGGTCTTGGCACCACTATTACCGAAGAGACTGTTGGTACCTAGAAGACAGACAGGTAAATGTAATTACACAACAATAAAATGATCTGGGTTTATTTGGTTTGTTCTTTGACAAAGTAGTTACTGCTGACTCAGAACAAAGTCTTAAACAAAAATGATGAAAATATTTCTGAATCTGACATAAATCGGCAACTACTGTTCAAATTTTCTAATTAATCTGCAGTTTTATCACATCTTACTAGGGGTGGGTGTTATAAACGATATACGATAGAAACGATATAAATTTGGCCAACGATAGAGATTTTGACTATATCGCTCTATCGCGATAGCGCATGTTGATGATGTCATCAAGCTGCACCTGTTTTGGTCGAAAGCATCGCAGCAGCTAAAACCATTATCATCTGCAAATTATGGCGGGCGACAGCCATAGCAAAGAGATGAAGCACTTTTGAAATATGGGGAAAGCCAAAAACAGCGCTTCCTCCACTTCCGTAACATTGATTCATTAATGTTGAATTCTCTGCAGCTGTTCTGTTCCCATGTTGTTGCAGTATATTAATAACTAACCTTGTATTGTGGATGAATAATCTCAGTTGTTCTCCTGACTGAAGTTTGGCCCGTGTATAGCATCCTGCTATGCGATTGCATTTGTCCCTGACCACCAGAATCCCTCACGTTAACTTTTATAGAGTGGAAGAAAAGTTGGCGTTCATCCTCCAGCTTCACTGTGCTAATGTTATGTTAACATAGCTGTGTCGCTAGCAATCACGTAGCACAACATTATATACCAGGTAGTCCAACTTCAGTAACCCTGCAAACGCCACTGCTGTTTAGTTTTCTGTCTTCATTTATGTTGGAAGTGGTAGCAGAGCTGTACATTTTAATTAGTTTCAAAAATCTCTCAGTCAGAACATGGTATGAAATGTTTAGGTGGAAACTAGCGAGCTAACTTCCTGTTAACTTCTAACACCGTTAAATTTAATAACTTCTGTTTTCATGGATGCATGGATGTTAAACTTAATTGTTACACCTGGTAAAGCAGCAACGCTGATGATTTTATTAAAGATGAAAGAATTTAGACCGTTTTTAACTCTCAGTGTTCGTTTGACTTTGGGACCTGAATAGACAAAGTTTTGGACCCAGATTACTCCGCAAAGCTCCTCACTACGGCAGCCGTAATGCTCTGACAATCCATCATGCAGTGCGGCTTACCAAAGTTGTACTAAAACATTTTTAACAGATTTCTGCACGCCAAAATCGTTTCAAGGTCAGTAAGCACAACCAGAATTCATACATAAGGCACACTCTCGCTTTTTGAGAAAATTAAAGGATTTTAAAGTGTGCCTTATAGTGTGGAAAATGCGTTATACAGAAGAAAATAATATATCGCACATGCTTCAAATTCGAATTTTTCAGTCTCAGAAGACATTTTTATAGAACTGAGTTAGCCTACCTGTCTGACTAGACTGTCCAAACACTCCAGTGGAGGAAGTGGTGCCAAATGGATTCTTGTTGGCAGCGTCCTCGCTTGGTTTGCCTCCTAGGCCGCTGAAAAATCCTCCACCACCAGATGAGACTGCTGTATTGGCTGAACTTGAACCAAAGAGACTCCCAGATGAGACTGCTGCATTGGCTGAACTGGAACCAAAGAGACTCCCAGATGACGGCTGCTGCTGGGAGATAAACATTAATTCAAAAAATTTGTCTAGAAGAAAGGGAATTCAAGAAATTTCCCAAAGTTGGTTAAAAAAAAAAAAAAAAAAAAGTGGGTCATACCTGTCCAAATCCACTGCCACTGCTAGACTGCTGGCCGAACACAGGGTTGGCAGAAGAGCAGCCAAAACCTGTTTGAGAACAAAAGACAAATTCAATTAACACAGACAAGATCAGATTACTGGATTTGGCCCATTTTATAGTCATCACTACAGAGTAAAAAGTGGGACCACCCCCCATAAAGTATGGAATCAGGAATGCCAAGCTGGGACTAACTGCTGAGTTAATGCACTGACATCAGCTGTGGCATTCTCATACTGCTCTGAGAATTTATAGAAGCTTTGGGAACGGCACAACACCCGCCATCCCACTCAGGCTGACAGTACACCACAAATCTTTCCTGCAAGATGATACCATTTCAAACACAAGTGCCACATTTACCACAACATGTGGAGGTCAGCCAGAGCGAGTGTAAAACTTTGCACATCCTCCACTGCCCACTAACCTTACAGACATCACAGTTCATAAGCTGTCAGACAGTGTTAGTATAATCACTGTCAAATGTGACTGAACAGCATGCAGCCGAGAAGCTCTGGTTATTGATCATTTCACCATGTCGGTGACACAGTGTGGTCTCTGTTAGGTGGGTGCAAAAAGAGAGAATTTTCAATACCAATTTCTTTCTGACATTCGGTGTCATTTTCCCAATTTATAAAAAGCCACGGAACTTACAGGAGTTTTAAATAAAGATGCCAATGATTTCTTTAAAAGCTCTGAACATCATATTGGAGTTGATCCAATCAAGTCCAGAATCAGACTCACCTGACGGTTGTCCAAAGCTGAATCCTGAAGATGAGGATGTGGTGGTGTTACTCCCAAACACAGATCCCTGTCCAAATCCAGAGCTTTGGCCAAAAACCTGGTTTGTGCTTTGTGCAAACAGCCCAGTGCCAGTGCTGCTTACTGTGTTAGCACCGCTCGTCCCGAAGGAGAAAGAACTTGCATTGGTAGCAGTAGAAGCACCGAAAAGACTTCCGCCAGTAGTTGCACTACTAGAAGTCGCTCCAAATGCAGACTGTCCAAAAGTAAATCCACTCGATGTTCCAGTGTTGCTTGCAGGCTGGCCGAAGCCACTAACCTGGCCAAACACAGATTTGCCAAAACCAGTTGATGTACCAAACCCGGCTGAGCTGAATCCTGTTGATGCTGGCACCGAGGAAGCTGGAGGTGCAGCAGGTTGCCCAAACACGTTATTCACAGCAGTCACTGTTGCACTACTAACAATGGTAGAGGTTTGAGTAGCTGCAGCTGGGGCAGCTGTGTTGATAACTGGTGTGACTCCGACAGAACTACTGTCTGTAGTTGCAGGAGCGGGCTGAGTAAAAATGGAGCCTGGCTTGTCAGACGTGGGGATCTGGAATGCTGGTGGAGCTGCCTGAGATACAGGTGCTGCCTGAGATACAGGTGCTGCGGTGGCAGCAGTTGAAGAGGGTAGAGTAGCAGTGGTAGATGGCTCTGGGGTGGTTTCTGTTGTGGACAGGGCACTGGATGGTGCTGGAGGGTTTACTTCTTTTGGTGCAGTGAAAGTCGAGGGAGGGTCTGGGGTAGGGGCAGGTGTGGCCAAAGCAGGAGCAGGTGTTGACACTGCAGGGGTCTGGGTGGTTGCAGGTGCTGCAGGTTCAGGTATCACAGGACGACTGGTGGTCTCTACTTCAGGTTCACTGGTGGGAGGTTCTTTTATAGGGGGCGAAGCAGGTACTGAAGACTGAGGAACAGCTTTTGGTTCTTCTTGTGTCTCTGGTGCGGCTGCAAGAAGACTACTGAAAGATGAGGGGAAAGCTGAGCTGGCGGAGCCAGACTGTGGAACGGAGAAGGCTGGCTTGGCGTTTGATTCAGGAGGCTTAAACAGACTGCCTGACGGGGTCCCTTCGGACAAGTCTGGTGCTGAAGAATCTTCTCCAGGTTTTGGAAGACCTGTTCCAAAACTAAACTGTGTCGCTCCCTTGCCCTTGCCAAGTCCAGTGTCCGCAAATGTAAATGGTGCCACAGCAGGTTTGGTGGAGGAATCTTTAGCTTCTTCTCCTTGGCCCACCCTTAGTCCAGAAAAAATGCCCAGAGTCTCGCCACCAGCTGTCTTTGGAGGCTGTGGCTCTATCCTCAGAGCGGCTGTGGTCGAGGTGGGTTTAGCACCTTCAACTGTTGCGTTTGGAGCCAAAGTGGGAGACCCAGTGCCAAGACCAGGGGAGGTGGACTTTGAGGTAAAGGAGAATGACTCTTCTCCAGCCTGGCCAAAAACCATCTTACCATTTCCACCAAAAGAGAATTTACTTGCATCTTTCACTGGAGAAACAGGAGAAAGAAAAACAGAAATAATGTGCATCAGTAATCTCACAGCTCCTACATCTATCCTAACAAGCTGCTATATCATTTGTACCTTGTGGCATTCCAGCTCCTGGTGTAACTGAAGCAAAACTGAAGCTTGAGGACCTGAAAAAAAACACCATTTAAGTTTAAATGCAACAACAGTGAGATGCTCATTATATTTTGTAACAAGACATATTTACGTGTGAAAAATGCTGGATTAACAAGACAATCTCAGCAATACAGTCATGTAAACACTTGCTCACCCCTACCTACAGTTTCTTCTCCTATTAGGCTAGATTTGGACTACATTAGAGAACTCTTTCAGTACACAACTTGTGATTTTTCTCCAGGAGCTATTACCACCCAGTCAAGCATAGTTGTAAGCTGATGGAAAGCTTTAGTAAGCTGGCCCAAATCCTTTGTGAGAGGATGCATTTCATATACACCCCCGAGTGCAGGTTACAAAATAATTTGGCCTTTAGAGGAATGTGTTTTAAAACATTTTCTATTATAGTGTGTTTTTATGACAAAAATAATCACAAACAGTGTATAATCTATAAAATACTGCTGGGCCATTAAAAATATATTATATTTATAAACATCAACTCACACTGAATTGAAAGAAAAACCCTTGCTGCTGGTTTGCTCAGCTGAGCTAGGAGGAGCAACAGAAGCATCAGTTTTGGACGGCTGACCTGAAAGAAAAAGTTTATAGTCAATGTCAGGATTTTACAGTGTGTGTGTGTGTGTGTGTGTGTGTGTGTGTGTGTGTGTGTGTGTGTGTGTGTGTGTGTGTGTGTGTGTGTGTGTGTGTGTGTGTGTGTGTTTGCGCGTAACAGTGCTTACCAAAAACAAAACTGCTCTGTGGGATGGTTGTAGTCTCTGCAGGCATTTTTTGGACACCCTGGACAGGATTCTGCCGAGACAGTTTTAAATACATGTATGAAATTAATATTACAGCTTAACTGTTAACCTTACAGAAAAACAACACTACTATGATGCATTCACGATTTAAAAAAAATATAACACACAGGATTGTTTCAGGTGAAAGCTCAAGTCTACTAAGACATGAACTTAAGGCAGATATAGAGAAAAAAACAAAACAAATGTCTATAGGTAGTCGTGCAGCACATGAACTTGGGGCTACACAAGAACAGGATTTCTGCGAGGAGTACCCCTGTCACCCAACTGTAATTTGTAACATCAACATGGGTGGGAGGTGGGACATTTCTCACCCATCTTGATAATGGTCTTCACAGGAAAAACTGTCAGCAAACTGTGAATTCTCACATGCTGAATGTTCTTGAAAGTTGTGAGAAGACGAACATAAAGCTATGAATATACCTAACTTTTACTATTTAGAACGTGGACACATCAAAATAAACGGAAGACATTTGTTTGTGCTGGCACTCCTTAGAAAAGTACACTATTTTTACATGATTTTTTTTTTTCAATTTAAAGTTTTTATTTATTCCTTAAAATATAGATAAAAACTGTTTCAAATATTTCAGATGCAAGTCAACTGAGATTTGTGTTGTAAAGATTATTTAATTTGAATTAATATGTCACCCAAGTAACAGTAATGAGAAAGTCAAAGACAAAATGACAGGTCGGAGAGTGATGGATGTAAAATACTCACCCGTTTGGCTTGACTGGAAGAAACTGTTGCAAAGACCTGAGATCCTGGATCTGGTACCGAGGAGCTGGGAACATCAGCACAACCATAAGAGGGCACAGTTTTCACATGGCACAAAAATATAATCAAATTTACATTATTTAGTGGTATGTTTATGGCAAGGGTCCAAGTGGGCTTGAGCCTGGACCCTCGCAGCAGCCTTTACCATATCTCTTGCCTGGTCACCCCGTTAAGCTATAGTATCACCCCCATATTACTGACTATGTTAGTGATTATTAAAATAAGAATACATCAAAAATGTTTCAACTACATGTTGATCAAGTACATCCAAGTGTCCCACACCTATGTCTAAATATCTGCTAATCTTTAAGGAATTGGTTATTAACTGATTTTCCAACTGATTCTTTTTAATAGCTACAAATAATAAGTCTTAGGTAATGCCAGTAATCTTGTTCACAGTTATACAGAGGAATAGTTTGTAACACTGACCAAAAATAAAAACAAATAGACTTCTACTTGGGGTTTACTATCTTATTTGGAAGCTATAGTCTTGCCGTATTTGTAGTTTACCCTTGACACATTTTATCTGCTTTCCCTCAATTGCCTTTAAAGGAGTGGGGGTGAGAAGTGACCTTCGTTTTAGGTTTTACCTGATGTTGGAAGGAACCACCACAGGAGTCCCCTTGTCCTTGAACTCCTGAACATTGACCACCTGAGGAACAGTCTTCAAGGTGGACTCTGTCAGTGAAGTATTGATCACAGCTGGAATATAAACACATGCATATTAGAGCAATTCACAGCTGGAAAAAAGGTACCAGATGAGACAGTAGCAATCAAACTGAATGTCTCCAGGTTTATTTAAGCCTGCTCTGTTTACATGGAAACATTTTAGCAAATTACTCTTAGGCAGGATGGGGTAATGAGCTAACAGTTACAAATTATTTGTTCTCTAAGTCTTTGTCTCCCCCTGGTGAATTACTGAGGGAATAACAAAATAATATTTAAAAGATGCCCAAATGCCCACTGTAGCTAAAAACAAATGTGCACAGCTTCCTCATTGTTTAAAAACAAATAAATACATTTTTGACTGCTGCACAATGTTACTTACCCAACTGACTGGCCATCTGCCTGCGTAAAGCAGCAGTGGCTGCAGCCTGCTGGGCAGAGATGGTGATGGGTGCGGTCCTCTCGGTTGGTGGAGCTCCATGCTTGACTGTCTTTGTGGCGAGAGCTGTGCTCTCAGCCCCGCTGAGGTTGATCTTATTTGTTGGAACTGGAATATTAATGCAGTAATCAATATCTATAAAAAAATATCCACATCTAAGACTAGCGACATTACTTTACATTATTTTCAGTAAAATATGTCATTATAACATGAAGTCATTTATTATTTATGAATGCGTCCTCGTAATTTTTTATGAACAGCAACAGTTGGTATAATTTACTTACTGGGGCTGGCAATAGGGCTGAGTCCAAAGCCCATACCCTGTCCTGACTGAATTTTAGATAAAGGGGTGGACTGGATGGCTCCGAAGCCCGGCTGGATAGAGGGGGTCCTCACAACGGTAGGGTGGCGGGGGGTGGACAATGTTGGAGGTATGGAGGACATGGGAGGGGGCCGTGTCTGCAGCTCCTCTTCTTCTTGCTCTAAGTTAGGTGGGTGAGGCTCCAGGGACTGGGACAGGGAAGATGTTGAACTCGCGTCATCCAAGTCCTCGTAGTATTTAGGTGAAAGGAAGGCTGAGCGAGATAGGTTGGCTGAAACAGAAAAATGAAGAAATACATTTCGATTCCAATATGTGAGGTGCTGCTGCATTACACCGTATGAGCATCAGCATAGGGATTTCAATATTAATATCACTCAAATGAAGCGGGTGTTGAATTTGGTATTTGCAGTTGTGAGGAAAAAGCGCCTGTCGACATGAAATTAGCACTCAGATTTACTATGATTTATTATGAAACACACTAAGAGGGCTTGATTAACATCCCTTTACTTTAAAATCAGGCTTGCTGTATACTTTTTCAAAAGGCGAAATCCACAATCATTTGAACATTTAGGATAAAACTTTCATGTAACCATAAATTTGTAGTACCTGGTGCAGTTGAGCGGACAGGAGGCATCTGTCCCTTTGAGAGAAAGTTGCGCAGCTGGGACTGTTTAACTGGTGATATCTTGACGGCTGCAGAGACATCATACATACTGAAATATACTGAAAAATATACTGAAATAATTAAATATATCCTGTGCTGTTTTTATGCAGACTGTAGGGGGGAAAAAAATCAATACCTGGAGATATAGTCTTAGAAGGGGTAGGGTCCAGCCTGGTTTTCAGGAGAGCATCTCTTAAAGTCTCAAGGTCATTTTCCAAACTAAGAACAACACAAAAACATGGTGTTTTTATCCAAAAGGAGCAAATGGAAGCGTGTGAACATCCATACAGTATAAGGAATGCTGCTTGGAACCATTCTTTACCATACAAGATGTTTAAGCTGACTAAAACCCTTTTTAATAACTTAAAAACTGACGTATAAACCATAGATAATGGTTAACTTAAAACTTAAGTCTTTCCTTAAACTACCCCACATAACTAACTCCTAATCTCCTCTTAAATCTCTGTTTTTTTCCCCCACATTCTGCAGCCAGGCCTTACCTAGCTGTCGTTGCTGTCACAGGACTTATAGCAGGAGTGGTTGTTTTGCTGTAGAGGCGTAGTGAATTGAGCTCCTTAACCAGCTGGTCCAGTCTGTTCTTCTGCTGGTTGATGATGTACAGATTGTTGGACAGTGTAGTGAACAGACCCTCACGTCCAGGCACAACCATGTGTCTGTAAAGAGATTTATTTAATAACAAATTATACTCAATCCCATTTTTTATTCTCTCTTTCTATACAACACAAACTGCTGGTGGGATTATCTGCCATTTTCTCACTTCTGCTTTTTCTTCTTCTCCAAGTGTTTCTCCCATTCCACATCCAAGACATCATTAACATCCTCCACAGTGAACATAACATACTGGTATAGCCTTCGAATCTCCTGAATTAAAAAAAAAAAATGAAGAAAAGATCAAATATACATGATGAAGGAGATTATTTTTATAAGAATATGTAAAACCTTAAAACTGTCAATTCATGCAAACAATTTTGGGGTAATCTGTCCTTTTATTTCTCACCTTGAGCTGTTCCTCACTGCGTGGGTCCAGAGGCTTTTTGTAAAGTAGCTGTCTGTAATTTCTGTCTTTGCTCAGTTCACTCTGGGTCTTGGCTTCTTCTGCCCCAGCAAAGCCTTCCAGTAGCGAAGTTTTCAGTGTGCCAATGTCACCATGGAGTGACTAAAGATTACAGACACACACACAAAAAGGTTTGAGAGGAGGTTTTAAATGATTTATCAACCTAGAGTGACACCATCTTCCAAACACTACTTCAGACAGGACTCTAAAGTCACAGTGGTTGAAGTCTTATGGTTGCAGAATTTAGGGTTGTTCGAAATGATTTTTACTGGCTTTCTCAACATCAAATGTTAAAAGGAAGAAGAGCAGTCTGTGGACAGGACTCAGTGTTTCAATCATTGTCTTACCTCTGTAGTTTCCTTGATTTCCAGGGTGAAAATATGGAGGTCTTCTGACTCTTTCCTCAACTCCTTCATTTCCTCATCAGCACCAACCTTAAAGTCAGCTTTTGCACTTCGTGCCTTAAGGTCATCCAATTCCTTCTGGAAGTGCGCGATCTGATGGCAAGTCAGAGACGTGTTTAGTAATGTTCTGCCAGACACCACATGTGGTGTCCTGAAGAAAGTCTACTACCTTTTCGTAAATCCTACAACTTTGTATGTTAAGTCTTTGGAACTAGTTACTAACTAGACACCTGCACCATTAAATCTGGTGATATAACTTTTCAACTAATGTACCTATGCCTATTGCTCTATTTATCTAAACACATTATTGCACATAATTAATCGGATGCATCCTTATAAAATAATGACATTAAATGTACTTGTTTGTTATCTTTTGTCCCTCCATATAACATTAATGTGAATAATAAGAAGGTACTTTATTGATCCCAAATGTTGGGAAATTACTGTGTTATAGCACCCAAAACACAAGAAACAACTTGGCTCAATTAAACAAATAATGTATTCATTTCTTCTTCTTTTTCTTCAAGCTGCTTTACAGGTTCATACAGCAGATGATCTGCCTCCATTTAACCCTGTCCCTAGCATGTGACTCTGTCCCACCAACGCTCTGGATGCCCTGGATCTAGGGCTGTGCGATATGACCGAAATCTCATATCCCGGTATAAGAATTCTATCGTCCGATAACGATATAAATCACAAAAATGTAACATTTTCTGTAAATTCTGTGAATCTCGGGCAGCTCGTCTTGCGGGAAGTGTTTCCAGCTGCGCGTCATGTAGCTGGAGTCGAGTGTTTTAACCGATGCATGAAACGATACATTTTTAGACATAAGTTGTAACAGCCGCCGTTTTCTTTGTGAGTATTTATTACACGGCGTGCTGCGGGGAAAAGCCTGTTCAAACATTTGAGTCTAAGGTTTATTTTTTAGCACCTTGCGGCTCTTTTTTACTTCTCATCCGTAAATAATCTGCTCTTTCACGTGATTCAGTTTATTTTGAAAAGTCTCAACAGGATCTTGAGCTTTATTGTGAAAGGTTTATGTGGAACATAAACAAGCGGACACGCGATGCTGTTACCGGCATAAAAACAGGCGCTTGTCCGTCCGTAGTGTGGTTATATTAACCCTTAAGGACCCACAGTGACACTGGTGTCACTGCCTCTTTACACTTAGAGACTTGGTTATATATGATTCATTTGATATAAGACCCCCGTAATTTTCATGAAAGTAGAAATAGGTCTGGGCTCTTAAGGGTTAAATATAAGAGAAAGAGAGAACTTTAAGAAATTAATATAGTCACTACAGTGACCATCAAAACCATGAAAAAATATTGCCGTAAACAGTTTATTTTGCAACACCATGAAACAAACGATAGCGTAAAATGAAACGATAGACGTTTTTATATCGTCATCCGATATATCGTTATATCGAACAGCCCTACCTGGATCTATAATTCTCCTCTGAGGACTTTTCCTCCTGCCTGGCAGCTCTGTCTTCAACATCCTTTGAGATGCTTTGGACATGTGCAGAGGTGAGATAGTGGATATACTGGACAGTTTTGTCAGTAACACATTCAACCTGAATTGTCCCCCCTAGCACTCATTTCTAATCCTCTTCCTCCTGGTTACTCCCAGTGAAAATTGTAGCACCTTCAGCTCTGCTACCTCCAGCTCAGTCGCATTTATTTATTATGTATTTGGTATAAGTATTATATGTTCTCTATATAATTTATTTGTTAGTTTATATAATTAAAAAGCATTCTGATTGAGTTCCACACTTGATATGGTGCATTTCATTTTATCACTTTCTTTTCTCTACAGGCTCAAGAACCCATATATTAGAGATTTAAAGCATTCACGCGACAAAACCAGCATTTCTTCCCCCACAAACCACTGCTACATGGCACTACAGTACATGATATGTCTCACCTCCTCCAATATGCCAGCCATGATGGGATCAGAGTCTTTCCTTTGCTGCAGCTGTTTCTCCAGGGCTTTCACACTGACACCGGCCTGCTTTTTCATGAAAAGTATATCAAAAGTTACTTTTCACTGTTAGCAACAAACACAAAAAAACAGTCTGAACTAAAAAAAAAATATCAAAATCCCTGTCATCTGATATTACTTTTAATCTGTCAGTTTCACTTTGTTTTAGTTGAAGTCTGTTGCCAGTAGCAACCAGTTACTGCACAGTTAAACAGAAGTTTGTTTTGTGTTACTTTATTTAGGATTTGTGAATATATTTTTTGCTGCAATTAGTTAATTGCTTACGTATCCAGGGCTCTATCTGACAACACCTCCTTTGGGAGTGACCAAATTTAACACCAATCATCATCATCATCATTTTGTGTCATTGGTGAATTGTGACTAAAAGGTTTTTTTTTTTTTAATCTATCGAAAAAGTCTACCACATCACTGAAAGAAACCTATTTGATATAAGAACAGTAAACTTTCTTCGTAGCAAAGAGATCAGACCTGTGGAGCCTGGGTACGGGTCTGGACAGCAGGAGAAGGTTTCTGGACAACTGCTGGAGAGACACTGGTTTGAACTGGATGCACTGGAGCTGATACACATTTGGAACAACAGACAACATGCATTTGCAATTAAAATTCCAAGAGGACCTTTGTAAGAAAAACTACAACATAAATTTACATACATTAAATACAACAACTTTCTTACCTAAAATAGCTGCTGGTTTGCTGGCTAAAGAAGGAGGGGCATTTAAACTACTGGAAGTCGTGGCAACCGTTTTGGACAGTGGGGAGTTAAAGGAGAAAGGAGGTTGTGTAGTCTCCACTGTTGAAAATCTTTGGAAAAAGCAGACCAATTTTTAAACATATAGGCAAAAATCGACATCTTAGGACTAATACTGTGAAAAACAAACACGTGATAGTTCAGTACCTGTCATTTAGATTCAGTTTCACTGCAGACTGGGACGCAGGGGTGGCAAGAGTCTGAGGAGTTAGACCTGGTGCTGCTGATGGTTTAGCAAGACTCTGAGGAGTTAGACCTGGTGCTGCAGATGGTTTAGCAAGACTCTGAGGAGTTAGACCTGGTGCTGCTGATGGTTTGACAGAAAGGTTGTTGAAAGAAAAAGCTGAAGGTGCAGAGGGAGTGTCAGAGGGAGGTTTTGAAGCAAAAGAGAAGCCGGATGACCCTGAGCCAAAAGGTGCAGAACCCCCCAGGGAGAAAGCTGAAGGGCCTGAAGTGGAGCAGGTAGTTGGGATGGAGAAAGTGAAGCCTGATGCTGCCGATGACACAGGAGCTTTTGGAACAATGCTGAATGGTGCAGCGGCAGAAGAAGTAGCAGGGGATGGAGAACTGGAAGCAGCTGCTGGAGTAAGACCAAGGCTTGGAAATGCTGCTGGGGCAGATGGGATTGAGGCAGCAATTTTGGGTGGTTGGGTTGCTAAAGAGCCTGTGAAAGAACAAAAACAAACAAACAAAGATTACTTTTATTTGATCTCATCACATTTTAAGCAGAGTTTTGTCTACAAGCACAAGCTTCTACTAGTAAAAAAAAAAGTGGAAAGGTAAAAAAACATTTTTAAAATCACATTTCTGACAGTTTTTAAAGGTATCTGCAGAAATGACCCCTTTACGAGTGATCCAGACTGAACCAAAAAAAAAAAAAGCTGTTCATAGAATAGAAGGCACTTGAGAATGAAGTAAAAGCTCACTGCATGGTAAAAACAGTTGGTCACATTTAACAAATGTCAGTGAACATCATGTGGAAAACAACCAAAAAAAATTAGAGAAATAAACTCTTTACTAAATATTACTAGAACCAACAATACACTACACAGCTGCTATATTAGGTACAGCCTGCTAATCCAGGGTAGGACCTTTTTTGCCTTTAAAATTACTTTTTTTTTTTTTAATTTTTTTTTTAGAAAAGGATGCCAGAAAAATTCCTCAGATTTTGGCCCATATTATTAAAATGACAAAAATCACGCAGTTGCAGCAGATTTGTCAAATCATGATGCAAACCCTCCACATCCCAATGGTAAAATACTGGACCGAGTCTCTCCTGGTGACTGTAAATTCCATTTGAGTACATAAACTCAAGAGATCAGATGAAATCAGGTGGAGATTATCTGAGCTTTGTCACATGGAACTTTGTTTGCTGGAAGCAGCCAGCAGATGATGGCTGTACTGTGGTAATAAAGAGATGAACTGGGTTGAGAACTACTCAAATTCCAACACTCCCATCTGAATATTGGAGCAAAACTTAAGACTAAGACAACATTTTTTCCGATCTTTTATTGTCCTATTTTGGCGAGTCTGTG
This sequence comes from Neolamprologus brichardi, assembly GCF_056152115.1. Lineage (NCBI taxonomy): Eukaryota > Metazoa > Chordata > Actinopteri > Cichliformes > Cichlidae > Neolamprologus > Neolamprologus brichardi. Next base: position 48,602,561 of record NC_142110.1, on the reverse strand, counting down.
TGAATTGTAGGCTCAGTATCTCAGCTGACAGGGGTGGCAAGCGCCATGACCTTCTGCTGCTGTAGTCTATCTGCGTCAAGGTTCAACATGTGCATTCAGAGATGCTCTTCTGCATATTTTTGGTTATAATAAGCAGTTATTGCTGCTTTCCTATCAGCTCGCAGTAGTTTAGCCATTCTCCTCCAACCTCTGGCATCAACAAGGCATTTTCACCCAGACAACTGCTGCTCATTTTGCCTTTTTTTTGCATCATCTGAGAGACGGTTGTGTGTCAAAATCCCAGTAGAACAGGAGTTTCTGAAAAACTCAGACCAGCCCAACACGCATCAACAACCATGCCCTGTTCAAAGTCACTGAAATCACTTTTTCTTCCTCATTCTGATGCTCAATATGTCTACATGCCTAAATGCACTGAGTTGCTGCCATGTGATGACTTGTGTTCAGTTGCTTTTTAAGTGGTTGTATGAACACAGTTTAAGGCTATCAAACATTTAAAGACATAAAAAAGACATCAGAATTAACAAGAGGGATATATTCAGAAAATTTGCTTCCTTAAAGATTATTTAACATAAAAAAGAATGCTGTACTCACAAATGTACATTGATTAGTGTGTAATTATGTCTTCCAACAAACGGGTGCATTCTCATAAACTTCAAATTAATCCATCAAAATACGTAGGAGCGGGCACTGGTTTGTGGAAGTCTGTGTTCCCTGACATTTTGGCAGAGCTGTGCATAGAGACAAATCTATGTGCATTTCAGCCACATACACAGTATGTTATAAGTTACTTTAATAAAAAAAAAACAAAAAAAAACAGCACAAATAGTCACTTCAAATCCCCAAAGGAGGAGCTGTAACAATTCAAACACTATGCAATCAACACATTATCTATTAGGACATTGAGGAAATATTTTAGGCAAACATCGTTCCAATTCACAGGTTTTCTTACCAGGTTTGGGAAGTCTTTCCCCTTCCAAGGCCAGGTTAGAAGGAGCCACGACTAGCTGCTTAACCCCTGGATTGAGGTTGAGTAGAGCAAATGGACAAAGTAATCCCTCTGTGGAAAGCATTAGCATTGTGGGCGCTGGGGGCAAGGTCTTCTCATCAGCTTTATGGGAGTGGAAAGATTGGATATAAACAAAGTCAGACATTGAGCAGTTTTCCACACAATATATTTAAAAGTTTTAAGAACATTTGAGTATTAAGACAGTAGGTTCGCGCTATAGTTATCTGACTGAAGTTGGAGCTTTACGCCCTCTAGTGGTTAAAAAAAAGTATCTAGTCTTCATTTCAAAAAGATACTCCAGTCAGTTCCAGAGACGACTGTCCTAAGATTCGTAATTCTGTAAAAGACTAAGATGCCTTTCTCTTCTCGCCAAACCCTCACACCCACTTTCTTGCCCTTTCCAAAGCCTTGCAGTATGCTGTGGGCTGCAGAGAAAATGGCAAATCATGTCTAAACCACCATTCAAATAACGAAACTGACTATTCACGACACAAATTAAAGATGCATTAGTCAGAGTTGATACTAGTCATTTCAGAAATGCCAAAAAAGTACACTGAACACACAGTCCTCTTTGTTTTCTCTATGACCACGTTTTATATCTAAAAATACTGTGTTTATCAAGTATAACCGTTCATGAGTGCATGAAAAGGGTTACTTTTTCTGACTGTGTTATTAATATCCACCGACTTTGCACCTATTTGACCCATGAGCTACATGCATGATAATCAGTGTCAATATACACACACAAATACACACCCACACTGACAAATAAAATGCCAAGAAATACACTTGAAGAAGCGGTGCGATTTAAAGTTTTAGACAAAAAGAAAGCATACACCCCCACCCCACCCCAAAAAACTGTATCTAATGCTTTTCTGTTATGAAACTAAAGTTTGAAAGCTTTAGAGATGCAAGCAGAGAGGGGGTGAGAGGGAGCGAACAGACGGGAGAGGCACACGGTAAACCTCATCAGCATTCTGCAACAGGATTGTCTGGGCTTTGTTGTTTGTTATGGTCCTCTAGCTTGTGTGAGCCATTTTAATGAGTGCATTTTTCCCTACAGATAACTCCCTCCTACTCTCCCTTTGCTTTTCCAACCTAATGTCTAACTTTAGATCAAGGTTTTGATCAGACTACAATCATGTCATAATGTTGCTCAAATTGCAGGGTTTTTTTCCCCCGTAATGGGGAGGGAGGGAATCGTAGAGCGAACAGGAAGAGATGTGACTAGACAGCAACAGCAGCTCTACGTGAATGTCTGGCAGACTGGGCCAGTTAAGATAAAACAGTGTACTGAGACGATAGCTTATCACTATTCTTTACACATGCTGCAATACAGCACTGCGGTGAATGCTGTATGCACACAGAAACCTGACGGATTTAAGCTTCACTGGCTCATTAGGGGACTTCTCACCAGAAAACATTTTAAAGTTGAAACAAAGGCAAGGGAATGCGCTACAAGAGATAACACCGACTAAATTAAATTAAACTAAACTTAAAAATGACCAAATTAACTTTTGTCTGGTGGCAGAGGAGACGTGCACCGTCGCCTATCTTTAGAGCGTGGTAAGAGGGCTGAATGATGTTTTTCCCACTGCAGCTGTCTGATTCTTTAACAAGAGACTGTCACTATGTGTCTTGGTGAAGAAGAAAAAAAGAATTAGAAACTATGCGCCCACCACAGTCAACCAAATATAATGCGCCTGTCTCTGCTAAAAGAAATTCACTCGACACTAACACGAGCCTCTGTGTTTTGCTGACTTATGGTGCGATCAAGTCATTAATTCCTCTTCCATCTATTTCCACAGTTTTCTGCTGACACACAAGTTAGAAGACAGCTCACTACTGATCACCAGATTCACAGCGTAAACACAATAAATCCATGGTGAGCACTAACACTGCACTGCTTCGCCAGTGTTCAAAATGCTGCATTACTTTTCCCACACAATCCACACGTTTTTCCAACAGTGTCGATCCAAATTCTTAGAAGCTTTGACTACCATGATAGAAAATGTCAAAATCGTGATCCATGATTATTCACTAAACTTATCCTTAATGATATTTATAAATCTCACTGTGTTGGGTCTCATTTCTAGCACCAGCACTGTGAAAGGTGTACATCTACGTGGCAAGGTGCCAGATGAGGTCAAGGTTTTGTTTTTTCAAAGTGACTTTAAGCAGAGACAACAACATTGTAACAATTTTTTTTTTTTTTAATTTACTCATTTTTTTTAAAACCCTGCTTTGTTTTTTGGGATTCCATTGAGTCAGGCATTACAGTTGTTATGTCTGTTAACATTTGCTCAATCAAATGACAGCAGTATTTCTGTCAACAACTGTAGCACAGACAGATCACCTTTATTGTACTGTACGCAGACTGGTCATGCTTATTTGACACAGTCAAAAAGTCTGATATATTCTGAAATAACATGAATCATAACCCAAGTCCTTATGAAGGTAATGCCACAAAAAGAGAAACAAACAAACAAAAACAAGGCAAAACAACAACAACAGTTATAATCTTTATATATATGAAATTAACTTCTGCTCAGACAAGTGAAGCAACTAAATACATAAAAAGTCATATTCACTTACTTATGTGGATTTCCTGCTGGCTGGTGTAGTCTATAGCTAAGCCAAGGGGCAAAGTGTCTTCATTTGTTTCAGTCACTGGAAGCTCAGCCCTGCTCGAATCTTCTAGTTGCCAAATTTCCCACATCTAAAAGGGGTAAAAATAAGGCATGGTCATCACCATTTACAGAGAGTAAGTATTCAAACAAAATCCAAGGAAAATTAATAGATTTGGGGGGGCGGGGGGTATTTACAGTTTCTAAAAGCATCAAGTCTAATTCACTAAAACGCTGAAGCACTCAGATAAAACTATTGGTTTACCTAATTGATAAAAATTCAGCAAAAGCACAAGCTTGCTCAACTGTCACCAAAAAAGTCAGGTAAGCATTGGATATTTGCCCTGGTGGGAGCTTAGCTAATCTAAATTATTTAGAAGGAAAGTGTTGTGACTGAGTAGAAGCTGCTGTAACACTTATACAACCCTCCTCAATTTTTTGGAAGCATTTTATTTTAACCGAGTAAAACAAACAGATGTAAAGACAAAGTAGAAAAATGACAATACATTCAAGACCACTTTCATTTATCTCTACATTTAGACAAACCTAAAACGTTTTCACACATTTTAGCGTTTACCTTATCGTCTTGTCTGGCAATGACGCTGACCTCAATAGAAGCTGCTGATGCTGCAAACACAAGGTCCCTGGATGAAAGAAAAAAAATAAAATCAATGAGACAAAGCTTCAATTTACCATGACCTTAACATTAAACAAAGCGCAAAACTTTCAGGGCATAAACAATGCATTTTAGTTTATAAGTAATCAGGCTTTCGGGTCACTGTTGGAGCAAATCTGTCAGTTGGGATCAGTCTTACCAGTCCTCTACGTGACTGAGGAAGTAGTGGTGCTGACGCTCCGTACAGCTTCCAAAAACAAATTCACCAAAGTTCAGAAACTTTGGCTCCACTTTCTCATCCTTCTTCTGTAAAATAAATAAATAAATGAATGAATAAATCTAGAGTAGAGAAGTGGCATACTTCAGTAGCACTGTAATTTATGTCAAAAATTACAGAAAAAGAACCCCAATATGCATACAGTAATTTATGTGCATTAACCTGTCAGCCAGTGACATCAAACTGTGTCTCAGGGTTGGGTTTTTTTGTGCTAAATCTGCTTTCTGTTAAACAAATTTAAGGGGGATGAGTGGGCCTCAAGAGTCTTGGTATACAGACTGTAAAGCTGTCTGACACACATACAAGTCTGAGCTTTATAAATAAAACTGATTGGACATTAACACTGTTAAAATGCTTTTAGCTACCCATGCAAAACAGGTGCAGCAATTTATTGGAACATCTGCAAACAGAAATGGAAATACAGCATATAACACACTTTGTACAATTTTAACAAGCTTGAAGGTTTACAGTTTGGTATTACCACCTTTATTCTTCATCACAGCCTGAACTCTCTGATGTAGTCTTTCTTGTAATTTCTTTAACCTCCTAGGACCTGGCGTCCATAAATATGGACATCACATTTTGGGTTGTCTAGACCAAAATACTACATTTTGCTCTACAAGGGCCTGATATCCACTTACGAGGACATTATACTGCCACTGTTCTACTGAAATTTTAAACAAATATGCTCATATGTGGATCTCATTTTCTCAGAAACAAAAATTAAGTAAAAAAAAAAAATCTGGTAATTCTTTGTTTTTACATTCATCAGGTGCTAATCAGTCCAAATATCAAAGAGAAATTAAAAATGCATGCCATGGAAGAGTTCGGGTCTTAGGAGGTTAAGTAGTCGCTTAAAGGCCATTTAAAGCTCTTCTTTGGATGTTGGTTGCATTTTGTTAAATTGTCTGTTAAGATGATCCCACACTGTTAATGAGCACTGAGGAGGTCAATCCATGACTGATACAGTGTTGCCTTTTTCAATTTACACACAAACACATTCCTCTGAAAATGGTCAGATACAAGGACTGGACAGGAAAAAACAAAATAGCGGAAAAGCAGCCAATGTCCAAAGAAAAACCTTGAAATACCTTCAGAGAGCCTGCATAGCGCTTTCTCTATCATTAAAAAAAAACTACAAGTGTAGCTGACTGGAAGCAAAATATGAAGAAATGACTGGTGACTCAAGACTTTTGCACAGTAGTGTAAATATGAAAAGAAAGCACAAAAGGCCAATTATGGTCAAAGCACTGGTCACTGCATGCACAGCTGTGATGACATCAGAGCACCAGAACTACATGCACTGAAACCTAAGGGAAGCCTAAGAAATAGATAAATAAATATATCACAGATTCATAGGAATAAGCAAGTTTTTTGTTTTAAATCTTTGTTTCTACCATCTGGAAATCTATGTTCCTTCACAGATGTTTCATAGAAATGTCTCCACTGACTGACCCACTTGCACTCACATGCCTCCAGACTAGTTGTGCCAGGCATACAGGGATACTGTATGCAAAAATGCTGTGAAGTTTCTTTTGGTAATCATGGCTGCCAATGGCAACCATTGAAAACAATCGACACTGTTATTCTTTGCTTTTCTTCTGTGGTCATTTTCTCTGCACTGAAACATTTCTGTATTAATCCCTGTTTAATTATTAAAACCTGTATAAAGCTCTGGAGGCATAAAACACTAATGATGAACAATCAGATGTTCTGATGATCAGTTTGCTGGATCATTCCTGCTCTCTTTCACTTCATGTGTGGATGATGTGAATATTTCTGAATAAAGATGACTGTGATCAAACGACTTGTAGATTTTCAGACTTAAAAGCAGCTCTAATGAATTCCTAACCATAATCTAAATGTATTTACATCAAGCATAAATACACAAATGTGGTTGTAAACAATGTTTAAAAACTGCTGTGCATTTATATTTTAAGTATAAACTGAACTGTTACAGTTTGAACCTGGATTATCTTTTTCACACACTTCACAGATCAATAACTAATCTGCTAGATACACGTGTTTAACTCTGTTACTTACATTGTTATCACTGTCAAGTTACTGATAAATAAATAAATTTTAAAATTTACGTGATAAAACTTAGAAACGCAAGCAAGGAAAATTCAAGTTTGGTAAAAGATGAAAATGTGGATAATAAATTTAACTCTCCATAACTGAGCTGCAGTGATGATTTTTTTTCCCCCGATACCCATGAATGGTCTTAACTGAGCTTCATACTCTGATCAGCAGTTCGACCGTAGAACCAGTCTGTTAAACCTGATAAACCCAGATAAAAATCTATCTAAAAAACGATGCCTGGCATACTTACAGGGAGTGAGATCAACACTAGCTCAGGGGGGGTCTCAAGTGAGCCATCTCCAGCAGCATATGCTACTGCAAACACATAGGTTTTCAGCCACAGCACATCCACAGCTGTGAGAGACAAATAGGAAAGAGAGACAAGACAGTGGAACATCAACAAAACAGCAAGACTCAGCTCCTCCTTTTCCTATACAACTTGAAATATTTTATGGAATCACTGCAATCTATTACTAATCTATCACCACCAAGATAAAAACCTTAGTGTATGGACCATTTTCATAGTTTAATTTTATATACATAGGTATGGCTACCTTACCTTTTACAGTTTCGCCAGGGGTGAAGAACTGTGGACATGGGATAACTTTCTTTTCCTCCAGTCCCTTTAGAACAGAGGAAAAAAATCTGTTCCTGTAGCTTCCAAAGACTGTTAAGCAATTTGCTTTTAATTCAAAATTCTTATTATTATAACTTACTGGTGTATATTGTGTGACTGTACCATCCAATTTTCCAGCTGCAACTTGCTTTCCCTTTGGACTCCAGCAAACTGTGGTAAACAAAGCAAGTAAACAACTACTGAACCACATCAGCGATATGGACTACAGATAAATTTAGCAATTATGTCAAGAGTGTCACTCACTGCAGGTAATTCCACTTGAAGAAGGCAGCCTGGCCTGCACATTGACACTGTCAGTAACATCCAAAATCATTATAGTGCCATCAGAGAGGCAGACAGCCAACACAGACACCTGCGCAGGATTCCACTTCAGGTCCTGCACTAAGACGTCAGGTGCTACAGCTGGCTGGTGGGATGCAAATGGTAGCTTCTGTAGTTTTCCCTGGAAAAGCAAGGAATGCAAATTAAAACAAATATCAGACAACATGATTACATTTAACAGACAAGGTGAAATCTGGCAACAGGTGTTCGACTGTGTTAGCACATTAGGTAGACAGACTGAAATAACTACCTTGTTCATGAACGTGCGGACATCATAGAATGTGAGCGACAAGCCAGCTTCCTCAGACATGCCACACACGGACAGTGTGAGCTCATCACAACTGAGAGCCACGTGGTGCAAAATTAGTTCCACGGTCACTTCAGTCAGTGCTGGTATTCCTTTGACTAAAATAGGGAGGAAGATGTTAGTGGACAGTGAAACAGCAAAAATTATTAATGACATGAAACATGTGGTGTATCAGTCATGACAACATTGTGTTTTTAACCTGTCATTATTGCACTATTTAAAACGGCAGTGTATTCATACCTATTTCGTTGGAGTTGCCATCACCTTTATCAGCAGCCAGAATATCTCGAGTTAGGTACACCTTGAGAGTTCTGTCAAGCCCCACAAAAGTTAAGCCATATTTATTTGAGATGGCAAGGAGGCTGGATCTGTCTTTTGGCAAATCTTCGGTGGGGTCAAACACTCTGACTTTCTTCATCTGACGAAACTGAAAATCCTAAAACGAAAGGCAAACACTTTCATTTCATGGTGACCTATTATGAACTGTTAACAACTGTGGGCCCACTTCGGTAAATGCAAACGCAGCGTCTTCGAGACAGAATAATACACACTTTAAATAAACATTGTTTACAAGATAGCTGGTGAGCCTGAAGGGTGATCTCAAAGCCAAATGTTTGTAATGCCTCTCAATTAGAACTATGCTAACACGTTACCATATCGTGTTAGCTATCGGTGCAAGGCTTGTTGTAATGTTACAGCAATATATAAAACTTCAACAAAAAATGCAATGTGTGTTAGAACACGTTATTTTACAAATGGATTAATTTAATAGGACGAATCCACCCAACACAGCGGCGTTTAGCTTTACAAGCGCAACATCACACCGGCTACGGTGCTAACCCTAAGTAGCGGGCTAAAATATGGCATGAATAAAACTGCAGTAACTACTTTTAATTGAAACGCTTTTAAACCGCTGTGAAAGTCTTTAATGTTTTATCGTATCAAAGTAGTCATTACAGTTCAGTAAATATCGTGAGGATAAGGATACCTAAACCAGAAAACATACCCACGACAAGTGGCTTGTTTAGCTAACCAGCTAGCTAAACTAGCCACTACATTAAGGATGAACTGACACGGTAACTTACACATGCTAACCTGTCAAGTCAACTTTAACAGAGACATACCTTCATTTCCCTCTCGGGAGGGGAGTCCGCATCGTCACTCATTGTGAAATTTTGAGGGTTTTTCTTCCAAAAGACCTGCTGTGTTCGTTTATTTCTTGCTAGTATGTACCACAGAAAGTTTTGGTTAGCTACATCAGGACAACTAAACACACGCCGCGGGATTTTTCCGTAGAAAAAACAAAAACCAGCTAGGATGACGAGTAGATACCAGAGCAGCTTGAGAGAACACGAGCTCATACAGTCGAGTATGTTTAAGAGTTGCAATTAAAGGGTGATTTATCTAGATATAATTATAGGTATATATTTTACCCTTTTAATAGTAAGTAAAAAAATGCATAAAAGTTATGTTTGTGTGTGTTTATACAAAAACATAACTTTTATGCATTTTTTTACTTACTAGTAAAAAGGTCACACTTTTTACAGTAATAGAATAGCATTTTTTCCACCAACAAAGTGATTTCCATGAGCGATTAACCAAAACTTATAAGTGTTGGCTAATAGTTAATCTATAATTCTACTGTTCGAAGCTTCAGCATAAATTATCTAAATGGACTGGTGGCTATCAGGGAATGGAATAAAAGCCAGCAAAGGAGAGCTCTGATTGTCCTTTAAGGATCCTGGAGAGCTATCCTTGAAGACTAGTTCAAGAATTTACAAGAGTTCAGGCTGTGTTCGAGGATAAAAGTAGTCATACCAAATACTGACTTTCAATCTTGTTAGAGTTGAACACATTCAGTCCACATACCATATAATCATGCGTGTTTCAATAAACTGCTGCATCTTCAGTCTTTCTCATTTTCATAGCAAAATAAATTTTAAAAAATTGAAAGAATGAGGGGTAGTTTAATAAGAGCCCCCCCCCCATACATATAAATATTTATATATCATAGATGAAATGCCTAGGTTAATATGGTTGATTTGGATCAATCCAGTGTTGTCTGCAATTCTAAACCTGTGCCTTCATGAAATAAAACTGGCTGTATACTGTATGTTACATTCATCTTTGAAGGAACTCCAGTGACTCATCCAGCAAAATTTAACACCATTTTAATGACACAAGAATTTCACAGCTCTGTGGCACAGACAGTGAGAATTATTATTGTCACTAATTTGTCTTCTTTCTGCTGGAATCTCATTACTTACATGTTTGAAGCCATGCAGATCTACAATAAATCGCAACTTCCAGAGAAAAATATATTTCAAGTGCATCCTTTTGTAGGTACTTTGCCAAATGCAAAGAGAGACAAAAGACAGTATATGGTGAAGTAAGGACTTTTATTAGAAAGCAGATTTTTCTGTATTGCATTTAAAGAAATTGGGTACTCTTGGACTATACAACTTAAAACTGGTGATGGCAAATATGATGGGAATGAAAGGTAGATTACATCAAAAGTGGCAACTTGCATTTCTGTTGTATATATTATTGATGCTTGAGTCAGAAGGCGCATAAACATCTTTTTCATTTGAAACATAAAGCGGCATCAACACTGAAATTGTCCCATCCCAGTTTGCCTGATCCAAACCCAGCTGATAGTGAAGAACATTACCATGATCGGTGTAGGGTTGTTGTCCATCAAAGGGGGTTATCAACAAAACCTGGGCTCAGGACCACGTCCAGAACATGCTTACCAGAGCATGACAGATATGGTCCGTGTCCAGCTCTGTTTGCAAAGCACCAAGGTTTGACTCAGTCCTGGTTTTAAAGACACACTTATAACCAAGAAGGCTGGAGATAACATCACCATGTCCCTCCACTCTGGAAAGGAAGCTAACACAGACCGAAGCAAGCTGAAGAAAGACAAAGCAAACAGCAAGAGCACATAGCAAGTCATACCATATGTCCCATAGTGCACTTTGGGTCTCGTTCCTATTCTGATTGTCAGCGCTCTGAACACATGGCTTTAAAAGTTGCATTTACTCCTCATTTGCCTAACACCCGGTTGCTCTCAGTGTTTTTCCTTTCACCTTTCCAAGTAGTTCTAAAGTGCTGGCATTATGTACAAGGACACGTAAATACACAAACAAACCTTCAGTGCATTTTCTTCTGAGTGTGCTGAGCTTGAACACACTGAACTGTGTACTTAGTCTCTGTATTCCACTCTTTGTCACTACTTTGCTGTAATACAAGAAATTCAGCTTTATGCAAACATTCAGCGAAAGGCCAGGTTGTATAATAAAAAAATCCAGCCCTGCTCACCACAGGACACCTCGATCTTTGTTTACTAACAGTGACAAGAGTTATTCAGCATAAAATACATGGTGCATAAAGATCAGAGGTTTCATTGGGTTGCGGTGAGTGTGCGAATGGCATGCATTTTATGGTACAAGTGTCTCTTTGCATATAAATGTATTGTTTTTCATGATGAGCCAGTCACTGGAACAAAAAACTACAGTGTCCGTGTGGGGGTGAGCAGAGCCCGATGCAAAGTGAGGAAGAAGTTATTTGCAACAAAATACCCTCTATTCAATAACCATCCAAGAAAAACAAAAAGTTTGATATAAATGAGAAACACGTCCGATACATAACATACATGTAACTGGACTTTTCTCTTTTGGCCACTTCAATCTTCCCAAGGGTTAGCCATGACATTCTCCGTTTATAGTGCAACATCGTTCATTTACCCTGCACAAGAAAAGGATCAAACCCCAAGCGGTCTTAAAGGATTATTGTTCTGTTTTGGGTTTTTTTGATGGCTTCGTTTTGCAGCGGGGCAGAAAAAGTGAATGAGCTGGTCAAAGCCGGCGCGTGATAAGGAAATCGTGTATAAAAAAAAAATAATAACCCCCCCCAAAACAACAACAACAAAAGCCCGCCACACCTTAAATGTGACTAACTGATGAACAGGTTTGACTATACTTGACTATACTACGAATGAGATTTCATTTGAATTTCTTCCAAGGGTGTTCAACCAGATTCCTTAAGAGCTGTGCTGTAAATATGTAATACTGGGCTGGTGAGCCAACATGATGGAAAACATAAAACAAGAATGTAAGGTGAATAAATGACTATGTTATTAATATCATTTATTAGAATAAAAGATTACTAGTTTTTAATTTTAAACTCGAAAATGGCCAAAAAAAAAAGTGTTATCTGGCTATATTTAGTAGATCCTTGGTCCTGTTTGCTTCTGAACACAAAGTAATGGCACGCATCCACACCCACACATTCACAGTCTAAGGCACTGCTCCACACCCCTTTAATACTACAGTGGAACATATCCATGTTTCCCACCCATTATTATTTACTGCTTTATTTTAATTGCAGCTGATTTCATATTCCTCATGTATTTAGTATCTCTGCGAAAGTCCTCCTATTCAAAAAGATCAAAATCAAAGATTTATTTTACACAAAAACACACAGAGAGAAATATTAAATACAAAGAATATCACAATCATTGTCCAGTTTACTAACTGAGTAGAAAGGTTTCTCTCACTCTCTCTTTTTTCCTGAAGCTATAACAGCTACTTTCTATATTTTCCAAAATAAAGGCTACACATATTCATTTCTCAAGTCTGTTACTCTGACTGGCATAACCAGAAGTGATCAGACATTTAAGTGGCTCAAATAGACAACTGAATATTGTTTTCTTTTTTTACTGCGAGAAAAACCTGTAAGAATCATAAACATATGATATGAAGGTACAATTTGCAAAATCTCTGTGTTAAAAAAACGTCAAACAGAGGGGAAAAAAAGCCTGCACTGCATGTGAACCTTGCTCAGTTTTGCACATAACGATGTTCACTACACTGGAAGACCTGTTCGCAGTTTGAAAAAAAAAAAAATCACTATATCAATAAAGCTTTAGGTTTAAACACCACCCAGCCTCACAGTCGGTATTAATTTTATATTATGGCATATTTTGAAGAATTTACTATACTCAAATCAAAGCTTGGACCCTCACCACAGCAGTGCTACAGATTACATTCATCCATCATCCCAGCCATCGTGTCACAGTCTTGTTTTATCTACGGCTGATCGCACTTATTCCCAAAGAAAATAAACGCGCTATAAACCTTTTTGTTACTACCTAGTGCAATCGTAACCCTGTGTTTCTTGTGCAGGGCCATCTTAAAACTTCCCCTAACAGACGCTGAAACAAGAGCAGAAACAGAGACTACTCTGGCCCCGCTCATGAAGTGGCACAGCATATATTTTGAGAATAGTATTAGTACTAAGCCTGGCAGTTCTTAAATTAACCTATCACAACCCACTTTCCCCCAAATGTTGGTGGCTTCTCTTTTACTTAAATGAACGGTCTTTTCTGTGCTTTCGTTTGCTGATAGGGGGAAAAAAAAGATACAGGGAAGATCTATGCATTGCACAATATAGAAAGGCTGTGTGGCAAAAAACAGATATCAAAAGAAGAAATCAGGTATGACGAATGCAGGTTTAAAGTCCCTGTTGGACATTGCTTTGCTCCCCCCACCCCCCTTCCAAAACGTAGAAACAGTCATTGTCAGAGAGACTCGTTTCAGGTGTTGTCGTTACAGCCTCTCAGTTAAAAAGGTCCACGTTACCTCCCTCAGCGTCTCGGCTCTTTACCTTCTTTTGAGTGCAAATGCAATAAGCCAGCATAAATTGCTCGTATAAGTTTGATTCAATAATTTACCCACCCACCCAAAGAAAAAAATGAACAAACAATAAAACAAACAAACAGCCAGGTAGGAAGCAGGATTGCGTAGTATCGGTGCATATCACACCACCACCACTACATCACCGAGGTGGAACAGTGCTTCTCTCTAACATTCGTTCTTCTACCGCCCAGTGTAGTGCACTTCTTTACTACTCCATATATCCAGTCTCCTCTGCTCATGGGCACAGCACACTCTTTAGTTTAAAAAAACAAACAAACAAAAAACAAATAAAACAACAACAACAAGAAATTCCAACTGTTACTGTGTAAATCCTGGGTCACAGCCGGATCAGTTCTAACATGCGTCAGACTGCGGTCAGGTCCAGCGGGAAACGGAGAGAGTCCTCTTTGAGCATTAACAGCGTATCTCGAGGCAACGGCAGCTGTTATCTTATTTCAATGCAGGTTTGTGGCTTTGTTGGTGGTTTTTTTTTTCCCGAGAATTCTTTGTTTCTTTCCACTGTTTGTATGAATGCATGCAAGCTCGGATTTTTTCCTTTCTCTCTCTCTCTTTTTTTTAGTGCATGTTCATGTTCAAGTCTCTCTCTGTATCTCCACAAGAGAATGATTTTTACCCAGAGTTAAAAAGCACTGTTTTTCTAGATAATGTATTCTGAATACATTGGCGCAGATATTCAAGGCTATTATCCACGGGTTAGGAAATATGTCTTATCGGTATGCATGTGTGGTTGGGGAGGAGTGGTCTGGAGCAGACACAGGCATCACATTGACAACCTAATTCAACATGTCATGGGCAAATATGCGCGAATAAACAACTCCATGTGATAGAGTTGTTTTTAGACTGTGGACTATCGACATGACTGCTTAAAAAAATGTGATCATAGAAATGATGGGCCTATTTAATAGGGAGAAAACCGTTTTGTTTAATGGAGCTACCACAGTACATGGCCTTAAATTGCAAAACTGTTGTTGTTATACATTCAAACACGTTCAAAATACAGTAAAGTAACATAAAGCGGTCAACATTGCTCTTTCCACATCTGTTTTTCCCCAAGGTTACACGGGTTAGTTTCTGATGCAGCTTTCCAAGAAAATGGAATCATTTTACAAATCAGTGTACCACACCGGCAAAGCAGCTGTTGCTTTTGTATTGCACTTGAATGATGAATCATTACAGCCATTTGTTCTGCTACCAGGCCTTTGTAATAATGCTGCGGATGCCAAAACACTGAGTACATACTGAGTGTACCAAGAAACGGGCGGAGCAGAAAGAGTCGACTTTCTCAAAGTGCTAATGCCATGCCTGTGTCTACTTCTAAGAACAGTGTTCTGCTTCCACTAGCGGCAATTATGGGAGCACGCAAGCACACGTGTGCGCATGCATGTGCGACAGATTCCTGTATAGTAAGATCAGTGAGTGCGGCTCAGCGAAATTCCCGTTGAGGAAGCACAGAGGAGGAGAAAGAGTGGCGGACGAGCTGTTGTAAAAGAGCAAGCAAAGAGAAGAGGCTGTCTCTCACAATGTAAGAGACAGCCTAAAAAGGACATTCACTGTCCGTTCACCCTCGCACCTTGTCCAAAATTTTCTGCTTCCTGCTCAGCCGGCGTGTCGCCACAGTTGCCCGCCTCGGCTCCTGGGAGTGATCTGTCTACACCCTCTAACCTAGCTTCATCCTCGTCTTCCTCCTGTTCCTCTTGGACTGCTCCTTCGCCTTCATCTTCAGCTTCTGCTCCAGCCGCCCCAGACCCGGGGCTGCCTTCTGTCAGGGGTGGGTGAGTCCTGAGAGGGTCCTTACGATCAGGATACAACCTTTGCTCTAAGGTCTTGAAGTCGGCCTCAAAAGTGAGGGGTAACCCTGACTGAGGGGCACCCAGCGTCAGACCCAGACCTATAGCAGCGCTCATGCCCATTCCTGCACGGTACACATCCATGCCATCGGGCAGCATGGACTTAATCTTGGGCAACCATCGCTTGCGGACCCGCCTCGCGTTTGTGCACATGTCAGCAGCAATCACATTCATTTCACTCTCCTTGAAGTTAGGGTTGAAATTTTGACAGTAGACTGTAAAAAAAGAAAGAAAGAATACAGCAAAAGTCAGCGTGGCACAAACTGCCCCCCTTTGAAACTTCCATTACTTCTATCAAGTATGAGATGGTTTTGACAATAAACCTACGTTTGACAGCGTTGAGGACCCTGCTGTCCAGGGGTTTCCTGCTGGGATCACTAGTAGAAGAGCGAATGCCCGTCCCACAGCTATTGGCTAAAGTGTTTCTGCAGGGATGCAAAATCAACACCAGGGGGCAGAGTCAGCAACAGGCACATACAGTAGATAAACATGGGAGCACACATAACAAACCGCATTGCACAACATGGCCACAGATGGAGTGTGAAAGTTGGTTTGTGACAACAGCAGTAGTGTTGGAGTCATACACAGAAGTCAAGCCTAAGAGTCAAAATACTTAAACAGTTTGTTCATTATTTGCACATTTTTCTGCTCACCTGTCAAAGAATGTGGCTAAGAGACGGCGGAGCAAGACTTTGTGTTTGATGCCGGCACACAGATGACAATTCATCAGCTGGCCTCGAGTCATGAACACTTGTGTACCTGTGTGGGAAACAAAGAAAAAAAAAGAAAAAAAATGCTGACATTACAGCTTTTTCCTTTATCTTTGAAGGCCCTCCTCTCTTTGCTCCTTTTACCGATCCACTTTGTAGCCTTTTTCTACATTTGAAGTCGAAGTTTAAGGAGATCTTTAATGGACTTAAACAAAATGGAGTCAGAAATTAGAGAAGAGGAACAGACGGTGACAAAAGCAGCACACTATTAAATTACTCAGTTTTGCTTTCTTTCCAGCGTCATCCCTTCCTCAGCAGTGCATGAGCCCTTACACCAATCGAGTTTGGGATTATTCACCACGACTTGCGCATTATTGTGCTCAGCTCTCTGTGAATTACGCTGGGAAGTACTCAGATGTCGTTCTTTTGTCTGGAGAGATTCGGCACCGAATCGATTTAAGGTTTTCTGTCACGTTTCTTTGTGGAAGCTGTATTACCTACACGGTGAGTTGTACCTGTTCTCTTTGAAGTGCCAAGAGCGCGATGTGGGAGCCAGACCAAAGAGTTCAATTTTTGTCTCATTGTACCAAAAAAAATAAATAAATAAAAGAACTTTTCCCTCATACTCTCAGAGCTCTGTAAGGACCATTTGGCAAACTCCCGGCAGGCAGTCATATGCTTTTTACTCCAGAGTGACTTCTGTCTAGCTACTCTTCCATAAAGACTGATGATATCTGCAGAGATGGTTGGATGGGTGCAGAGATGGTCCTTCTGTCTCAGCCTTAAATCTCTGCAAAGAAACTTGCAGCTTTATTTTAGCACTTTCAGTCTGACAGACAGAGACGTGGCGCCGGCTTCCTGACCCTTGCCTGATTCGTGGATTAACATGGGTCAGACAATGTTTTTCCAAACAGCCTTTTAATTAGGAATATGAATTCAATTAAACGGCACTGAGTTGGAAACATAATTTAACTAAACAGTCTTAATCAAATTTTTTTAGCACTTATGCATAGTCAAGTTGCTGTGAATGAGCAGTAATTCTCTGGTAGGAGTCTCATATTGGACGAAGAGGGCTGACTACATGCAGTTGACCCTTACATTCACTATGAATGAAGGTCACAGGGCTGTGGGTAAATTCTCTAATGGATGGTGCTCTTTGCCCAAGCCTCATTAAAAAGATTTCGGTAACTTTAAACTCTGACAATGAGCTCTCTATCCTCCTGAATTTATGACTTTAAATTCATTTAGTTAAATTCATTTTTAAATCCAATTTCGATATCTTCCAAACTCACTTGGTGTGTAAGCGAATCCTGGGAAATTCTGCAGGGGTAAAATGTTAGCATCTAAATGTGCTGTGAGTGACTCGTGATTGCTTTGTGCGTGCTTACCCGCCACCAGCTCCAGCTTCTCTCCAGGGTCCCCCTCAGTATAGAGCTTAGGATGGCAGCGGTAGCCTATCTGGCTTATGAGGCTTGCAGGCAGCGCCACAAGGTCCCTGCGGATCAGCACGCAGTTGCGGTTCTCCAAGGACAAGGGCATCGACGCCATCTCCGGCTTGTCTTGGACTAAAAAAAGAAAGAGACAAAGAAGCGAAATGCAAACTTTATTTAAAATCTCACATCATAAAAACACATTGGTATCCGTCACTTTACTGGAATAAAAACACCCTAAATAAAGTTGTTTTCCACGCCTACCCCTGTTTATATACACCAAAATAGAAGCTATAAAATTTAATTAGTAAAGCAGGTTGGGGTAATCTCATATAAGTTTGTTGTGTTTCATGAATGTTTTAGAGCATTGCAGATGCATCCTAGACAAGTCACTGTGCAGCATCAGCATCTTTAGTTTTTGAGGGGGGGGACATATCCAGAGCTGAGTGTTGGGTTCTTATTCAAAAACTCTTTTTTTCACCCCAAAACCTCTAAGACAGCTTGTGAGTGTATACACATGCATACTCGTCCTGCACGCACACAGACACGAAACAAAAATAAATTAATCCAATAACTGCCACACGCATGCACATAGCAAAATGTGTAGATTAATCAATTTGTATGTGCAGACATCTGCGCGTGTGCACACACACACACACACACACACACACACACAGGAAAGATGTGCATGGTTCTCAAATATCCTACAATGTCACCCTGGGGTGCTCTGACTGATTGCAGATAGAATGGATTTCATAAATATGTGAAACCCTAGAATTTGACAAACCTCCCTTTGAGCTGCAGGATGTGAAGAATGAAGGAGAGCGGAATCTGTGTGTATGTGTACTCATGTGTGATTTTTCACTATCCATAGGTACCCCGTCGGTGTGTTTATGTGAATGCAAACCATTTACACCTGCATGTATTGAAAAAATCTACACCAGTGTAAAAAATGTGGCAGAAAGCCATAATGAAAAGCGGTACGGTCCGGCTGTTGTAGCTGCGATAAGGAAGATGTTGTTGGTCACGAAGCACTTCAATCATAACTCCATAAAGCTATCTTTAAGCTGAAAGAACCCCCCCACACACACATGCACACACACAAACACACACACTGGAAGTACAACAACCTGCTTTTCAAAAATGCTCAGGACACACGATGCATAAAGGATTAAATAAGGTAATTGGGATGAAATGAATGTGCATCAGGTTCTAGTTTTTTTGTTTTGTTTTTTTAATTTTTTGCACAATGCGTAACAGATAAGAGGTCTGGATAAACCCCACATTTATAGTTTCTCCAAGTCCTCTCGGGTTTTACTTTGAGATCGCTCTGTTATCAAATTAATTTCCTCCATATGAGCCGAGGGCAGCTGAAAAAGTAATGCACCAAATCAGACTTGACATGACTACAAATTTAAAGTTGCCATTGAGACTTTATCAGAGTCCTGGACTTTGATAGTATGTGCTTTAAGGATCGAAGTGCTGTAAAATCAAGGGGTGTGTTGTAAGCACAGCTCCTTATGGCATGCCACTCTTGTTTCATATACTAATAAGCACTGTTAAGGACTTTAGAAACATCTAACACAATACTCACTCCCGTAGGGATTGGCTGAACGTCCATAAAGATGACTGTAGGTCTCCTCGGTGATCCCATCGTAGGGCTCCTCCTCAAACTCCTCATCCTCGTTCTGGTAGGACGTGGGACTGTCGGTTGTGGGCAGACTGGAAGCTCCGGGGCTGGACCTGTCACCGCCGGCTGCTCCTCCTCCTCCAGCTCCACTGCCACTAGTCCCCTGGAGGCTGAAAGCAGGCATACCAGGGATAGGGGTCCCTCCAGCTGTTGTGTAGAACAGCGGCCCGGCCCTCCCCAGTCTACTTCCAAGCTCTGAAGGCGAAGTCTTACTTGGCGTTGAAGGTACAGTCAGGGGCAAGGGCTCACCTCCTTCAATTTTAATCTTACGCTGCGGTATGAGCAGAGTCGAAGACCATCCCGGGGTCCCTAGAAGGGCAGCCACTGCCAGGCCGTTGCTATTATTACAAGGACTCTGTGGCTCAGATACCGTTTCTTCTAAGGACCCCATTGTCTGCGAGTCACAGTGAGGTGAGTTTGCCTTAAACATTAGGTCCATGCCTTTTTCAACTATATGCTGAATTTGGAGGTAGCCAGCTGTGTACATGACCACCAGCTGTTCACTAGCTGCCATTGTTAGCTTCCCTGTGTAGCAGAAAGTGAGGATCTGCTCAAAGCAAGCAGGTGTGACTGAGGAAGGCAACTCAAACTGGGTCTTGGTGGAGCTGCTGAAGAGGTCACGAAAGTAGAGGCTGCTGGCGGCCAAAACAGCCCGGTGGGCTTTGAAAGCCTGGCCTGGTTGAGGGAAAAAGAAGTTGAGAACATTGACGAAGACAGTTAGCACTTTGTACAAGTTAATCTGTGATTAACAGAGCAACATTAAGATTTTTCTGCCAACTGACCTTTAACCAGTATGGATACATCACAGTAGTGTCCCAGCAAGCGCTGCTCATTAAGGGAACCCAGAACCGTAGCTCCAAAGTTTGGGATCTCCACATGGAGCAGCTGGGACATGATGGCCACAGAGTGGAAGGAAGATGGGGCTTCAGATATTCACTGCAGACTCTGCCGCCGAGAGAGGCATCTGTAATAACAAAGCGGAAGGAATCCAAAAAAAAAGGTATGGTAAATGCGTTGGAGAGGAGAAACGCACTGACAAATGAAGGAGCAAAAAGCAAACGCGTGAAAGATGAAAAGACATGCCAGAGGGAGGCAGAGGGGCGAGAAGAGAGAGATAGATCCTCTCAGGTTGTTTCTCTCTCTTAGAAAAAGCAAAGAGTAAGAATGAAAATAGAGTTGAGATGAAGTGAGAACACGCATACAGTTGAGGGAGAAGTGAGAGGTGTGCGAAAGAAAGATGGATATGCAGAGATAGTGGGTGAGAGAGTCGAGGCAGGAGAGAGAAAGGAGGAGTCACTCCACAGAGAGAGAAAAAACAAAAAACACGAACACAATGCTGCGCCTACTGTGCATAGAAGGTTGTGAAATACCTTTAGGCTATGTTGTTTTACATTACTTAAATTCCAAGAACCTTGCACTCCTTCCATGTATTGCTCTTAATGCATCCAGAACAATTTACCCACAGCATGGACTTTGACAGCCTGTACGCCTTAACTTTTCTCAGAAATAAACCCCACACTGAATGCAACCTGTTTTTCATGTCATCGATTTTCCTGGATTTCGCTGACACCGTGGCAGTTGTCCTCTTTCTCAGATCTAGCTAGACAACAATCCAAAGAAAGACAACTTTAAAAAACAAAACAAATAAAAAGTCCTTTTCAGTAACACTCTCCAGATATATTTGCACCTTCATTCCAGCCCTGAACCTTTTATAATTGCCTTTGTCTTCCCACCAACCCACACATACGTACATATACGCACTAGTTTCATTATTGAGCAATGCTGCAGAACAGTTTCCAGGAATACAAACTGAAAAAGATGTCACCGCCTCTCTCTCTCTCACACACACACACACTCTCCCACTTCATGCACTCCATACAGAAAGGCATGCACTGTGGCTTACTTACATAAAAGCCTGCATGCATGAAGACACACACGCACATGCAGTAAAAGCTGCATAGGGAAATTACTGTGTACTCTGGCACGCAAGCACTCACCTGGAGAAACAAGAACATGCCTTTTCCTCTGCTAACAGTCTCTCACACATGCACAAATGCACAAAAAGAGTGCTCACTCTGTTATCCCAGACAGTTCTGACCTGAGTAAGCCAGTCTTCTGGTTAAAGACACGCACACACACACAAAACACGCCAGCAGCAGTCAGGACCAGGACAGAAGAGGAGCAGTTAAGAGACGGAGGGAGAGCACTCAGATGTACTCCGTCTGGTCGACTCTCTCTCTCTCACTTAAAGTGTCATTCCTAGTGTCTCAAAGATGATTCTTTCTGCTGACTGACTTTTCTCTGTCCGTTTTCTCTCGGCCTATCTACAATCTCTATACCCTCCAAAGCCCTATTCTCCCTGCTAACTGTCTGCTCTAGCTCTGTCTCAAAGCCTCCCTCTGCCTCCTTGTCATTATCTCGCTCTCTCTGTGTTTCTCTCCCCCTCTCCCTGTTCTCCAAGGGTTGAATTCAACAAGTGCCGCTGTAGATAGGGGGAGTGTGTGAGTGAGAGAGAGAGAGAGAAGGGGGGGGAGGGGGGGGGGGGAGAGAGTGAGAAAGACAATGGGGGGGAGAGAAAGAGAGGCCAGAGCAGAGCAGAACAGAGCAGAGCAGAGCGAATCAATGATGAAAGGAGTGGGAGGCTCAGTGTGTGCGCGAGCGCACGCCCGTGCATGTGTCTGCGCGCGTGTGTCTGATCAATGCAGTATCTATACGTCGCAGGGAGTGGGAGGGAGAGAAAAACACAGGCTACAGTTACAGACGGAGACAGAGACTGGGCAGAGCTAAAGAGAATCAAGGGAGGGAGGGCGGGAGGGGAGAGTTGAGACAGAGAGAAAGTCATTTGAGGACAGTACGAGTAGAGAAAGACAATTAGGTTGAAGCAACTTCTGCTACTTGGACACAGACATGTATATACAGTCTAACAGAATGAGGGGGAGAATGACTAAGACGAAAAAAAAGAGAAACGAGAAGCACATACAGGGGTCATATCCACCATTAATTAAGGAGACATCGAATAGCGAAACTTGTGAGCGCCCAGTTTGACGCAAGTCTGGAAAGAATGCGTCACATCTCAGTAAAGCAGAGCTTTATTAAACTCGAACTATAGCGTGCACAATGCAGTGAATCCTTAAATCCTTCTAAATGTAGAACTGAAAAGATTGATCGAAAAACAATCACCAGTGTCAGGGTATTTCCCATTATTCGTATCATCTTTGTAAGACAATAGCTAAAAAAAAGGAAAAGAAAAGAGAGGCTTTACTTTTGAGCAAGTGTTGTGTATTTTCTCTGAATCATGCAAGGACATCTCTGCCAAACACCTACACATAAACAGAGAGAAGGGCTGTCTTCACGCAAGACTATTTTGTATTTCTACATGAATTGATGAATTAAATGATTAATTTACGCCTCCGCTTCGGTGGCTCGGCTTGTTCAGGTGACATTTCTCTGCTTTCTCTTGGGTACTTTTTTTGGCCAGCCCATAGAACGCTTCCCTAAATGTTACTTGATCTGGATGAAGGAGGACAGGAGCCAGATGTCGCTGCCTGCGACAGGACAACCGCTAAAAGAAGGACAACAGCTACCAGAGAGGATAAGTTCCAGAAAGATGTGTGTGGGAGGGTATAAATGCATAACGGATGAGTAGGAAAATGTTTTTTTTTTTTACAGTATGTGTGCGCATATAAACACACGCACACGAACGAATGCTGTGTAATTTTTACATGTCAGAGTAAAAAATTATACAAACAACAAATAACACTAAGGAGACAGCTTTCTCGGAGTGCTGTGTTATAGGTGACGAGACATCCTTTCAGCGCATGTCGCTTATCTTAAAAAAAACAAAACAAAAAAAACATCAAGCTGATGCTGAGGTTTTCTGAAAGTGAGCACGTCTCTCCCCCCCCCCCCTACAAAAACTATCAAGGCACATTGTGCTCAATTCTTTGCCAAAGAAACCTCAAGTGGAGAAAGTTGCGCTAAACTGAGCAAACTTTTACTCTTCAGTTGCAGCGGAAATATGAAAGGGAGGATATCACAAAGCGTTGAATGCAGTGAGTCAGACTTTGGTTTACAGAGCTTTGGCCCAGCAGTGCGATATCTGCACGGCACATATAGGCACACATGAGTGAGCACACACAAAAAAAGCACAGTGAAACGCAGGAGAAACAAATCTGCAAACACTCTCCTGCTTTCTTACACACACATACACACACACACACACACAGGTAATCTCCCTGTGCACACTCAGCAATAGACATTCTGTTTGTTTGTCTGTCTGTCCCTCTGTGAACCTGCCAGACTGCTTGTCCACCGGCCCATCCATCCACCGGTTATTGTAACTACTGTGTCCTTACATCGCCTCTTGCGTCCCCCCCCCCACATCCCCACCCCCCTTCTTTCTCTTCTCTATCCTTCCCGCCCTGCATACCACGTACCCACTGTCTCTCTGCCAATTAATGCACACAGGGCTGCATTGCAGTGAGGTTGGCGCGTGCCACGGCAGCAAGCACAGTACAGAGTCTACAGACATGCATGTACGTGCCAGCCAGGCAGAGCGGGATGGAGAGGAGGGGGTGAGAGTGAGGGAAAAGAGGAAGAGGGAGGGCGGGTAAGTGGGTGGGTGAGTATGGGGAGGGGGGGCGAGAGAGTGAGCGGAGAATATGTTGAGTCAGGCAGACAGGACGGTGGAGTGCCACACTGCACATATACACAGCCGCATGTCTGTGAAAATGTATGCACGAATGAATATGAAACAAAAGGCACACATACATGTGCATCATGACAGCCCAAAAGTATGCAGAAATGCAAATGCACACACACATACACTCGCACACAAACATGCATGCAAATTCCAACCTCCTTATGGCTGCTTTATATATAGACTTTGCACATCACTGATGAAAAAATATAAGGCACCGACTCCCTCAACTTGTTTGCCAAACGAGTCACTGTGTGTGTGTGTGTGTGTGTGTGTGTGTTTCTCCGTACATGTCCTCATTTGCTACCGTGTGTTTGCATTTCCATGTCAAAGTTTCCTGCATACCAAGGCGTGTTTTTATAATCATCATAATATATCCGACTGTGACTTTTGGCACTTCATACCAGGCGCATGTGTGTGTCTGTGTGTGTGCGTGTGAGGCACAGTTTGTGAGTTTAGATATGAGATTCGAATGCTGTTCTGATGGCGCTTGTCTGTTTTTTGTTGGAATGTGTTACATCCATTTTAATCAAGAATTCATACCTACGCACAGTGTTATTAACTGTAGCAGCAGGTCCAGGCATATTTGAATAATATGAAGAAATGAGACGATTCGCCAGATGGCAAACAAACACACACACATGCCGATTTTAACTACTACTTATACTAGAGCTGTCTACCAAATGACAATGCTGTAACATTCAAACCTAAAACCATCAAAGTCACAAACAACCCTGAATGCACTAACCGTTTATTACTTTGTGGAACAGTTTAAGCTTAAAGTGAAGTTGGTTCACATGATGCAAGTCACAAAAATCCTCACTTAAATACGTTAGCCGACATCATCGTCAAGGCACAGAAAAGTAATACCATTGCTAAACATGTTTTTTGAAGTAAAGAAATTCATTTAAAAAAAAAAAAAAAAAGGAAACTCAAATCAAAAATTTGACACGAGCCGAGGAGGAGCACATCCGTCCTCCATTGCTTATGTTGCCACTATACAATCTCAATATGAACAGTCCCCTCGTTATAAATATTCAGATCCTGCAGTTGTTCTCATGTTTAAAGTGTACCAGACAACAGATTCTATCCACGTTGAGACAGCAACGCTCCCTGGCAACAGTTCTACCAATCGGGAATGAGCGGGTGTCTGCCTGAGTCTGTCTGAGTATCATTATGGGATGTCGAGAGAAATAGAGAGAGGAAGAGAGAGGCTGCTTATCACTGCTTATAATGCAACATCATTCTCTGTGTACAGACCCCGCTGGGTGAAGTTGTCTGCACATAGTCAGGATCAAAATCATCTTTTCTTAAAAAGAAGAAAAAAAACATCTCCCCATGATTCATGTAGTTACGTAACAAAGAGACAAATATGAAATGATTTGTTGTGGGCTGAATATTGTCTGGTATCTTTCCACTTGTACTCACTCAATATGCACTAATAACGTAACTTGTGGTCTGACGAAGGAGAAAATAGCAGTGAATTCCAGTTTTTAACTGCAATGTTGTCTGCACAGAAATGATAGTGTGAAGCAAAAAGTCCCACAGAACAAGCCATATGAGGGTGGGATGATGTAACCAAATATAAACATAACATATCACAATTGTTTGGTCAAATTAAATATTAAAAAGTACTTTTTAATAATCATTGTTTTGTTTTTTGGTTGGATGATTTTGTATTCAAAGTAAAGTCCCTTTTACACTGGATTTGCTGAACACTACCATGACGGGAAGAATTTGAAGTATACACACATCTTGTCACTTACAGTAAAGATGCACTAATGTGTCTAAAAAGAGAAAAATAAATCTAATAACTGTTAACATTATTAGATTTAGTGACAGACAGACTATTCATTTGGTCCCCTCTCCCTACTCACAGCATTGCTTTGACAACATTTTTTTTTGGTTTGCTAAAGGCCTAGAGACCAGTTGGAAACCATCTGCCAACTGGTCATGAGGGAGATATGTGTACTCTCCAACCAGTTGGTGAGTGGTTGCTGGAATTTGATGGTAGTTGCTCTGAAACTTATTGCTAAAGCCCCAGTGATGCCAAGAGATATGTCACTGGGAACAATGTGTATTTCTTGACCAGCGGTGGAACAGTTGCTGGTTGTTGTGGTACATGGTGCTGCTTATAATTATTTTATTTGCTAGCACACTGCTGCGGTTGCCAGTGAAAGATGCCAACGTGTCTGTAAACACTCTGCAACTACTCTCCAAGTGGCAAAGAAACATTTTCCTTCAAATTAAAAGTTGTGCCTTTCAAAAATCCACATCTCACTTTAAAGTTGCACTGCTGCTCATCTAGTAGTTAGCAAGTGTCTGCAGACAAGTCGATGTCTTCCATGCAAACGGCAATCTGCTAGTGATCTTAGCAGTCAAAACCAGGTCTTTGGTCCAGCACCCTGTTTTCGATTTCATCTAGCAACAGCCAGCAACTTTCAGCAACTGGTTGGTACATTTTACACATTTTTCCCCAGCACCTGGAGGCTGCCAGAGAGTTGCCAATCAGTCTCTAAGCCTGCGCAAGTGAGGCCTTAATTAGCTAAAATCTTTCTGCCATCTTTCCACCACAATGCAGACATTTAATGTGATGGTAGAGACCAAATTCAAAGCAAAAAGGTGAGACTATTCTGAATCTTCTGGGGTTTTGGAAACACAAATATATGCTGACAACTGCTGTCAAAAAGATCAGAGCCAATGCAAAGCAGCTGGAGCTGTACTGAACAACAGGAGTTCTAGGTAATGAGGTGTGTTCAAAATTGTTCACATATGGCTCTAACTGTCAGTTGTTTAGACTAGAGGTTTTAGAAAAAAACATACTGCCCAAAGGATTGTTGTGGCTAGCATTTGTTGAAAAATTAAGTACGGGTAAAATCTGTAAGAGAGACAAAATGAAAGCATCTACGGATCAAGCCTGCCAACTGCATTCCCGGCTCCTACTGTATTTAGTAGATACTGTTTACTCTCTTCCAGAGTCTAACAGCTAAAGGGTCAATTATGATAAGTACAACTCCATCCATTATAATCGACTCTCATCAAGGGAGGTAAACACGAACACGGACACACCTTCGCAGAAATGTACATATCTTAATCATGTGCACCGCTTCAGGGGATGATGCCAGCGATGAATGAAGTTAATGCTTACACTTCCCAGTGTTTGAGCACAGTATTAAGGAAAAAGCTTTGACAAATAACTCCTGTAACGGGGGGGGGGGGGATACCTGTAAGTGTAGCCTGTAGTCGCTGTGATAACCAGACAGACTGAGGGAAAGAAAGACAGAGAGAGCATATACAGTATCTGTGTGTGTGTGTGTGTGTGTGTGTAATCCTCCTGAGGCAAAGGCATTGCTAATGGACTCCAAGTGGCTGTGGGAGGTAAACAAACAAACAGTAGCAGTGGCTACTACATCACACCAAACTCTGGTGACTAGCACACTAGACCGGCTGTGTATACCAAACATCAACCCACATACCCTTGAATATACATGACTGCATTGACTGCTTATAGATATATAAAGGAGTGCTCGAAAGATAGATATGGCAGACTGACGGGTACGTAACAGCGTTTTAGATTAAGAGATGATAAAAGGCCAGGGGATGGGGGGGATAAATGAATAAAAGGGGAGAGGAAAGAGAGAGAAAGGGAGAGATAGAGCGAGTGTGTGAAAGATGCAAATAGAAAAGAACAAGAGAGAAGTTGACAAAGCACAGTCACAGGGAAAGAGAGGAATAGGGAAATGAGCTAAACTGACAGAAATGTAAAGCTCGAAAAGAGAATGTGTTCGAGTTGACAAGAAAACTGCAGAATACCCGAAAAGGCATACGAAAAGTTAAAAGTTGGAAAAAAACCCAGCAGACTTGATCAACTGTAATATTAATATTCCCATTTAAACTGTGATAGCCATAAAGCACACTTAGCATATTGTGTAATCTCATTTCATGCATTTTGGTCCCCGATTTTTCCAAGCAGGGCAACAGACAAAGCCAGGCCATATGGATAAACTGTCACTTTGTTCCAATCCAAAGAGATCTGACCTCCGCTCAACATTACTCACTCTAAAATGTTAGCTTCACGGTATAAGCTTCCCAGACTGTCATTTTCTAGCAAGGTAAATCCTTAGATGACAAAGAAAGGGAAGAAAAACAGGCAGGTCGGATTTTTTTTCAGTCAGAATAAACTCATATTAGAGAACCACAGGAGCCCGCGGGCCGTTCCAGTTTAGAGCAACATATAAGTGTGACGTTAGTGTGCTAAGGTAACTATATTCACGCAAGACGGAGATATTTTGACCAAATAATGACACAAGAACAAAAATTCCCCCAATTTCCAAGTTAAAAGGAAGCTACGTAAGCAGCAGAGAAAGAAAGTAGGGAAGAGAGAGAGACAGCGAGGGCGCGACAAAGCAAGATATGATTCAGTGTGAGATTGTTAAGTCACAACACTTGAATGCGTAAACGCTAGGATAGAGTATACTGCGCTTATGACTATCATGTGATATCTCTGTCTTTGGGATAGAAACCCTTTACATTGGGAGTGGTTTGCAGCTGCAGTGTGTGACTGTTGGGACTGTTTTCTATGAGCCCGAGGGACGTCATTTCACACTGGCACAGACTGATCTCCTGCCAACAAAGTGTCTGTTTTGATGGGCTCAGGCAGATTTTTTTTTTCCTTCTCCTGTCTTGTTTGGTGATTTCATCGATTGCCAAGACGTTGCAGGAAAAATGTCAATGGACAGAGAACAAAGTGACTTTGGTGTCAACCGTGGAATGCAAATCATCTCCAATTACAGCTTAAAAACGCCATTAGAGATAATCGGACAATTACTGCTCAGAAAAACAGAGTTTTTTTCTTTGATTGAAGGAAGGGTAATCTGACTTTTTGGGGAAGCAATAAGTCTAAGTTTATAAAGTTATAACTCTAAAGTTAGTTTTCACATGAAGGGAGGACCTGTTGCCGGGCAGCTACAACCCCGAGGTCCACAAAGGTCTAGGAGTGAGTAAAAACACAATTACTTTTAGCTAAGTATTCCTAAAACTTGCAATATCTGTGGATGGCTTAGTCTGGCTTTATCAGTGAAGCAGCAGATTGAAAAATAAATTTTTTCTTCAGCGTATCAAGGTAGATGCGTGTGTTGCTGCTCAAGCTCACAGAAGTGAATACCAAATAAAAGAAACACAATTTGTCCTTGGCCTCGCAATAGGGATGTTGTTGCCCTGCCATGTGACTCTGCTTTGACAAGGACATCAGTTCACTCTCGGGACAAGCGTTTGTGGCATCTCTAATGTGCTCATTTACAAACTATAACTGTGCCATGGCAGGGAGTGTACTGGCTGAAGGAGCTAATTGGTTTTACAGCTGATTCCTGCATCGAGAGCGCTTTGATACCGTAATTTATTCTTACAAATGCAATTACAAATCAGGTTTGCCACCGTTGCTGTGCTAGCACTTCTGGCTACAAGGCACCAGATAATTGAGTACACTGGATTTATGCAATTGCCCTTAAGTTAGTTAAAAACGGCAGCACCATCCCCCTCCGGAGCATGTGAGGTTATTGAGTTTTTTCTTTTGTTGTCAAGCTGACCAAAAGACTTGTGGTTATTGACATACTGCCTGAGGATAGCTTCGGTATTTCCTCATATATCCCGAAATCCCGAAAGTTCTACTTTAGAGGTGACATGGGAACAATTTTTATAGGCCAACACACATTTAGTATTCAATCATCAATATCAAACATATCTCATTTCAAAATCACAAATGTTAATATATTTGTTTTCTCCTATCAGTTCTTAATATTAAGGACATCTTCAGGACTTTTTAGAGGGAATCTATTATGCCAGCTTGTATATAAGAAGCAGCATAATTCACTTTTGCCCACCTGGCCAGCTGTCTTGCCTTAGATACTCTTTGGATATTCTCTTTAGCTTGACCATTGTCTGGGGATACACTGGCCATAAGATGTCCTGCTGAGTGTCACCATCTGTCACACAAGCTCTATTATTAGGTTAGATTTCACAGGAAGTCGTTGTGGTTGTGAGTGTATGCCTATCTTGCCTATGCATTTGTTCCAGGGCATGATTTGATTTCCATACTGAAATGAAAACAGCAGGACATGAAAGATCATGACTGGAGATCCTGAACATTTTGAAAAAGATCCTGAATGAAGGGATGAGAGATATTATTTTTATTTCCGGTTTGTTTCCACATTTTGTAATAAAGGTAATGATGCTAATTTTTTTCTTTTTTCTTTGCTCAATAATGCTTTATAAAAAAAAAGTATCTGTAGCTAAAAAAGTATCTCTTAGATGACTGATTGGTACTCTTTTACTCACCGCATATACTGCAAACAAAATTAGCATACATGTGCAACTCTGATGTACACACACTGGCCACTTTATTAGGTACGCTATTTTAACTGCTCATTAACACAAATATTTATTCGGCCAGTCACGTGGCAGCAACTCAGTGCATTAGACATGGTTAAGACAACCTGCTGAAGATCAAACTGAGCATCAGAGTGGGAAAGAAAGGTCATTTATGTGACACGGTTGTTCTTACAATTCATTTCAGAGAGAAATTTTGACAAAAAAGTCACAACAAAAGTCACCTCAAGACCTTGTTGCAGTTAGAAACTGCAACAAATAGACGATCGTTCTACACAAGGTGATCAAAGGAAGTTTCTTCCTGCTAAAAGGAAGAAATTTCCAGCGGAACAAGGCTGAGGGAGCGGCAGCTATCTGCTGCAACCGGTTGCAGGTGAGGGTAAACAAAAAACAAAAAGCAAAACCATAGGGAGACGGGACAGAAGACACAACAGTTTATAAGGTTTAAATAGAATTACCCCACATTACCTCCACAGTCACCAGATCTCAATCCAATAGAGCACTTTTGGGATGTGACATAAAAAAACGAACAAAAACAACAACAACGATTCACAGGAAGTAAAGCTGATAAATCTGAAGTAACTGTGTGATGCTTTCATGTCAACACAGACCAAAATCTCAGAGGAATGTTTCCAGCACCTTGCTGAAACTATGATACAAAGAATTAAGGTTGTTCTGTAGACAAAAAAGGTGGGGAGGTGGTGGTGGTGGGGTGTCCAACCTATTATTAGGAGTTAGTGTGTACCTAATAAAGTGGCCGGTGAGGGTACATCACTTGCAGATGTTATTTTTTGGTGTCTGTTCATATTCAATCTGTAGGCGTTTATCTTGTTTTCTAACAGTAATTCTTGATAAAAGTCAACATCTCACTGAAAGAACTGACTAAATAAATAAAAAAAAAACCCACATATATTATTATCATCTTTGTCTCCAAATATTCTTAGTCAGCAAAGCCAAATGGTTTTAAAAAGGAGTTGTATTTGTTGTTTTAGTTCAAGGAACTCCTTTTGGTTCTACTGACTATGATCCTTTTTTTTGGCCTTCAGCGTAGTAACAGATACAAATACAGTGTTTGAACTGATGCAACAGAATCAATGAATCTTTGATCCAAGCATTGCTGAACACCGAGATCATCTGAAGATAAATGAGAAGCAATGTGGACATATTTAGGGTCTACTATCGACATTACAACTTGCTATCCAGACTCTAATTTAAGGGTTGAGGACCAGTTCCAGATTTCACATATGAACTTGTCTGCAAGGGTCTAAATAAATGTTCTTTTCAGAGGTTATAGCAGGCTGGTTTTTAACTTGCTGGAAACAAGCGACATATTGCATAAGACAATTTCAGTGAAAAGGTTCTGCACATATTAAGAAAAAAAAACTGTGGATAACAGCTGCGTCAAGGGTGTCAATCAAACAGGGGCATGCAAAGTGAGAGAAATTTAAAACACACGCGATCAGGTCTCTGGAAGGCTCTTCACACCTTTAAGTGTAAAAGCGGTTGTTTTTTAAAAAACGAAAAAACCTCCTACCTAGTAAAACCACCACTTTTTTAAAACAATTACATAAAAAAATTGTAATCTACGAGGGATCTTCGATAGCAGAAAAAAAGAAAAAAGTTCCCAGCAAACCAGCGAGTCACAGAGCGACAGGAAAAGAGTGACACAAAGGTAGACAGAGGGTTGGAGAAAAAAAAAAAACAACAACAACAAAAAAACCCAAAACACAGCGTCTTGATCACACTGCTCTGCTGTGTCTGAGCTGACTGACTACAGTGACACATGTGTGACATCAGAGAAGCCCAACATGGCTGCCAGAGCAGCCCAGTGCAATGCAAAAATGAGGACGCATCTTTCAGCATCAGTGCCCCACTGTCTACACACAGGAGTATACAAACTCACACATGCACACGCAAACACACCCACGCAGACAAAGGCATACAGAGAAAGCAGTCCCTCCAACGAGTGAGTGCCCCAAGTACATTTTTCAATTAGAGCAGACCAAATGATAACTTTAAAAAAAAAAAACAACAACCAAAAAACAAACAAGAGGCAAAAATAAATATATGAAGCAGCAGGGGACTGAAATGCATTTGATAACAGAATCAGGAAAGCCAAGCACAGGCCACAGGTCATGCCAAAAAAAAAAAAGTGTATCACAAAAGATGGTTTAGTCTAGCAGCAGCAGCACACGTTTATTTTGAGATCTTATACGCAACCCCCTCCCCATCCACCCTTTCCCCAACCAAACATCTCTCTCTCTCTCTCTCACACACACACACACTTTCCTGTGACCTAAGAACCTTCCAGTGAGCACCATACCAAGCCTAGCACACATGTGCTCAAATAGCATGTAACCTTGGGTAACCTCATCGCACTGGTAAAGCACTGAAGTGGGCTGTGGCTGATCCTACGCTTGTTTATCTCTGTCTCAGGCAAGAAATGAGTAAAGAACGTTCAAATAACCATCTCGCATCATGAAAATCCCCTGGAGTTTACATAATGTGTGTAGAAGCATAGGTGTTGGCCACGCAGATATAGGAAATGCGCTTACATCATGTAAGGTTTCCAGGAACCGATCAGTTTGATCTGCATTTTGATGCATGGGTCCTTTGCCATGCTGTTATATAATTCCTCGAGACAGCGTTAAGAAAAAGAAAAATCACATCTGGAATTTTTTTCTTCAAAATACTTTTCTCTGTCTGCCAGGTTATTCACAATGTTAATGGACATGAGGCTTGTTAATGAGTAGAGAGTGTTTCTCCTCCTTAGATCAGCCTTTCTCAAACTTCACAATCCTGCAGCCCAGTTAGAAATCTCAATAAACCCACCAGACTAGTTGCGTTTTAGCAGTTTTAGTTTGATCTTTAACTGACTTGCTTGTCGAGAGCGATTCTTCGTTAGCATCTTTCCTCTCCCCTTATTATAGCCCCCATTTTTAGCTCTTTCCCTGTCAATGCTCACAAAATACACACACACACACACACACTTGTAGATCACACAAGAGCAATGACGGATAATGTGTAACTAAAAACCCCAGGCCTTTGTTTTATTAGTTCTGAAAGTAACAACTGTATCTGTTATATTTGATTGTAACTTTTATCTTAAACCGTTTTATCCATTTGCAGCAAATGATGTCTTGCAGCCAACCTGCAGCAGCTTTAAGAGAGCACGCTGTGAGAACCAATGGGCTTAGAGCATTTGCTTTTTGCTGAGGTTTAGATAACAATCAGTGAAACCACTCTGGTAGGTCGAGGCTATACATGCCAGAGTCTTGCTTGGTAAGGCCAAAGATGAGGAAATAGTCACCTTGACTCAATGAACTTTTGAAAAAAGAAAAAAGTCAAGCTCTTATACACATCTCAGCTAATGTGCTGGATGATGGCCCCATATTTTGTATGAACAGAAAACAAGCTAAACATAATGATGATTGGCCTTTACGGATTCAAAGGGATGGACTTTTCTTTTGGACTTTTAAAATGAAGCCGGCTATTTCTAACACTCCGTTTCCCAACACTGGCTAATCGTTACAGTCATTGCAAGCACAAGCCAAGAGGAATTCCTAGAATTGACACAATCCTCCTCTCACCCTCAACCAGTCCCAGCAGATGCCTGCCCCTCCTTAAGCCTGGTTCTGCTGGAGGTTTCTTCCTGTTAAAAGGGAGTTTTTCCTTCCTACTGTCTCCCAGTGCTTGCTCAAAGGGGGTAATTTGATTATTAGGGTTTTCTCTGTACTACTGTAGCATCTTTACTTTATAATATTAAGCACTTTGAGGTGACTGCGTTTTCGATTTGGTGCTACATAAATACAATTGAACTGAATTGAGCTGAAACCCTAAAAAAAAAGGTCAAGAAATCAAAGTGGGTTTCTACATCTTGCCCAATGTCGTGAAATCATCAGGTAAGTCAAGTTGTGATTTAGCAGTAATTGCTAGCACATGTTATCTTTGGAAAAGGGGGGGAGTGAGGGTGGGCTGTGTTGTGAAAACGACCCGCCTCGGATTGCTGTCTTTTTCCACTGGCCCCTCCCAGGATTCGGTCCCGACTGTTAAGACATGAAGAGCACATGCAGGACAGGTCATCACTACAGAGGAGGGGGGTGCTTTCCCCCTCGCTTATTACCTTGCGCTCTAATTAGCAAGCTTTGTTTACAGGCAGTCTTGAGAGAGGCTTGAAGTTTGCAGCAATTTAATTATGCGCAGCACACAGTGAAAGAGCATGGAAAATTGTGTGTGTGTGTGTGTGTGTGTGTGTGTGTGTGCAGGGTGGGGGGGCTGCGAGGATAAATGCCATCCACGGTGCTCTCTCGCTGGCTCTCCCTCTCTCAGTCTGGTCTACTCCTGTGCGAGTATGTGATTCTGCTGGGTTTATGCATGCAACTGTGCGCGCGCACGTCACCCTCTGAATTACAGGTTCAACTTTCACAGCAAGTCTAATGTACCCTCAGTGGGAGTCTGAGAATCTGACAAAATTGCTCTAATCCTTTTCAATCCTTTTTTTTGCTACTGTCTCCAGTTATAATGAAGCACTTTCAAAGAGAATTTAGTGTTGGAGTTTTTCGCGGTGGTGGTGGTGGTGGGGTGGCTCAAAAAAGTTCGAGATACTGTAAGCGAAAACATACAAGTGGTCTCGGCACACAAGCCTCCCTACAAGGCTACGCAGCTTTAATGAATTTTGAACGGCCCAGCGCCACAAGTGAAGTGAAAAAGTGCATCCACTATAAAGTACCATCAAGGAAAAAAAAATCAGATTCTCCATCCTGTTTGAGCATGTGATCCCATGACCGTTTCAGAAACACATCCTCGTCATACTTCTTGGTACTCCGTAATTCTCTGCCATGGCTACGTGCTTCTATTCATGCTGAAAATACTTGGAACAATCAAATGTGCACATGCTCCCTTTCGTTTTTTTTCTCTACTCAAGAACAAATGCACACACACATGCACAGTCTCTCTCTCACACACACACAGACACACACATATACACAACACAAGCACGACATTCATGCCATGTGATCTTGCTAGGCATTATGCCAACGGCCAAACATGTCACTTACAAGAAATCTCTGAGACACAGAGAGAGGGAGAGAGGGAGAAATTGTGCACATTTGTCAGTTTGTGAGAGCTCCTTGTCAAGTGTAAGTACAGTGCATACACAGGGAGCAGGAGATTTAGCTGCTACAGTTATCTGCAAGTGTAGTGCGGTGTGGGGGCAGTCGATTCTGAGAAAAAACCAGACACGTGATCTCTGAGATCTAATGTGGAATTGTTCTAAGGAACATGCCATGTTTACTGTTCATTGTCTAAATTCTTGGAAGGCTTCCTGAAAAGCAGTTAGTGAGCCAGAGCAGCCCAAATCACTAACATTTCAAGATTCCTAATGGCTTTCGCTGATCCTCTCTCCCTCTCATTTGGTCCCGCATTATTTCGCCGTGTGCGAACATGCATGTTGTGTAATTTCACAGGAAATGACAATAGGTGTGGAAAAATGTTCTCAGCTGCATTATTACTTCTGTGTGTGCTTTGAAAATAACAAAATAAAATTAGTACAGTAATAGAGCACAAAAGAAAAACAAAAGAAAGAAAAACGCCCCACATACCTCCAGAAGATATATATTATCCGTCAATCTGTTTTCCTCGAGAGAGGCAAGAAGGCTGCCAGACCTACTGGTGTTTTCCAAGAAAAAAACTTGGCCTCATTACATATGAAATGAGCAGGAGATTCGAGGAACTGCCCAACCCTGTTTAGTGGGTTTGGCAAATACCTTTTGTGCTGCAAACGTGTGGCACTCTAATAGTTGAGCTGTAAAACAGCAGCGGTGAAGCAAGACAAGAAATGTGAACCTTCTTGTGCCCACTTTAGCATGAAGTCTAAAGGTCTTCACGTGCACTGGGAGCGAACATAACGAGTAAAACAACGTAAGCAAACACCTTTTGTAGCTAACAGCAAACACACCATAATGTATGAAACTCCCAACTTCACTCTCTCCCCGATGAGGAAGTATGCGGACAAAGCCCGGTCACTGGGGCCAACAAATTTGCTTAGCATTTACCTGCTTTTTGTGAACTCGGAATGTATACTTCTAGTGTTTATTTGTGCCATTCGAGTCTGCGCTGACTGTGACGGCACGTTTTACTCTCACTATCTGCGCTAGTTGCGCACGTTACATAAACCCTGGCTCCATCGCCTTGCTGCCATTCTGTTAAATCCCTAAAAGAGAACATAACCCGCTTTCTTTTTAGCAAAAATAAGTTGTCACATACACATGTGTTTACATACCCACAAGCTATGAAGGAGAAAAAAAATCCTGTCCCTCGTGCTTCTTTCCTTTAAATTAGGAGTGCCTGTGAATGAGCCGTGTTGTTTTCCAGCCGGTCGTGATGTCAAAACGGGCTAGGCTGTTACACGTCTTTGATGGAAGTTTCACATCTTATGGTGTCATCTGATCCAGAGTGGCAATACAATCAGTGCATTTGGCTGATCGCACCGGCGTGTCTGAACAAAGTTCACACTGCGTATACACGTAGCTTTAAAAACCATACATGCCCTGCCTGTATTTTTAGAATTTCCACGTCTTTCCCCAATTCCTGTTTTTACAGGCTTACTTTTATTATTTGCTTTTACTTAATCACCCATGCGGCTTTTGACAGCTGTATCAGGGCAGAGCTAAAAACCAGAGGGATGGCACACTGAATGAGCGAGTTACCATGTGGCAGTTGCCTGTGCAGAAGTCAGCGAATACTAAGTTTCCTCTACTGTATTTAAATTGTTTAGCCGTACAGCACATTTTATGCCGTCATCCTAGCTGAGGTATAATTTGCATTTGGAGTGTGCAACGTTAATTGAGGCTTTACATTTGAAAGCAGGAGCCTGCTAAGGTCCGGCAGCATCAAGGGTGAAATCTTAAGTCAGACAATGAGGAAGGGGTGGAGTCTAACATAAGATGCATCTAACTACCAACAATTTTACAGGCGATTCCTTTCCTGAGCAAGTATGGATAAAACTTACCAAACAGATAGAGAATCTGAACAAAAACCAAAGAAGGGGGGGATTAACCGGCCCCTAAATAGACCACTGCTTTCCCTTACTGAATCAGTGTGAGGCACTGCTTATTTTAAAGCACTTACTATTAGCATAAGGACATTATTTTCCTCACTTACCCTCTACATGCACATCTAGTTGGCAAGAAACACCAAAGTCAATTTTACAGTGTTAGCAGTACTGGGTTAGGGAGGAAGGAGTCATTTTACTCCAGTATTC
This sequence comes from Neolamprologus brichardi, assembly GCF_056152115.1. Taxonomy (NCBI): domain Eukaryota; kingdom Metazoa; phylum Chordata; class Actinopteri; order Cichliformes; family Cichlidae; genus Neolamprologus; species Neolamprologus brichardi. The sequence goes on along the minus strand of NC_142110.1, from coordinate 48,564,947 downwards.
TTTAGAAACACCACAAAAAGGAGAAACTACATGGCAAAAACATTTGCATGTTCCCCAGAAAGATCCAAATACACGCATGAATGTTAAAGTCTGAGCACGAACAAGCTTACCTCCACATTTAATTCATGTCACCATGTGCTGGTGTATGTAGATAAATTCAGCTAAAGGAAAAATTTATATGTATTATATATTCCCAGAATTCCTGAACGCTTACTAGAAATGCCATGTCTTCACAGTTACCCTTAACTGTTTAAACCTCAGTTCCATGAACAGCAGCCTACATGCCTGAACATACCAGTAGGAGCAGGTTTTTTTCGTCCATCAGGGTTTAACTCGAACAAGTAGCATGTGTGTTACCAAGAAAGCACAGAAGTAACCTATGAGAATACAATGTATGACTGTTGGTATCGCATACCATCAGCAATGACTCATGCTTGTCTCAGGAAAGGAAAATCATAGACACATAAACACACTCCCCACACAAGTTTACACGCATAAGAGGAAAGTGCGCCAAGCATGAGGGTGAACACGCGCACGCGCACACAGTAAATGAAGCAGCACTAGAGATGGTTGCTGATTGTTCATGTAGTCGACAGTGCCCTTGTATAGTTTTTCTTTAATAAAGCCAGGGTACAAATCTGCAGTTAAGATGATCTTTAAAGCCAGCAGCTGCAGAGTTTGATAACCAGCGTGCTACTGTAAATTACATTTGGGATTAACCCTACTTAAATATTTGCTGTGTAAGAAATAACAGGGGAAATCACCTCCAGGTGGCTTTCTACGACTGCTTTACACACTGATCAAGTGATGAAGTTAACGCCACCCCCAAATCTCTTGCAAATCTACAGAAGAATTTACTGGGAACGTCTACTTTCCTGCAGAGGACCTTTTAATTTAAAGGTCTGACAAGCGATGAGGAAACAATCTCACCGTTTCCCCTCTCCTTCAGCCTTTTCTCTGCCAGCGTGTCCACATCAGTTTTATTTATTGAATCTCTCTCGCTGTCTCCTTGACACTCCCTACCCGCACAGCCCCCGGCCCCCTTGTGGAATGCTGTATAGAGAGAGGCCTATGGAGGAAGGGCATCCCGGGACACAGCTAGAGCACACACAGAGGCACACACATACATACACTAACCCACTCAATGACACATGCAAAAATACATACACACTCTCTCTCTCTCACACACACGCATGCACACATACACACACACACAGACAAATACAGCTGTTGAGAGCCATCAGAACCCTTTGGCAGATGCCCAAATCAAAGACCACTGGTGTCGGAGGGCCTCCGTTCACAGAGAAATAGAGAACGAGGGGGAAAAAAAGGCTCCCATTTTCCATGTATGTTATCTTAAAGGCTGGACATAAAAACTTGGCAGTGTGAGCTAACATTACTGTGAACCGATTTCCTCGTAATGAAGGGAGGGTATGATGAACTGCCCTCATAAAAATCTGTCTCTGTGTTGTCTTAGGGCAACCAGGTACACCTATGGATGCATAATGATTTAAAAGGGCAGCTTAAAATTAGTGCAATGCACCTTCACACCTTCTTATACCCACAGGGTATATATTTATATATACACAGAAACAGATGGGTGTTAAAACATAAAGTTACACTGCAGTTTGAAAGGGTTCATTCACCTAATAACCCTACCTGAGTGTCACCTGTTGAGGACATGGAAGCTTAATATGAAGTAGGCTGCATTGCTTAACTTGTTGCCACGTTACCATAAAAGCAAAATAAAATGTATCTAAGATTTTTTAAAAGAAGCAAAAAGCATTTTGTCTTCTTAAGAAACAAACAATTGACTCACCAGTGGACTAGACAATAATAATTACAGCGACAGAGAGAAAGTGTGTGTACTGGGGGAGGAAAAGTGACAGGAAATGAAGAAAACTACCACAAGCTACATGCCGGGTAGCCACACACTGCACCCATGTGAGAGAGAAGAGGGGGTGTTGTTGTTTTGTATGTATAGCCAGATGGCTCCTTCTGGGGGTTCAAGTAAGGTAAATGGAACCACGGCTGACAGATTTGATTCAACAGCATGCACAAATAACATATAAACATATATTTTTTTCCAATCCATATATGCCAAACATAAACTTCAGAGCCCCCTCATCCCCACCTTTTTTAACAGCCATGTACTTTTCTAAGCTAGCCAGTCAGTCAGCCAAAGAGGCCAAGTGTTAAAACCAGACTGTACCCGAAAAATAAACCCCCAAAAAGAAAACGTCGAAACAACAGTCATGGAAATGTAAGCTGATATTTTATAGATTTTTTTCTTTAGCGACTACAACCAATAAAATCACGTCTGCAACATCAGTACCTCGATCCGTCCTGTGCTCCTCAAATCTATAGCATTACAATAGATGCATTATGGGTGGAGATTTATCTTTTTTCCTTTTTTTACCTCATCGTGACGCAAGACCGATAATAGCTTGCCACTTTCACCACTCAGTACAGTTGAAACTAATGACAACACCAGTTCCTGTGGTTAAAAGCAATGGCCAACATTATCATTAGACTGCAAATTTTGGGTGGTTTTTTTGGGGGGAGGGGGGTGTAGAAGAGGTTAGGGTGAAAAACTACAACTACTATCAACCTGATTAAATTCTTTCAGAGGCGCGTGGTACGGTTACACGTTTTCCGACTGAAGTTTAAGGCACTAACTTAGTTTTAGGTGGCCGAAATAACTGAAATTCCGACTGGCAAAAATAAATAGATAAAATATTTTTTAAATGTAGCTATGAAGAGAGAGGGGGAAACGAGGGAGTACTGCATGGTAAAACCTATGCGTCATACGAATCAGGCTCAGTAAATATAAAGCCGAGAGAGAGAGAGAGAGAGAGAGAGAGAGAGACATACACACACAGAAGGGGGGAGGGGGGGGGGGTATATTTACCCGATGTGTCGCTATTCCATAAAATCAGCTGGCCCAGATGTGGCAGGCTTTTTCTTCTTGTAGCCTATAAAGTTTGGAAGGCGTTTGTTTTTTGTTTTGTTTTTTAAAAAGAAGAAGAAGAAGAAGCAGGCCCCGGTTTCCTTTCGTCCGCTGGCTCACTCTTTCACTTTATCTCCGGCCGCTCGTTCCCCATCTCTATCCCACTCTCTCTTTCTCTGCCCGCTTCTGTCCCTTTGCAGGAAGTAAACGCAGCTCACATGAACAGTATACGGACTGCATTCAGCCTGACATCATGCAGCACTCGGCAAATAGTTCTTTTTAAAGACACAGACATTTTTGGACCCGCCAGGTTACTGTAGGTACTCTGTCCTACTGTAGTCTACGCGGCAAACGGGCAGTCGGCAGCAGCGGTCGGTCATATCGTGCGCCTTTACGGACACATGAACTCGCTGCACTCTGCGGGCTTTAAAGGTGTAGACTGCTGCGGAACACTTTTTAACGAGCTCACCGGACAGGTTCGCGCGCCTCCACCCCGCCACTAACGTGTTCCCGAAAAGACAACACACTTGGGAGCACATTTGGGGGGCTATAAGTAGGGCAGGGGAGGGTTGCACGGCTCAATGAGACCCCATTCGGTGTCGTCTACATGTGTGGTTACTTCACGTGTCATTATGCGATGACAGTCCGGGCTACATGATGCGCATGTGTGCCGTTCTGCTACATTATAAGCGCCAGCTGCTGGCGGTGTGACCTCAAGTCAACTTTTCTTTACTGCAGGCCTGTATCATGGTGTCACAGCACGATAAATCACTGCAGGAGCCTCCAGTCTACCACATGAAATCGCCATATTCGTTTATTTAGATTTTTTCCTCAATGTTATACTATATTTACCTTGTTGATTTAAGTTATTTTATGATCGTCCAATCACATTTTTACTTTTCACTTGTCAATTTACACACTGCAATAGCAATTAAAATCAGTGATTTTACCGGGCATTTTAGTGATTTTAACTGTAGTTTATACATACACACATATATCAGAGATGTCAAACATAAGGCACAGGGGCTAGAACTGGCCGGGCAAAGACTACAATCCGGCCCACTAGACCTCTTTAGAAAATGCAAAGGACTGCATAGATTTTGAACTTTTAACTGTATTTTCACAAGTTTTACAGCTTTTCCTAATGATAAAGCATAGACACAGGCCTGAAAAACACATGTGAGCCAAGCACATACCTATGGACGTATAAAGAGCTTCTATCTTTGGCCATGCAGGGTCAACATATAGTACTGTTTTTTGTAATAAAGCTGTTATTGTATGTGAGCATACATGACAGATTTATTTCTGTAATGGCACCAGCATCACTGGGAGAGTACAGGTCAGGAGGATCCTAGCAAAGAGGAGGCTCTCTGAGCATCAAAATGGGGAAGAAAGGTGATTTAAGAGACTCTGAACATGGCGTAGTTGTTGGCTAGTCTAAGTATTTCAGAAACTGCTGGGATTTTTCCATATGACCATTTCTAAGAGTTTACACAAATGTTCTGAAAAAGAGGAAATATCCAGCGAACGGCAGCTTTCTAGGTGAAAATGCCTTGTTGATGCCAGAGGTCAGATGAGAGTGGGACAGACTGCCTCGGGCTGAGGGAGCTGCAACAGGAACTCAAATAATCTCTTGTCACAACAAAGTTCTTCAGAGGAGCATCTCTGAATGCACAACACATCAGACCTTGAAGCACAGAGGCACAGACTAAACAGCAGAAAATTGAAAAATATCGCCTGGTCTGATGAGTCTCGATTTCGCTTTGTAATTTAGATGTAAGGGTCAGAATTTGACGTGAACGCATGGATCTATCCTATCATGTATCAATTGTGGTGGTTTAACAGGGCAGTGGTTATTTTCTTGGCAATCTTCCGACCACTTAGTAACCAGTTGAGCATGCTTTAAATGACGCACCCTGCACGAGTATTATTGGTCACCATGTCCACAGTGTATCCATTTTCTGCTGGAAGCAGCTTCCAGCGCTGTCAAAAGCTCAGATAATCTCAAACTGGTTTCTTCAACATGACAATGAGTTCACTGTACTCACTTTCATGAGTACAATAGAGCAGTAGTCATGACTGCTGTACTGTACTCATGACAGTTGGAGAAATGTTTCCAGCACCTTGTTGAATCTGTACTGCGAAGAATTACATTTTCTGGTGGCAAAACGAGGCCCAACCTAGCACTAGCAAGATTTAGCTAGTAAAGAGGACAGTTAGTGTAAGTATTTAAACGTATTTCAATTAGTTTCCTTAACAATCATTGCTACATATACTAACCTATTCCATGATGACAAATAACTCTAACTAGTCCTGTGTTATTTCAGCATAAGCGTATATACGTTTATATATGTTATAAAAGTCTGTGGTAGCACTTTAATATTCCTAAGGTTAGGGGTATAATGATCTTTTATTATTTAAGCACACACCTATTGTCATTCATTTTTACAAGGACTTTTGTTTTTCCAAGTTGTGGCTTACTGCCCAGCCAAACCAGTAAAAGCCCTAAGTGTACCCAAATTAAATGACAGCTTTTGCTGTTTGCTCCAGTAAACTATCATTTTACAAAGCTGAATGTTGAAACACGATATTTTACTTTCTGCACCAACAACAAAACCCGATCTTGTGTTTCGCACGCATTTCCATATGATCGTTTCTCACAAAGGCCGGGTTAAAAGTTCAAGATAAGAGCTGAAAAAATAGAAACAAATGCAAATGTCGGCGAAACTGAGAAGTCATTCAGTCTAAGCAAAAAAAAAAAAAAAATAAAAAATCAGCTTTTCATACAGAATGAAGAAATGAAACTGAACAGTGAATGACTTAATCATCAAGCCCACCTAAAGAGCTATGTTGGCATCACGGGACAATTCATATTCTCTAGTTCTCTGTGTAATTCGGGCTGTCACACTGACCTGGCTCTGAACATGAGGCATATGATGTGTTGATCCAATGAACAAAAGCTTATTGTTGCTCTGATTAGCCATTTATAGGCCTTGTGGGTCTGAAGCATGTCTCAGTCAGCCCACTAGCCACTGTGTTGAAAGTTCAAATCTAAAGTTGGCGCTCTGTACTTCCAGCCTCTTTTGCATGCTTTCCTAATCATGGCTATCCAACCTGATGCTTGTGCATGACAAGAACAAAAAATAGTTAAACTCTTCAAAGCAAACCCAGGTTTAGAATTAAAGTGCTCATTTCAGTGCCTTCATTAGTTCCAGTAAGGCATACTTCATGGCATGTGAAAATGAGGCTATATAAGGTGATTGGGGCACAGCCATCTCCATTGTTATGCTTGGCACAAACAGCAGGGTCTAGTTGTGGTTGGTGTTTGCGTGCTGGAGGAAGCTAAACAGAGAAGTCTGTCAGAGCAGCTCCGAGACCATGTGAAGAACGACTGATGGAACACTTGACCCAAAGCCGTTCTCAGTTTGAACTGTCACACACTCTTATGACACAGCTCGAGGCATGCCGTCATGAGTGTTAGACTACACAGTAAACACATTCATTTGGCCATGCATTGTAAAGCACAAACCAGTTCATGGACAAAAAGAATTTATTAAACAGCTTTAAAAAAAATGTTTGTGACTCAGGCTATACCCTTTGCCCTATTTTGCCTAAAACATATAAAAAACACAACAAAAACTTTCTGATGCAGCACTTTCAAGGCAAAAAACTCCTAAAACACCTTACCTGATTTTAATTTGGCCACTGCCATCTCCTTGTTCACCTCTCCATCACTTACAGGACTCCTGCTATTTTCAGATTGCTCTCTGGAAGTCCTACGTTTTAAACACTCGCCCCCTCCACGGGCTTTAAACTCGCGCAGACAGGGAACGTCAATACCTGTGTCATCATCTGTCATCTAGCTATGAGACCAAGTCTGAAGGCTGGTTGCAACTAGGAGCACAGGTGTTGGTTATTTCCTGTCGCTCACGAGGTTGTGCACCATCAGTTCGCCTCCTCTCCCCTCCCCCAGGAGTCAGACTGTCTAAGGGAGGACATTCAGCACAAGCGACCTCAAAGCTGGGTTTTTTTTTTTGGTCATACCAACACAGTTGTGGCTTTCCATCTGCCCTCCTCACCAGATTTGGATTTTTATTACTTTGAACACTTCCTTAAACTCTAACTCAGAGTAAAGCGTCACTGTTTTGACACAGTGAAGAAGACACAGTGCACATCCCAGATTCGGGCGGGAACAAGACTTCCAGGGAGCATTCTAAAAATCACAGGAGTGTGCAAAGGCTTCAAGCACCAAATCAACAGACAGTGGCCAAATTTGAATCCAGGGAAGTTTTTTTTTTTCTATTCATCAGGTGGAGTCATTTAACTTATTTTTTTTTAAAAACTGTGCTTTCTATTTTACATTGTATTTTTATTTATACACAACATCAGTTAAATGCACTGATTCATACACAGTATCATGACATCCTCTTTGTGCTCCAGCATGACTTTTTTGTGGCACAGATCACTGACCTGCATCCACAGTCACGATGCACATCAGTCATCTGTTAAGTCACTCCTCCATGCAACAGACTTTAAACAAACACATTCCTAGACGAGATGTCCTTTAAAGTCCATTAAGACGGTTTACAAATGGCACAAAATACAAGAATAACTTATATAAAGTCACAAGTCTCACTCTCATTTTTGACATTTCTAACTTCTCTGAAGTATGCAGGACTGACATTTTTTAAAAGAACAACTATTTAACTGTTTAAACCACGCAGGCTGGTTTAAAGATCGCATCAATGCTTCTGATGCTTCTTATTGGATTTTAACCTTAACTACAATAAACCAAATGAGATTTTGCGCCTTTCTGACTAGAGCCCAGTCAAATATAAAACAGAGTATTTGAGTGCAAAACATTCCCATCACATGCCACGTTTCTCATGACAGAGCTACATATCCACAAACACCATTAAGCACCAGCCGAGTCCCCCCACCAGAAACATGGTGATCTGCATGCTGTATATAATCAGGTCATTAAGCACACCCAAGTCCAGTCGCCGGTGCCCCAGCAAAAGCAGGATGACAGACAGCTTGTATTGCAGGCGCAGGAGCACACGCACGCTGATGTACTGCAGGAAGAAGAGCGCAGAAAGCGACACCCAGAGCAGAGAGGTCAGCAGGCTGCAGCCAAAGTAGAGGAGGAAGCGGAGGAAGCTGTACATGCAGCGTGAGCGCAGGTACAGGTCAAAGTTATTGTACTTAGTCCGCACTAGCTTGGAAGTGTGTGCCGACCCACAGGCCGAGTGCATGCAGGTGGTGTGGGGGCCATGGAAACTGCGCACCCGCCGTGGGATGGGGATCACAGGCATGGATGGGCTACAGGAGCCCAACAAAGTGCACTGGAGTCCTTGATCCAGATGTGAAAGTTGCTTCAGGGGAGGCAGTCAGCTTCATGGGGAGGGGATCCAGGATGCTCGCTTCCCTCTGCTGTCAGTCAGGGGTTCTCTTTAAAAATGGAACAAGGCTCTGTGGAGAAATTAAGATAGTTAACATGCTTTTAAATGCACATTCAAACGGCACACACACCTACAAGAAAGGCAAGCTTATGCAAACAATACCCATAGATATGCACGTTGAAAAAGACCTATGTATATTAATAAAACTTAAGCTAGTGATCATTTTTGGATGATTAAACCATAGCCACAGCATAGTATATGCAACCCCAAAGCATCCTTTCTTCATATTGTGGTCTAGAGCTAAGTAACAGTGCAGAATCTTACATGAAACACCGAGACGTCTTCCTCCACAACGAAACAAAATATCACGGCTGTTTGACTCGCATACGTCCAGAGGATTGCATCACATTATTTAAAATTTCCAGCAACATGCATACAAGCTTTATTTTCCTATTTTTTTCTTTCTCAAGATAAACCGTGAAGGCGGCAGCGAGCCGGCGCGTTTACGTCCTGTCGCAAAATATACGAGTCATCCTGCTGTGACGGCAGAAGCCGACTTAAAGGGGAAGTGCTCCTCAAGAAAAGGTGCTTGGTTTGGATTTGTGCTTGTTTGCTCGTATGTAATGTTCAGCTGCTTTGCAGTTATTTTAGCAACCACATATTAGGCAAGTATGACGTATGGTTTGCGCAATATGTCGACTGTAGATATGTGTGTAGGCCTACTACAACTCGAAGGCTATTAGTTTAAGCTAACTTCAAGGGTCAGAGTTTCACATCCATTTGGCCTTCAGACCACATTTCTTCAGCATGAATAACGTTTAGAAAAGCAGCACGCAGTTTCTGGATATGTTACAGTCCTTACAGTGTGCAAATAAGATCCAGGAAATATCACATTACCATTTTATTATGTTTTTCTTTCTTTCTTTTTTGTTGTTTTGCCTCTGTACACCATCTCAGTGGATTGTAAATTAGCAATGATAATATGTGATTGAAGTGCAGTGTTTTGCTTTTAATTCAAGGTGGTTTTTGTTTTTTTGTTTTTAAATTTTTTACATAAAATATATATATGGAGTGGCCAAGTTTAAAAAAAAATCTAGTACATCCTCAAGAAGTGGTCAGCAATGCCTAAAGGTGTGAAAGACCACGGAAGGTAACTACAGTGCATGATGACAGAATTCTTTCCATGGTTAAGGAAAACAACTGCACAAGTCAAGAACTCCTACAAGGAGGTAGGCGTATGATTTTCAATGCCTAAAGTCGAGAGATGCCTTCATGAATGGAAATACAAAGGGTTTGCAGCAAAGTGCAAACCACTGGTTAAACTCAAGACTAGGAAGGAAGTAGGTAAGATTGTATTTGTCGGAAACGTTGTCAGCACAGTTCTGAAGAACAAACAAACAAACTTTGGACAGATGAAACCCAGAGTAACTAACACCAAAATGATCATAAGAGATAAACATTGATGTGAGTTTGGCCGATTAAATTCGCGCATCAGAAAATGGAGGACTGTGTATAAAACTGGTAGCAGTTCTAAAAAGTTCATGCAGAATTTTGCATAAAACTCCTTGAATTAACACATAAATATATATATATATATATATATATATATATATATATATATATAAAATCACAATAACATCTGGTTGGTGTGTTGTTTACCACACCAAATGCAATAAAAGCTACCATTTAGGACTGTTGCATTAGACTGCATTAGTTTACCTTGACCTATTAAACCTACGTGTGTTAGAGAAGCCAGCAAATTGGAGTCCTGTAACTTGCGGCCGTTTTAGTGAAAAGACGCTGTAAAGGGCAGTCTGCAAACCAAACACACTGTTGCTATGCGTGTCCATTTGGACGTCCTCATAAGCTGTGTGCCACATAAACATGGTCAAGTCTCTCTGTATATCACGTAACCTTCACTGGGCAGATTTATTGGTCAGCCCAAGGATTACATCTCTGGTATCTGTCCGCAAGCCAGATGGCAGCAGGTGACCATAAGTCATAATAAATGCAGGGGTATTTTTTTAAATTTTTTCAAAGGCGTTTATTACAGTTGTTAATAGGGATCTGGGTCACTTTGCTAAGAATTTAAAGGTGTATTATGCAACATTAGAAAAACAAACCTATAATATTTTATCAAACAAACATAAAGCTGTCACCGAGGCTGAATATATGAATCTGTGTGCTTTTCTTTTGCATTATGATTGATTTTAGTAATGAAATCCATAGCATAATAATTTGAGTGGTAGCCAAAGTCTGAAGTCAGCTCTGACCTTACAAATTTAATGGCCGTATACTTATTAAAATGAGTATTTTCTGTGCTCACTGGCACAAAATGTTAGCGCTTTCCATTATAAGTTTGTAGTGGTTCTCTTCACTCCTTGAATCAAAAAATGTCTCTCGTCGATCTCCCTTTCCCCCCCAATTTATTTCTGTATTACTTAATAAATCTAAAACTGCACCATACACTTTATATATATATAAAGTTTGATAAAAGTTATATATTTGATAAAAGTTACACTGTAATTACAATAAAATCTGTTCTCATCAAAACCTGCATTTCAGTTGTTGTGTATAATCTCCGTCTGTATCACAACTGTGGTAAAAAGTGTGTGTGGCACTGGGCATAGATAAGTTAGTGCAGCCTTTAAACCCACTCATATTCTATATGTTGCAGACAGTATTGTTGTATTCTACAGATGCCTATATTGCTTCCTTCAGTGAGATATTTACCAAGAACGTTTTCTCTTAAAGAGCTCTTAAAAGCTCAGGGTCGACACTTTGAATGCTGCATTTCATCATCATTTGCTCATGTAATCATTAGCGCTAATGTATAAATGTGATCTTTGGCTTAGCGAGAGACGACTTCTGTCCAAGCTTCAGGTGAAAAACAAGGATAATTCTCATTTTTAATAGAAAAAAAATGTTACCCCCTGGAAATGTGAACCTTAAATCTGCATGTTATTCCCACTAGGGATAGAGGCTGAATCCACACTTTTCTTCATGGACAATTTTATCACAACCCAGTCATATAAAAGTATCCAATAGTTCGCTTTTAGCTGTACACGCTTTTTTTTAAAAAAAAAATTTATTTACCAAGCTTTGAAATGGGTCTTTGGATCTCTTTGGGGACAAAACCTGCAGCACAGGTTTTTGGACTGATTCCACTTGGTGAGAAACTTTCCTGCCTATCTTTCTCCGTAACTCCTCTTGAGACTTAAACTTTTAATGCGCTTTGGTTCTCTGGTTCTTGTTAAAAGATAAATTGTGAACATTTAGGGAAAAAAAAGGTCTTGAAAGCAAAGATACATATCCCGTTCTTGGGTATAAATAATACTGGCCCAGTAGAAAGGGACACGTGTGAAAACTAAAGAGCAGAATAAGATGAATATGGAAACAATAAAACTTTCATTAGTGGAAAACCAAGTTTACTGCATCTTAAACACATTCACTAGCTCTCAAAATCTTATTCAGCTCACTCTTATGCAATTTACATTTATTTTTAATTGCTATCAGTCACTTAAACTACAAATCAAACTAAACAGAGCAAGCAGAGTTTTAGTTTGGAAACCTTTTCTGATCATTTTACATAGATGTGTGTCACACTTTTCATTCCTTTACTTTTATTTTCTGAAACATTTATTCCTTGTTGGATGAGACTTTTCAGCTTGGATTTCAGCCGAAGAAGGAAAACATTTTAATTTACCACCACTGGAGGGAGCTATTTCTCCAGGTTTCCCCTCGCATGGCTGACTAAAGGGCACGGCACTTAGCTATCTCTTCTTTTCCTCCTTGAGGCTCTTCTGAACAAAATCCACCTGCTATGTTATTGCCTTCTTTCATAAATTAGTACATTTAGTGCCATTACAGCTGCAAATGTCACCCGCCAAATGGTGCCAAGTTCAGATGTTGGCTTCCCCCCGCATCTGGTTAATAACTTCCCATGTGCTGAGGAAGCTCCGATGTATCTTACCATTACCAAGAAAAATGATGTCAATAAAGTAGATGCTACTGATTTAGGACATCCAAAAGCCTCTGTAATGGATCTTTGCTGCATTATGGCAATGTTACTGACTCATATTTGTCTCTTCCAAACCATGAAGAAGAGGTAGAGCGCTGCCTCTTCTTCACGAGGGTGGAGGTTAGTCAGGGGTAATATTCTCTGCTTCCCCCCCTCTAAGTTTACAAGTACCTGAGGGATGGTGCTTTTAAAATGTCCTCGCTCTGGCTACTCCTTCATTCACTGACAAACTGCAGAAGGCCCAATCTACTCTGTAATTGCATCCTGGTGGAGTGGAAAAAATAATCCACAGCTGAAGCTATCCGCCCTCCACCTCCCACACTCAAAACCTTCCACCAATACACTGCCTCTATGACCCAAAGAGTGTCCAGAGTAAGCAAGATTAAAGGGGCAACATGTCAAAAATCCTCTTTGACTTCTTGGTCTAAATCAATTAATTCATTAACTAAGTAGAGGTCACAGCCAATAGTTTGGGCTAAGACAAATTAAATCAATTAGTCGGGCTTATAAGATGAGGAAGACTTTAATTAGTGAAAGTTTAATCAAAGCCATTTTTTTTGCACTGTGCTGTGTTATGAAGAAGCTCATTGGATCTTCTATAGAAAGATCTATTGGGCCTGTCAGATGAAAGTTTGGCCACATATTATAGAAAAAAATGTCTGTGCAGTTGTTCCTTGGTCTGAGGATGTGTTTATGTTGAGTAATCATTTAGTTCTAGAAAAATGCAAATCATAAATAAATAAATAAATGTAATGAATAAAAATGTGATAAAAGGCCCTAACAAACGACCGACTTCCAGGACAGTACAGGATGCCAAGCTTCAGCGAGAGAGAGAGAGAGAGAGAGAAAAAAGTAACTACCCAATTAAACCAATTAAAATAAAACATGACACACGCAGCTAGGTCACACGGCTGCTTCCAAGTTCCTTTGCTATATAAAGATGAATTATTACCATTAAGCAAGGAGCTACAAGCCTGTTCGGTGTTTCATCATCTCTTGTGCATGTGTTTCCCTTAAGTGCATGCATCCTTTGTGTCTTTCATAATCCTGTCAAACCATCTGTTAGCATTAAAACCTGCTCCTGTTGCGGTACAGATTTATTTGGCCAGATATTACTTTGAACTATTGTATCTCAAAGTTGTGTGAGTTGTGTTTCGTAACCACTGGAGCAAACATCCAAAACGCAACCACTAAAAAGTTAATGTGTCAGAAGCAGTGGTTTTGTTTAACTTTGACACCTCCATGTCTGTTCTGTTGTCCTGTCCTGCTCTCTGTCCTCAGACACATGTGGCTGGATTGGTCCAGGCTGGTGTTAATCCTTGGCATGTGTGTACTAGGCTGGATTATGAGCGGATGTGGAAACATCTGTATGGGTGACTGAGAGGGTCAGGAGGCTCAGACATAGAAAAAAAGGGCTCTCTTGCATGTATGATGACCTGCAAGGGGTATGGTGAAACAGCACCAGAAGTTAGGTCAGGTGTGTGTGGAGGGAAAGTGAGAGTCAGATTGTAGAATTGCTTCTGTTTTAATTAATTATTGGGACAAAAATGACAGCATGAATGAAAACTAATGTACCATGAGGAAGGAGTTGTTGATCACCACTACTGATAAAAATATAGCTGACTGCAAGGGCAAAGAACAGCAATTCCTTAAATAGCTACCTAAGGCTAGGTTCAGAGTCCATGTTATTGTAGCCGGTCTGGCCTTAAACTCTTATTGCCGATAGTTCTCTGCGTTGTGTTGTGCGAATGACCAGAGGAGTCAGCTCTCACTTTGCCAGCTGGATGGATTTATTCTCCCAGAACTGTTTAAAATAAAAACAAAACAGTACAGCACTTCACTTTACTGGACTTCTGCATGAACACCTCTCCTCAGTGGGGCCTCTAGGCGACTGAGGTGCAACATCACAATAAATCCAATTAACAAATAATACTGCTAAAATGTATTTATAATCATATATAACAAACGAAAATGTGTGAACATCGTGAACATATAGTGACAATTACCTCATCAACAAAATTATACTTTAGGGAGACTTCATTTACCAGTGGCAATTTTACATATTTTTTTAGTTACATATATCTAACAGCAAGTTGAAACAGTGAACATGAATCACAAACAAACAAAAGATATAACCAGTTCACATGACACAAAAATAAAAGAGGGAACTCACATACCTGTTTAAAATAAAAACAAAACAGTACAGCGACTTCACTTTACTGGACTTCTGCATGAACACCTTCAAGGGAGAGAGAAGGATAGCGGACCACATGAGAAGCCACGTGCATGCTCCTATGCTCTCATCAGAGATTGGCTAACTAGCATGTTACAATAAAGTGCTGTACTCGACAGAAAAACTAATTCACACTAAAATATCGAACAGAACTGTGAGACAAAATGCACAAAGAGAACGAGCAGTGTTTGAATTACTTTTAGTTACTTTAACTGTGTTCATTCGCTCTGTAACTGAGAACACTAGCGTACACTCGCCTCTCCTCAGCGGGGCCTCTAGGCGACTGAGGAAAATAGCGCGCAGCTACAGGAAGTGACTTCGTGGGAAGTCAAAGGTCACACAAACAAAATAAAAGCTCCCAAAATATAAATACAGAAAATAAACATATATAAATAAACACATATACATAACCAATACTGACAAAGCAAGATAACACTGCAGGATGGATCTTTGGTGAAATATAAATTATTTTTTAAAACACCCGTTACATCATTACTCATGCATCCATTTTCTAAATAGCAATAAACACGTCTACAACTGGCGCAAAAATGGATTTTGTCTCTATGAGTATTTCCCACCTTTGTAATAACAGTAGGGTTTAACTCACTACACACTGGCATTATTAGTCATGTAGTTGTTTTAGGTGGCTACTTTAAGCTAATAGCTGTTTGCTAGCCCATGCATGACTTCAGCTAATACAGATAAGTAGTCTGGACCACTCCACCATATTTGTGAAGTTGGTACCTTTTAGAAAATACAAATAACACATACAAGGAGGTGTGTTTTACAGTTTTGATGAGTATAATTCTTGCATTTTCTTATATTGTAACTTTGTAATGAACATGCTATCAATGGATGCATCTTGCTAACCAAATAAGATAGCATTAGCTGATAAATTAGCATCCTCAAGTCTAAAAATGGTCTTGATTGTCCTCCCACTGTTTCTATTTTGCATACTTGTTGTGGTTTTGTGTTAACAACACTTTGTCAATGCTTCTTACTCTAAAATAACTAGATGCCATTGCTCTAAAAGTAGGATCAAGGATTCTTGGTGTAGTAGTTGACATCACAGTGGCTACATTCATCCTTTATTTACAAGCTGAGAGTCTAACTGAAGGAAAAAAATCAATTTCACATACACAAATGCTTTAAAGTTTTAGTCAAGCTGTACAAGGTATAGTATAAATAATATTTGGTTCTAATGAAATGGCTGAAACAAAGGAATCGTTAGCTAACATAATGTTAATTGTTATCTCGTCATGAGATAAGCAGCTAGTTTAGATGACATTATGAAATAAATTTAGTGGTGTGGTAGCCCAGTGTTGATATGCTGAGTGAACTAACAGCTGCTGTGTGAACTAACATCTGCTGTGTGAACTAACAGATTTCTAGAAACATCGGGATAACTGTAAGAGCCAAAGTGAAAAAAAAAGGATGTTTTAATGTTGAAATTTTGCATATTACAAATCAAACTATATTACCAGTTTTCTACCATACACATCTATTTAAAAAAATCTGTTTTTGTCCTTGCTCATCACAAACCTTCAATGAGACCATGTCCTTGGGGTTTGTGTTTTGCATATAGAGACATTTCTATCTAGCTTGTGATGCACAGACATAAATATGCATGGGTGATTTAGAGAGCAGGGGAGACTGGGGGGATTAGGCCCGCTTCACTTCATACTGGGAGAGTTTGAGGAAGGAGGAGGTTTACATCAACAAGCCCTGATTTATGTTGGAGAACAGATGGCAGAGAAATTGCTCTGTTTGGAAAAGATGTGCAGTTCATTTCAGCTGATATGAGAGAGGGAGGGAGAGAGACAGAATTGATTGGCATGGACAGTGAGGGCTGAGATGCTGCTGCTCTAGAAATGGTAGGGTGAACTTTACTTTTACTTAAAAGCAAGTTAAACTGGGAGCTTTTCTTATCACAAGGCTTTTACATTCGCCACAATATCCACGATGATTTTGTGATGGGCATTATTTTACTGAAATGTATCTTATTTTTATAGCCAACAGTTGACTTGTAATGGTTGTGTGAACCCTCTTGGCTTCTGAAAGTGGACAAAGCACAAATAACATAAGAATGACTGGTTTAAATAAATGATTGGTAATTTTGAGCATATGTTGAGTCCCCTTGTTTACATCATAATTGATTTTTAGTCAGGAGAACAGTTTGAAACAAGAAAGAAATAGCGAAAAATTGTAAAATTAGCCATAAAACTGGTTGGATTCGATTTCACACTGTGTGTCTACCACACCCATCTTCAGCTTTTTTTTTTCGGGAAACACATGCTTAGAGTTGTATGGCTGAAGCTTGAAGGATGAAGCTTTACTGGCACCAGAATGGAAAGTAGAAGTGTCAGAAATAGTCATATGGTGGTGGTGAAGAGGTGACAGTCATTTTAAACTCTTGCTACAGGCCATCTATACTGACTCTTTAGAACTGTCTCCATTTGTTACCCTACTTGAATCAACAAGCTTGTCCACCACACATCGGCATCTCTGATGTACACACTGTTGTCAATTAAGAATCCATACACTATCATTACATCAAATAATTGGAAACCTGATACAGTGACCACATACTGGTTCAGATCAATACAGCTCCCACTTCCAGTCAGCACATTTGGACACACCCAGTCTAAGAATTTTACTATATAATTGATTTATGGAGATTTAGTCTACAGGGACATATCGATCCAGATGAGGTAGCTTGGATTGTATGTGGGGAGTCATTATTATTGTTATGATTAATATGAACAAACACCCATATGCCTGAGAATTCTTAAAAAGACCAAAAAACATTATGATTTCAAATCAGAGGAACAGTCTTTGGCCATAAAGCAAACTGCCATAAGGCTTCTTGATTTTAACAGGCTTGCAAACAGAAAAAGGTCAGCACTAACGAGAGCCCCTGAGTTAAGGATGTGTCGATACAGACAAACTGAGATGGGTTAGAAACCCAGGATGTGTGATCTGACTGGATGTCAGCCTGTGTTTGCATGTTTTTGTGTAAACAGACTCACAAATATATGGTTCAAGTGAAAGAAAACTAGTAAAGTAATGCTCGGACCACTAGCCACCATTAGCTTGATTGGCCTGAAAGGTCATCGGGGTCAATTGATGGGTCAATCACATTGTCGATTTGATGACCCAACCACATTGGCTTGGCAAACAGAGGGCTGGGTGCTGGATACACTTGCTCCTTCTCCCTTGGCTTGAGTTATTGTGCATGCCAAGGCTACGATACATTACTGCAGAAAAATCTATCCGATCACTTATGCTGATTTACGTTTGGACTGTGCTGCCTTGTCAAGCCTCTTGACCAGCTCGTGTAAACATTTTAATGCAAGAAGATTTATGCCGCAAATCATTTCACAGTGGAAAAAATATGAGTGCATGAGATGTGACATTGAAATGGCGTGTTTGTGCTGGATTTTTGAAACCAGGCTCAGTAAGTAAGAAATATTATATTTTATGTGTGAGCTTTCTAAGATAGGTTTAAAAAACAAAACAAAACATACAACTATCTCTAACCGTCTTCACTGATGTATCGGTTACTGCCAGGCCCACATGTGAATTGGACCAAAACTAAGCCTAGATAGAAAGGACAAGATAAACGCATCAGTTTTCTAAGCCCGTCTCCTAACCTGTAACAAAGTGCCAGGAGTCCTGCGTATCTTTATCTGCGGCCCATTAATGATACAGCAAGTACAAAAGTACCCCAGCTCAGATACCACTCTTCCTTTAACTGGCCAAACCCAGAAAGCCTGGGCTATCAGAAAGAAATACCTCCACCTTTTTCCCAGTGACATGATGCCAGGGTCAAAAAGTTAAGGGTCATGAAACCAGGTGACCTAACCCAAAGCTAACCTCAACCTAATACTGCAAAGTCTGATCTACATGTTGTCTACACCCATTCTTAAATATCTGGTTCACTGACTATAAAAAATCAGTTTCCTGTTTGGAGTTAGGCTTATAATATAGGTTTAGAGTAAAAATTACATGAACATAAAACAAATCTAGTGAGATAAAAAACATGCATGCAAGTATGGACTATGGCACCTTTACGTTCTTATAGGTTTAGCATTAAAAATCAAATGCTGCAGCTGCTTGTTAATATAGATGTTTATACTATATGTGTATACTAATCCTGCCACCTGGCTGGAACTGCTTATTTTCTTCTTAGCTGTCCACACCTCCCACCCATCTCCATCTTTTGCTCCAGATGTAAGCAGCACCTCATATTTCTTTAGTTGCTGACTCATAAAGTCAGTTGGTGTTTATGGGATTCCCGCAAACGTGTATGCCATTTATTGAAAGACGGGTACAGCGTTGCATTTTATTCCTTAGCATATGCTAAGGAATAAATTCTGACACATAGTAAAAGCAGTACTCACTGGTAATAAAACACACACAGACATAAAAAGTATAAATGAAACAAAAATCAGGTTAAGGATATCAGTCAACAAGTCTGCTGTTTTTACAATAGCTGTTCAGCAGCGCTGCAGATCAGGTGTCCAGCCTCACACACGGTGACCCCAGGTTTGCAGGTTTGCGGTTACCTCAAACTCCTCCAATATTAAACACAGACATCTATTATCTGTAACTGGTCTCCATTTACACAGGAACACATACATGCAAGATACACGTGCAAGTGCGCACACACAAGTATGTGTCTTCGCATGTGCACGTGCGCTCTCTTTGGTCATGCAATGTGCATGTGTGTAGGTGTGTACATGTGAACGAAAGACAATGAATGTGCTCAAAATAAAATATTTAGGGGAGAGAAACACATAGCCTGTAAAGTGCCTGCGGTAAACATCATCGGGAGGAAGAGGAGGAGGAAAAAAGACGAGGCAGGTAAAGTGGAATTTTGTGGTTATGCACGCTTAGGAGAGGAAAATAGGCAGCATTTATTTGTGAGAATTTCCACTTGACAGCAGCTTTTAACTACATGATTTATTAGTAAATAAATTTAGGCCTGATTGTGGATGACAGTGGTTTGAATTGTAGTGAATTCACACTGAACCTTTATTACATCTTTCAAATTCTGTGTTTCCTGTATACCACTCTTTTAGGACATTTTTGAACTTTTTTATAATTTTATAAAAAGGCCCATAGCTACTCACCATCATGGACACCTAAACTGGACAGCATGAGCAGCCAAACCAAACAGTCCATGCACGACTCCAGCAGTACACCCAGCAGCCTGACTCATCTTGCAGCTGACTCCTGCACAGCTCTCAGTATCTTCTGATTGTCTCAGTCTGACAGCATATGTGACGTCCTGTTTGATTTGGTTAAGCCTCTGAATTGTTTGGCCCACGCGGAAGCAGCTGAAACTAAAAGTAGGAAGTCGGAGAAGTCATCATCTTCCATGTTAATTTGTTAATTTGCTAAGCTGTTGATAGCCAGTTGTATGCAGTATTGGACTAGACTTCATTTAAGCCACACAGCAACCTCATATGCTAAAACAAATCCAATGCTGATTATTAGGGGCTCGAAGACTTTAGTGAAAGGTGGGATATACTCCATATGTTGTAATAAAGAAAAGACGAAGAATTTAAATGTTGAGGTTTTCTGGTTGGTTCATTTTTTTGAAGCCCTTTAAGCCTATAAATTATGAGTACACCTTGGTAATTCTGTCACGGTACTCCCTCATCCAAAATCTTCACCCGCTCCTTTGGGAAAATCTCTTGGTCTTTGGCTTCTAAATCACATTGTTCATAGCTAATTAGGTCTGTAACTGCTTGCATGCAATTAGGTTTTAGTTATTTATCCTAGAAAATACCAACTTGTTGCATCTAAAAACTGCTAAGATGCTATAATAGCTTGTGGAACCACCCTCAGCCTAACTTGAAGTAATTAATTTCTGTATGACAGTCTCTCAGGAGCCACCTTCTTAACAATGTTGCTTCGGTTCAATTCATTTTTATTCATATAGTGTCAAATCACAATTGCCTCAAATATACTACTAATATAAGTTCACTGAAGTTTGCAGGTTTTATTTATGCACAGCACTCTTAAGGGCCCTCAACAGCATTTTATTGAGGCTGAAATTTGGACTTGCCACACCTGGATTCTTTTTACACTACTCTGTTGTAGATTTGCAGTTGCTCTTGGGTTCATTGTTCTGTTGCATGGTCCAATTTGGACCAAGCTTTAGCTGCTGGACAGATGGCCACGTTTGACTGTACAATACTTTGGTATACAGAGAAGTTAATGGTTGACTCATTGACTGCAAGTGACCCAGGTCACATGGCTGTAAAACAAGCCCAAAGCATCACCCCTCCACCACCGTGCTTGGCATTTGGTATGAGATTTTGTGCTGATGTGCGGTGTTTGGTTTCCATCAAACACAGTGCTGTGGATAATGGCCAAGCATTTCTGCTTTGGTCTTGTCTGTCTGAATGAAATTGTTCCAGAAGTCTTGTGGTTTGTTCAGATGTAACATTGCAAACCTAAGCTCTGCTGCCATGTTCTTTTTACAGTGAAGAAAATTTATCCCGGCACCGCTTCTAAACAAACCAAGCTTTATCAGTCTTTTTCTAATTGTTCTGTCATGAACTTTAGCATTCGTTATGCTAACTGAGGCCTGGAGAGTGTGAGATGTAGCTGTTTGGGTTTTTTGCAGTTTCTCTGAGCATTACACAGTCTGACCTTGCTGGGATGACCACTCGTTGGAAGACTTTGGCATTGTGTTAACATATACTACAGCCAGCAAACTGCCAAAACGTCTGCTTCTATAGAGGCGCTCGCATTTGATTCACAGCTTCTTGCTGCTACGTACCTTCTTAATTCATTAGATTTTCTTTTCGCTATTTTTCGCAGGACTGGATCAAGTCTTGTGAAAACTGCTTTCTATTTTCTAGTTTAAGTTTTAAAATAGTATGCTGTTGTTTGGACTGTTTTGTTCTAATTAAGATATTGTAATATGAAAAGAACATCAATTTTCTCATTTTATTATTTTATCAGCTTGTACTTTTAGTTTCCTGAGCGTAGACAACTTAAAAAAACTCTCAGACTCCAGCTCTTTTTCTGTGATTAAAGGTTAGAGCTACACATTTTTTGCCTCCAGAAGCCACATTTTCAGAGCTGTTTACCAACATGACAATTAGGTCTTTCTCCTTGTATGTTTTCATGCAACTATAGTGCACTTCAGAGCTTGTTGTGACTTATCCTACCCAGGTGGGGTTTTGTCTCAGTCAGCTTGGTACAAAGAGCGTTTAGCCTCTCCTGAATAATGAGAGCATCCGGCAGATGGGGACCTAGGGATCGAAACCTGAGAGTGACATTCGACGCATGCACACACACACACACACACACAGAGGGGACCTGGGGACTAAATGTCTTCAGGTGGTTGGTGGCCGTGGCGTTTCTTCTGGACATGTCACCTAACCCACAACTCTCCCTGACCCCTGCTGGGTTTCCATGTTAAAGACTAAATGGAGCAGAAGTAGTGGTTGGTATATGCATATTCTCTCACCTGGCGTTGAAGCGAAAGTGTCTGCTCTGGTTTGAGACGTCTTGGTATTTTTCTTATGCAGTGTTTGATTTGTATTTGCAAATAAATAATAAGTAAATGCCAACAGACATCCAAAATTACTTCACGCAGCAAACTTAAAAAAAAGAGGCCTAATGAAATATACAATCAATGAATCCTCACGGGGAATTGCAAAATGAAACCTCCTTTTAACATTTTATACTTATTTTATAAGTATGCCATGCTGTGGTTCAGCATTCACACAAGTTCTTGTCCCAGCTGTCAAGCAATCAGAATTACTGTATATTTGTTGGCCACATCTACGACTCGCCCTGAATGCGGTGCTCAGTAACTTATTGCCCCGTCCCTAACCTTTCTGGGCAGAGGGAGCATCCATCATCTTAAAGTGCGATCTATTCCGGTCCACCTTCAGCCGAGGTGAAGGGGTGGGGACCGCTGAGCCAACATGTGTGCCGGCACAACTTATGGGCTGTCAGCACAAAGTGCAGAGCCTTGCCGGAAAGTGACAACCGCCGAATGACTGACAGTGACATTGCACCATCATCTCCGCTCTGCATATGAGTGTGTGCTTACGTTTGTGTGCTTGCTTTCCCATAATTAAAGTTATATTTCTGCCTTTGCCCCAGAGGATCTTTTTAATTTTTTTCCTGCAGTCTTCACAGAGCAAAGACTGCCACTCATCATTATGATGCCTTCATTACTGCCACCTGAAAATGTGACTGTGCCATATTAAACAAACCTTCACTGCTGCAGTGTTGACTCTCATCTTTTCTCAAGAGACCATTTTTATTTGTACGTTTCAGCGTGGCTCTATATTTTTAGATCTTATTCACCCAACCATGTTCATGTCTTTCCTGTTGATGCCTCAGAATTCTGTTGCTGTCTCGGTGCTATAACAGTCTGCCCCTGTCTTTTCTCAAATTTTCTCCTACGTGACTCCTCCTCCTCTTTTATTTCTCATTTTTTACCTCAGTTTTTCCTCACTTTTGTGTATTCTCGCCTCTCCTTTATGCCATGTGCTCTCTCACTGCACCCCTCCCCCTCCCCCCGCCGACTCTCCTCTTTCCCATCAGCACCCAGGGACTGATGAATGCGTGGCCTCCTATTGATCGCAATGGGTGATGGATGATGGCTGGGAGATGAGTGATGGGGTGCAGGCAAAGGTGCCAATAAGGGGGCAGCCAGAGGGTGGGGTCTCCCCTACTGGTGTTAATGGGAGAAGACTAGGAGAAACGGCCGCTGTAGCAGCCGCCCAGCTCCGCCTTTTCAGCCCCAGCTACAGCAAGGTGCTGTGTTTTTACTCTAGTTTGCATTTTCTTTTCATGCAGCATCTATGGGTCACACTTTTATGCGTATTGCACATAAATGCACCCCAAGCTCCTACATGTATGTTTTGTGCAACTGCCTGAATTTGCAGAAAGTGTGCTGAAATGTGTTCTGTTGGTAGATGGAGGGTAAGGCTGTTTAAGGGTGCATGTGTGTGGGTGGGGGGCGGCGTATAGGTGGGGTGGAGTGCCCAAGTGGTGGTTAGCACGAAAAGATGATGGATGGCAGGGCAGGAGGGGAAGACTGCTTTGCAGCTTCAAATTGATATCCCAGCAAATGTTTTTGTCTGCTGTGAAAAATGGTGCCGCAACTCTCATCTCCACTCCACTCCAAGCCCACCCCACCCCCAGCCACACACCCCACCCTCTTTGGTCTCTCTCTCTCTCTCGTTCTTCTGGGCTTCTCCCTCTGCAGTGAATCATGCCCCGCAATCCATTTCTAACACCCCGAGCTTCACTCCTCGTTTCCAAGTATTCTGACAGCACCTGATCACAGGCCTGGCTTCCCGGCTTTCCACTCGCATTGCCTACCTGGCCTTCATTTCCTTGTTGCCATAGAAACCCTGCCTCAGTTTATTGTTCAACACCTCTCATCCTTTATCCCTTTCTTTTGCTGTGCCCCTCCTGGCTCAGCATTAAGACCAACCGATCAGAGTGGGCTATCAGTTGTGAGCTATTGCTCCAGCTCCTGGGAGGGAATGAAAGAAAAAGTAAAAGTCCTCCAGAGAGACAGAGATTACTCTCTAATTGAGTTGGTAAAAGAACCACAGAGTTTGGGAAAGCAATGCTATACAGAATCCTTGAATACAAACTTCTTAAAATATGACTTAAAGCAATTGCTTTAGGTGGTTTGCAAATGTGACATTTTTGAATAAAGATAAAAAATAATAATAATGACAAGTGGTAGTCAGTAAAGTATGGGTTGAAATTTAATTATATGTAATCTATATCAACATACTGTGTGGACAAGACTTTATTTTTTTATTTCTTAAGGATTCAAAAAAAAATGGTAAAAACAAATTAAAACATTCCAACAGATGGTGGGCAATGTTTGAGAGTGCTCTAAACTTGGTAGTTATTTAGTAAAAAAAAAAAAAAAAAGTGTTCAGGATGAGGAATGAGAGTGTAATGTTGGGAGAAAGGGATGACGGAGTCGAGCGATAACGGGGGAATAACCGGAGAGATAGGGATGAGCTCACTTCTTTTTCTGTGCTTAAGGAGAGAACCATCTGCAGGAGAGATTGTAGCTCAGATTAGGAGTGAGGCGAGGCTTCGGTGGAGAGGATTACGGCGGCGGAACAGAAGCAGCACTAATAGAGGACAATCCAGCTGCCTGGGACGAGCTCTGCCACCCACCCGGGGAAAAACAGGGAAAAGACAGACAGATATTGGGAGATACAAGCTTCACACTAAAACATGCTTTAAAAGTAGTAGTTTCTAAATTGTTTTAAAGAATTTATTCTAAAATCTTTTGAGAGAAAGACACCATATTAGGAATGATATAAATCCGTTTTTGGTCATCTTACCTTAAGTAATGAATCACTGAAAACCATGAAAACAGAGTTTATTTGTGAAAATCAGAAAAGGACAAAACATATGTATATCATTTTTTGTTTTAAATCCAGTGACGTAAAGAATCACAGAACAGCTGAGGTTTACTTATATTTATATACCCTAAATCTGAGGTTAGAGTTCATCTATCTTTGGCTCCAAGATAACTCTAATCCTAGTTCACTAACTCGGCTGCCTAGTGAAGGGGCCAAGAAGCCTACTCCCATAAGACCAATCTCTCTGACATCTGGGCCTCTGCCTTTCCCTGGGCTCCAGACAGATGTTGGATGACTGTTAAGCTCCCAGGGTTCTTAGGAGAGGAGAAGCGAAAGCTGACTATGGTTTAGCGGTACTTAAGAAAATAGCTTTGTGCCAGTCAAACATGTAAGTATGACAAAAGGTTAGAAAGGCTAACAAAGCCTAATCAAATGTAAACTGAAGACATAAAGAAAAATGTTGATATTTCAGTATTTTGCGCCTACATAGCTTTTAGTTTTGGGGCGTTAGCATGCTAATGTTAGCTGTTATGTCAAAGGATAAGCATTACATCACATTCCCTGGACAAAAGTGATATAAGCATCTGTGTAAGGGGCAGAACAGAGAAGCAGAAAAACTGATAACATTATTTTTGTCTGCTTGGCTGTTTTTTAAACTACAGAATGACCTACTGTGTTAAAACATTTAGTTGATGTAAATGTGCTAACCCTATCAGGGATGTTTTCCTGCCTCTGCTAACTTTAGCACTCTTCTCCAGATTGTGGGGGTTTAGATGCCTTGGTATTCAAAGTCTGTACAGATTTACGATCAGTGTGTAATTAACAAATCACTGGGCACATGGCACATACAAACACAGACGCAAATTCCGCAGTAAGTTACACTTATGTGCTTATTAAGCGAAACACACACAGTCATACACCTGTGTATATGTTTACTGTAATTCTTTTACGGTATGCATTTAAACCTTTAAATGAAAAAACAAATTATTGTTTAATAATTTAATTATTGTGGAAAGTAAAAATCACAGTGTTTTAGTGCTCATTAAAAATTTAAGCTAAAGCTTCTCTTCCTTGCCACAAGGGGTCGCCACAGCAGGTAGATCCCTATGTTTCATCTGTTTTCATTCCCTGATCGTGTTCTGAAGGAATGCACACTAATAGTAGTGCTTGTATTCATATACATGTATTAGTAATAGTGCTTTTTTAACAATTACCTAATGAAATTTCTCTGCAGTAAATCTGCATGATCATAAACTCAGTTATCTGGCATTCATTGCATCTAAGATGAACATGTAATTATGTGACTGGTGGCTCCTTCCACCAATTTCAGGCCTTGCATCAAGCATGTCCTTTACTATTGGGTCTAAGCCTTGTAATCTTTTTTTCGGTATGTGCTCAGCAGTTTAGGTTGGAGATTTTAGCCTATAAACTTTAAAAAGTGTTTTATGAAAATACAACATTTAAGCCTAAATGTACTGTAAGTACTTTTATCTGCCCCAGCCCAGCATAACGTAGCAGGCTAAAAGATGTTGAAAGATCGCAAACCCACCCTGTTCACCCCATAATGTCCAGTTGTCTCTCTATAATGGCCATGATATAGTTTGATTGTTGGATTAAACACTTATCCCTCCCCTCAGTCTGCCTTATTGATTTTCCTTATCCCTCCACCCTCCCACACTTTCCTCTGCCCCCCTCTTAAAGGTGAAGTGGACCCGCGTCCTGATAAATGGCAGAGGATTGATTCGTATTTAATTAACAATTTGCAGGAGACTCTCTCTCCCTCCTTGCTTGACTCCCCATCCCTCCCCTCTCTTTTTCTCTCTATAAGGCCTCGGACGGCTTGTGAGACACGCAATGAGGAGAGGAGAGGTGATGCATGGATAATTTATACTCTGATCGATAAGTCCTGGCCTAACATCTCCACTACCTGGATATGAGGGCTGGAAGGGGTGTCAGGCTCCACAAATGGGGGAAAAAGGTGAATGCTCAAGAAAAAAATAAAAGGAAAGACTCCCAGACAAGAAGAACACGGCGAGAAGCAGTATAGACTTCTTTTTCAAAGACTAAAAGTATAAAGTAAATGACAATCCAATATATGTTGCAAAGGAGAAATAAAAATAGAGAAATAACAATCGCAAGCACTGACAGCTCAAGCGAAGTGTCTGGTGTATCAGAAAGGAAGTACCAAAAGAAAACTTGTTTGAATTTTAACATCCTGTTGATGGAAGAGATGTATTGATATGGCCAGGAGGCATCAAACAAAATCATTAATATTAATAAAGATAATCACTAATCTGCACATGAACATAAGAAGATATACTAGTAACTGCAAAAATTAAACACCAACCACATAGAAGTGTACTTAATTGTTATGATGGGGGAAGCTTTTGAGTCTGTATTTATAAAGAAGAGAAAAACACAAAAACTACAGGAGCAATGTATGATTATTTGCAAAGAAAGATTTAGAGAAAGATCTAATACACCAAATATATAACAGATTGTTTTAGTTAAGAGGTAAAAAAGTTCGAAATGAGTTAATCATAAAACGATTTCTAAGTCATCAACCTTTTATTTAGGTCCAGTTTGTTTTCATTCTTTATCTTTCGTGACAGCAGATTTGATATCTTTAGGTTTTGGTGCGTTGGGTAAATCTAAAAAGGTGCTCTATGGTGTCTCCAACAGTGTATTGTGATAATCTGATCTAATTTTTGTTGCCTCAATTTATCCACCCACTGAATAACTAAATTGTCCAAACAGCCTCCAGTCTATGCCAAATCCATGGGTGCTGTTGTTCCGTCACTCATCCATTAGGGGGTGGCGCTGAGTGCACATTCTTTTTTGTTTCTCATCAGCTCTCCATGCACAGTCCTGAAAAGAAAAAGGAAAAAAACAACAACATAACAAACCCTCCTTAAGCTAATTTTAAAAACCCATTGTTGTCATGAAACCTTCAGTATAAAGCACACAGACTAGTATGTGGCAGCATGGTTTGCATAACTCAGGAGAGGAAATAACATTATTTACAAAAAACACCCCCCAAAAAACCCACGACCAAGGTGAGAAAAAAGGCAATTAGTTAGTGCTGCTGCCCCCACGCTTAGGATAACTGGCTCTGGCACTGGACACCAACCCCTCTCCAGTCCAACACACACAAACGCACACTCACATACACACAGAAGCACAAGATGGGCCGCTGAGTGGGCACCATGTGTGATGAGACCACAGCATTTACAGCCCCCCACATAAAAATGTTTTATCACATATCTTGTAATGCAACACATTAAGGGCTGCTGTTGTTATTCCCAGCAAGGTCATTTTTATCTCCTTCCCCGCCCGCAACCCTCGATCTTTGCAGTCTATCTCCCTCTCTGTCCCCTTGTTGCTGTTCTTAACATGGTAACTGCGATGCACGGTGCTGTTATTATACCCATAAAGGTGTGAACATGGGGAAAATATACGCATGGAGCAATTGCAGAGGGTTGCACATTGACAAGGTTATCTGGAACAGTGGTTTAACTGGGCGCCCGTGTTTGTGTACTTGTCGGATTCTTCCCCCTTCCTCCTTTGGTTCAGCTGATATGTACAGCCCAGTGCTGGAGACACACACGCGACATGTGTGTGTGCAAAATCTGCACTCTCTGTGTGTGTAATCGTTGGTGGGTGCTGTCTTCTGTGTTGCTGCTGAACTGCTTTTGAGCTTATCTTTGGATTATTATTGTGCCAGACCTACTTTTACCTTCATCACTATTTTTGATCTTTCTTTTGTTCAGATTTTTCATACAGTCATCATCTTAATGAACGCGTATATGTATTTTTTTATTATTGTTATTACTATTCCCTCCCTTCCAAATTTAAGTCCGCTGGCTTTTCTGGTAATCCCATCAGTTCGGCCTCACCCCCCTAACCCAAAACTCTCCTTCAGCTTCAGCAGTAATAAAAGAAAAAGCATAATCCTGTGTTTAGAAATATGAGATTTACTTGTTGGAATCTGGCGAGCCATGTTGGATTAAGAAGGGCCTGGGCTGTGCCCCCCTGGTGATCATGCCTCTGGATGGATGGAGAGGCTAGTGTGGAAAGTGTAATAGTTATAGCTGGTGAGGTCTTCAAATTTAAAGTCTTTTAAATATTTCTTTAATATTAGTTCAACTCCTGTGGGCCAAAAAACGTGCAAATAATTTTGGCTAAAAAAATACAAATACATGTCATTAATAAAAGGAGACAGTCAACACACGCCAGACAGATGTGTCTTTGATTTCTTTCCTCGTGCACGCGTGTGTGTGTGTGTTTCTGTGTTGGTGTGTAAGTCTTTAAAAGAGAAAGTGTGCGTGTGTTCATGTTATTTATGGCTGTCTGGATTTGAGATGATAGAACTGGAAATTGGGTTGCTTTTTAATTTTTTTCCCCTTCTCCTTTTTTCCCCACCCGTTCTTTACTGCACACTGCTCATTTATTTAATACCCTCTAAAATGTAAATCCGTATGCACACATGCATCCCGGACAAAACCCCAGATGTGAATTTTATGTAAAACGTACCCATAACTCTCGCCTTCGATGTAACGTATGGCTCTGTGTAATTTCATTACGTAAAAGGGTTTTTTGTTTGTTGGAGAGCGGGATGTGTGTGTGTGTGTGTGTCTGCACGCATGTGGACGTGTGGATGAGGTTTAGGATTAGAAGAAGGAGTGATTATTAGCAACGCCGTATGTTTGTTTGCGCCCTGCCTGCGCATACTTTACAGGGTCGAGGGTGAATGTGTGTCAGCATCAAGATCTCGGAAATGCAAAGTGGACAGAGGCATTAAATAAAGAGGAGAGCTTTTCATTGGCATTGGAATAATCCAAGCAGGGTTTTGTTTGGAGAGTTTTGCCTTGCGCCCCATTTACATATGAGGCCAAAACATAAAGGTCAAACACCAATCATTTCTAATACTCTAAGTAATGTGAAATATGTGGTATGACCTCAGCTGTGATAAACCATCCGAGAAACATAAGTGAAGATTAGAAATGTGGTTTATTTTGTTAAGTACGTTTTGTTATGGGATTTAAAAATACCATTTCGAAATGCCGAGAACTGCATGCAATCAGAGTGTTGTGTGTTTTGTAGAATGACATATTTTTAGTCTTGTTTAACATGGCTGTGTTTACTTTAATAATGATTTCATACACCGCATACATGTGTTTTCTGTGTTTAATCCTCTGTATTTGTTTTTATTTGTCATGTACAGAACGTCACAGTGAAGCAAAGATGCAAATAGCATCCAAAGAAAAATGTGCTTTCAAGAAAGCTGCATGAAATTCAAGCTTTTGTAAGGTCATTAATAAAAATGAGGAAAACTTGTGTGTAGATGAGTTCGATTAATGAATCCTTCCGAATTTACCAGCGTGTGTTTATCATGCCTGCCCCTGTGGGTGCATGTTATTATCTCGTTATGCTATTCTGCTTCTCACACGCGGGTCTTTTATTCAATTAGTGGAATTAGAGTATGAAGGGAAAACAGCAATTTAACCCCTTCTTGCATTGTTAGATTAAAATGTTGTTAAAACCTGCTCATTTTGCATCTTTAAAAAAACACTCTGCTTTTTTCCCCTTTATGTTTCATTATGGCATTTAAAAATACCATTTCAATGTCAGCAGCTTGCCCAAGGACAAAACCCACAGCACAAACATCAGATCCGAACCTTTTCTTTTATTAATAAAAAGCCAATCTATAATGTGGAAATCATGGTCTGCTGGTATTGATCGAGGTTGCCGGGTTAGTGCGCTGTGTGACAGTGAGACCAAGAGTGTATTTGTACATAAATATTTGTGGGGTGTGTGTGTTTTATGCGTCTCTTACTGTGTGTGTAACCTGTACCAGACACTTCAGTCTATTGGATTGAGATTCATTTGCTATTTAAGGGTCAGGGTTTAGGCCGTGTGTGCGTTGCATGCCTCGCTGATCAATACTATTGCCACACATCCTGCCTGACCCTGGCATTTTGTCACAGTAAATCCCCAAGATCCCCTTTCTCCTGTTCACCCTGGCCTCTCCCCCCTCCTGCCTTTTTTTGCTTCTCAAGTCATTTAAAGAAGTGATGGACTCAAGGGGGAGCACTTTGAAAGATCTAAATACATTTAATGTAGCAGGGGATGGCTGTTTGATGGGTAACGCTCAAGATTCAACTGATGGCCTTCTCTCTAGAGGGATGCACGGCCGAAGAGATTTTTGAGTACGTCGTTTTGTGATGACTTGGTTTATTTGATGTGAAAGCTTGGCGGGTTGATGCTGGAATCAACTGCACAATGAGCATTATTTATTTATTTCTTTTAACGTGTTTTTACAAGAAGATTTTTAGTTTTTCAGCTGATATGCAAAAAAAATCCATGACTAAAATCACTAAAACCATTTCCTATAAAAATTCATCCATATCCTGGCCAAAGATTGACCAAAATGAACCAAATATAATTTTTTAAATAATGAAACCAGAGCTTTAAGTTTTATATACTACATACTGGTGTATAGATTTAAGAAAGTACTTTTTGTATTTTCACTTTTTTTTAAACCGGTGTATAAAACCATCATAGAAGTCTATGCAAATGTGGATATAGACAAACAAACACAAGCAAGTGTCCTTCAGACATCCTTAGGCATCCTTCTTATTCTATGCAAAATGCAAAGAAGATGCCCTTTCACCTCTCATCTCGCTGCTCTACATACTTTTCTCCTTCCATCTCCCTTTTCTTCCTTCCCTACACCCTACCTTGGTGGCAGCCGTCACACTGCACAGACGTGTGTGCCTGTCCGCTTTGATATAGTGGCATAAGGTTTTCCTGATGACCAAGGTCAGGGACAAACAATCTATTCAATCCACTCATTATTATTAGTGGTATAAATAAATTTGCTTGGAAGACTGCTCCTTGAACTTTGAACCCTTACCCTCGGCTGAAATTTATCTTTCCACCATTTTTCCCTGTTGCTTGGTGATGAAAGGTGTCTTTTCCTCAGCCTCTTTATCTCCCAGTCTTCTGCGGTCTCTGCTCCACATTGGCAACAAATCCATTAGCTGAATGAGATGAATACTGCAACTCTGCATATGCAATATTCAAAGGTAATGTTTTTAGACTAGATTAAAAAAATAAAAATAAATTATATATATATTCCCATAATTTACTCTAAATCTAAATAAGTTGACAGAACCTAAAAAATAAAGCTGTTTTTATTTGACTACGCTGATGAATCATAAATAAACAATTATCTCCAAAACATAAGTGTTTGGATTTTGTGCTAGATGTACTTTTTGACTTGTGTGTATTTATAGTATAACTAATAGCAATGTAACCTATATAACAGTGTAGGACTATAATTTCAATATTTGAGCAGCTATCACTTACCCAAAATAAATAATACAATTATCTGTTTCATTGTGTATTTGTTTTCTATGAAACTGCAGTATTCATCAACAATTCAGCAACCCACTGCACTCATGCTGCCACAATTATTTTAACATTTAGATTAACAACAACTTGGGCAACTTAACTGAACTCAACATAATAACTTATCATTTGCAGATGCAACACACTAGCTTTCCCAAAACACCTGCATATGAAACACTACAAAGTATTTTATCAAAAGGTTACAGGAATGGTCCTTTAAAATTAGGGAATTTTACTCTTTATAAATTTTTTTAATCTCATTTTCAGCATCTTCTCATGCACCTCTGTACCAGTTTCAGCATGGCTGCCATAGACCCCTTCATAACATGCATCCCCTTGTGCCTCTACTGCATGTGCTGAATCACCTTCAATGTGTTTAAAAGTCCGTCATAATATTATTATATTTTTCAGTCTCAGTAAATATAGAAAGTTAAGATTATGTTGGTGCAGCTAAAAAAAATAAATGTAATAAATGTAGCACAATCTCAGTCAGTTCTTATGAATTTTCTCCAACCCACAACTCAAGACATTATGAAAAAATGATGAGTGTGAGCCAATCTGGCTCATCATCTTATTTCCTGGATTTTTCCCCAGAAAGTAAAAACTGCTTGGTTACAGCCAGCGACCCAGCTCTCATCACGCCTGAAGATCCTTCATTCGGAACTGGGTTGAGTTTGAAAAAGAAGGCGATCTTTCCTCAATATGATGACCATTGTGAAATCACAGAGCAGCAGTGCAAGTACTGAGAACAGGATTTACAGAGAGCTTGCTGGAAGCTGTCTGAATTCGGCCAAGAGAATGACCGTGAAGGGGTGATCAGCTAACAGCCATCAGTGTGTCTGCTATAATCTGAATTTAAATTATAAAACACAACCCCCCAAATAATAATAAAAAAGAAAAACAACAGACTGTATAAAAAAGATGGCTGTAGCAGATGGTGCCTTAAACCTGCAATCATTCCTGTAACCGGCAGGAGGTTGCAATACTTAATGTGCCTAATTACTTTGAGCATTTGAATTTCCAGTTTTAATAAATGTTAATGAGTCTAATAACATCATACATTGACAAAACAAACAAACAAACAAAAACCTTATAGCTAAAACACCACAAACCCAAAACTTTTATAGTCTTCTTTAATGCCATTATAACACATATGATGTTCATATGTATAATAATCTAAGTCCTCCCAACATCGATATTATAGATGCGGTAAAATCTGCAATCTGTGAAGGTGGTTAATGTAACATTATAAGACAATATCTAACAACATAAAAGCTCCTTGCACTTATACTCTTCCGTAGTGTCTATAGCGCACATCCCTCACCATGCTTTTCATTACTTTCCAACTTTCACCCTGTAAAACAAAAAGCTATATGTTTCAGAAAGGACGGCATGAAGAGTTGTACACTATACTGTATCCTGCTCCTGTATTAACAATAGTTCTCCCTCTTGTCTTTGTCCCTGATCTCTCCCCTCCCTCCCTCCCTCCCTACCCCCAGAAACCAAATTATAAAATCATCGAGAGCATGATGAGATTGCTGCTCGGTTATTAATCTTCAATAAATACATCTTGACCCAAGGATTAAGTGTATGCCCTCTCCACCCCCTTGTCCTCTCCACCCACCCACCATCACCCCGCGCCACCCCCTCCACCCCAGCACACACCACCCTCACTCATCTCTCCAGAGATCCTTTGACATGAATTATGAAAAAAAAAGAACAGCCAAGGGCTGAGAGAGAGAGAGAGAGAGACAGGAGCTGGAACAAATGTTCCAACCTGGATTGACTATTGGGCGAATGATGGCAGCGACCTTGGAGGGGGTTGCCAGGCTCAAGTGGGATTACTTCTTCCCTCTGGGAAAGACAAATAGCATAGCTGGAGACGTGCTCAAATAGAAACCTTGGCACGTAATAAGTAAAATTTTCAGATGGTTACAACATATGTGCTATATGATATTAGAAATAAAAATGAGAACCTTACCTCTAATGTGTAAAACCACCACTAAACAGGATTTCTTTTTGCTAGAATGATTATGAACAACCTGTTATTGCTTTATCATGTGATGAATATTTCTAAGCAGTTAGGCTTAATGAGGGAAGACGCGACTCCTGCATTGCAATTCTGGCCACATTGATTACCTGATGCAGCACTTAACATAAATGGGCATGGTGAGTTAGGTGACTGTTAATTATAGTTAGGATTAGAAATTCTCTAAAAAAGTGAGAAAAATAACCGATTTAGCAAATTTGCTCTTTATTCACTCTGCAACTGTCAACTGCAGTGACATTAAAGGAACTCACTGGTCAAGACCAGTCTGTCTGTAGACGATAATAATGAAGGAATTAAGTTTTATTCATGCTGCAGGAAAAAATAAGAGATTAACAAAACAGGAGGCTGTCTCGAAATCAGAGTATAAACTAGAATATTGTGCAAAAGTCTTGAGCCACCCTTCAATTCTTTTCCAAGGAGCCAAACTTTTAAATCTTTTTGAAAGTGGTCTGGCGCAATTTTTTGTTTGGTAAGACACTTAAAACTAACCAGTGAATCATCCGAGCATAAAAAAGACATTGAACTCAAAAGGTGAATTTGTGCTGTCGACATTTAACAGATGACATGACCTGACATGGGACCTGAGAGATGCATCTGGCCCTTCATCCATCTACGTTAAGCATCATCAGAAATGATCTTAGTGGAAGGGTGGCTGTCAACAAGCTATTCATGAGGAGAGGAACAGGGAGAACAGGCTGAGGTATGTCAAATTTCTCAAGAACTGAAAAAACAGTAGCAACAGGTCTTATGGAGCAATGCATCCAGATTTTAAATATTTGGTTCAAATCATCATCAGCCTGTACGTGTATGATGAAATTATAAATTGGATTTTGATCCACCATGCGGTACCCAGTGGAAAGTATTTGGCTTCATTTTTGCACAAACACACTGTGAATGGAGTAAAGGCATACCTGAATAGAAAAACTCATACCTGAACACTATCAGTCACGGACTGGCCTACCCAGTACTCATACCTCAACATTATTGAAGCACCGTGGGAACCTTTTTGACAGAGAACAAAAAGAAAAAAAAGGAAGCCGACATGTACAGAAGAGCTTTGAATGTCCTTCAAAAAGCCTGGAGAATTATTCCTGAAGATTAAAGGTGGTTATACCAAATACTTTCAGGCTTGTTCGAAGTTCACAGACTTCTGTTTTTGCCTCATATACTGTGTTTTTGTGTATGTTTGCAGCAGGGTCAAGCTGTTTCTGTAGAATAGCTTTCCATATGTATAAACACATAAAGAGTGTAATTGGGAGTTACATGTTGCAGTATTTCTTTACATATTTTTTATACTTTGAGTGATATATGAATCAAATACATAATATAAAATCTTTATATTCTTCAGATAGAACCAGGCAGACACTTTCCCACGACCGAGGATCCATCTCCTGGCTGTAGCTTTAAGACAAGAAACTCATTTCTGTTTGAAACGCACAAGTGTATATTTTTATTTTTGGTAAAACAAATCATGATGTTTTTAATCTCTTTCCACCCCCCCCCCCCCCCACCCCCCCCTTGCTGCTCAATATTAAAACACTAAAGAGCAAACATTCAGGGCTTGCCCTCCTTGTCTCTTCACCCCTCCCTTCTTTTCATGCAGGCAACTAAAACTGTGTAAGACTTAAGTGGTTCAGCTACCCTCTCTTTCATTTGCCACTTTAAATGCTGGCTTCAAAATCAACAATTATACTGAGTGATTTGTCACCTTATACAGCGAGCGAGCAGACTCTAAAAACATCTGTACTGCCTCTGTCATGGCTGTTGTAGACACGTTGCGGCTGTTTTTCTGTCATCTTTGGGCTTTCCATGTTCTGGATGCAGGAATTGTATGTCTCCCATCCCTGGCTGGCTTCTCTCCTATCTGCAGTGCCACTAAGAGGTGACAGCTGAGCAATGGCCTTTCGCGGGCGAAGCAATAATTGAAAAGTGTGATGGCTGGCTGCTGGTGTAGCGACCATCTGCGAGTCTGAGTGGTTTTGGTGCGTGTTGCACTCGTGGGTGGGGAGGTCGAGGGTTATGCGAGAGCCAGACAGCCTCCCCGAGGGAGCTGTTAACACCTCATAGAAGCCAAAAGGCTCGGAGAATGCCCTTTGCAGAGCCAAGGCTCCTAATGAGAAAGAAGGTGATTATCCCACTGTGATAATCATATAAGCACGTGCCGCTATGAATCCTGACAACAGTACTAATGAGGCAAAAGCCAGCAGAAATATGGTTAAAGCATCACTATTTCCAGTTTGCAAACAAAGTTTTTCATGGGCTAAATTATCGCTGTTGAACTGGGGGAATCTGACTGGGATACTTGCAGATGGAAAATGTATTACCCAGGAAAACAATTAATGCTGAAATGATTACACAGCTGATGCACAGAAAATTAATTCCATCCATGTACGTTTGATAATTATTTATTTTTTCCATAAATCACAAACAGTTTGTTTGTCGTTTTTAAATACTTCAACTATTTCTTATTAATTCTGACTTCTTTGGTCCACTCTGAGCTGCAACTTAATACTTAATACTGAAAAACAAAAAGACCGACCTGTGATTCTATTCTGAAACGAGATGGCCTTTTATTGGTTGATGTTAAATATCACTGCATTCATATGCAGCTGTAAAACCGCCGTGAAGGATGATGCGTTAACAAACACAACACATGAAAATCAGTATGTGTCTCATGCACACGCTCCCGGGTTAATGCCTGTATGAAGTGCTTTGATGATTGCATTAAAGATGACAAATACCTATATGCCAGCACTGAGAGGAAGAGCTGAGTGATACATTAGCCAATACATTTCTAATATGAACGCTCCTGAATGCATTTCAGTCAGCCATTGCAGACAGATTACTAGATATTGCATTCCTGTCTAATAATAAAATGAAGAAATAATTATGCAGCTTGCGGGTAATGGGGAGGTGGAGCAGTGATGGATTTGATTAAAGTTGTCAGAGAAAACAGACGCTAATGACTGTGTTGATTAGTTACATTGCTCTAATGCTGCTGCTGGTGCCATTAATCTGCAGTATAAACAAAAGTATCATGCTGGTCCCTGCTGTGCTTGCAGTTTGTTTGCTTGTGTGTGTGTCTGCCATCATGGAGACACTTTCTATTTTTTTGTACTATCCAGTCAAACACAAAGTTTTTTTGTGTGCCTGTTATTTGGGGATAGTGCATATTTTAATTTGACAAATATAGCTAAAAAAATATTATTTTGAAAACAAAATTCATTTTTAACTTCACTCCATACCTACCATTTATTTCCCAGCACTTTTTCCTTTCCCATTTTCTGCCTCCTCAAAACTAAAAAGGCCTGCCCACTGCAGGACCTTATTCAATTAACACATTGCCTTAATTGATTGATATCTGTACCACAGATAATCCCCTATGCCCCCCTGAGATCCCAAAATGAAAAAGAGCACACTGCCTCTGGCATGCACACACACACACACACACACACACACACACACACACACACACACACACACACACACACACACACACACACACACACACTAAGCAGCCAGCCCTCCGTTGCTGCTCCATTAGGTCTGAATTGTAGTTGTGATGTGTGGGACCCAGGGGAGGTGTTATTGTCAGCCCTGATTTACTCAGCACCATCTGACATGGGGCTGGGGGGCCTGTGTGCATGTGTATGTGTGTGTGTGTGTGTGTGTGTGTGAGGCCATATATGAGAGACAACAGGCGTCCAGCCAGGCTTAGAGTCCTTTACAGAAAGGACTGTTAAAAGCAACAGTTTAACAGTAACCACAAAGTGATGGGCAGCCTTAAACCTCATCAGGATTTCATATTCTACACCTTGTAATTTATATTTTACGAGTGTTACGCTGCCAACACTGGTGGCTTCAAGAAAGAACGTATTATATTTATAAATGTATTTCTTCCTCCAATTAACAATCATTGGTGAAAAAAATGCCCCACTTTGTTTATTATATTTATTTGATTTGAGATAAAATAAATAAAAAGGTCCAAGATTGGGAGAAACATGGCTCATTCAATCGCAAATGGTTTTCATATTATATAATACTATATCCAACATTTTTGTTTGTTTGTTTTTTCACTGCAGTTAATATAAAAAAACGTTCACTCACTGATGATTTCTTATACTAGCCAAGTGTGATGTTCTCATTTAAAAAAACCCAATTTCCATTATAAGAATGTTGTGAACAATTTAATAAACTAAATGGTGAATGAAAAAAAAAGAAAAAAAGAGGGTAGTTTGTTGATATTTACTCCGGTAAGCGGAGGTGTGGTTGCAGTGCTTTAGAGAAAGAGCAACGCACAAATAATTTTTTCTTGTTTATGACTGTGAACTGGCAGTCATAAAAAGGTATCTAAATTTCATTTGTAAGCGTAATTATAACTCATTGTAACTGGAAAAAAAAAGTTCTGTAAAGCACTGAAAAAGCCATGATATGAAAATAACAATTATAATGTGCATTACGTTATAATGTAATTTACAGAATTAACTTAAGTCTTGGTTTTATAAATTTTATTTTACAGACATGATAAAAATATACATTATTAAAGGATTTGTTTGCTGTGATATCAGAAATTAGAAGAAAAGACTGAAGTATCATTGACAGTCTCATAAACTGAAGTTGGCTAACATAGCATAGTATAAAGGCTGTAAGCAGGAGAAACTGGTTAATCCACATCAAACAATAATTTGATGTTTTTACATTTTTTTGTATGATGATGAAAAAAACCTTAAACAAAAAAAACCCCATACATAACACTGCAATAATAAGCTTTAGATGCAGTGAATAGCAGATGTTTTTAAACCAACTGCACTGTTTCCTTTTGTTTTGTTTTCATTCTTTATGCTGGACTAGTTGTGTCCTGTTTGTAGCTTCATATGCAACAGCAGACAGAAATGAGAGGGGCATTTAACTTCTCATTGGATGCTCATCTTAAAAATTAAAACATTTAAGAAGAACTTTTAAAAAATGCTGATTATTTATATTGCATGCAGACTTTGAAATAAAATAATTTGTTATTTATGATGAGATTTTAACTGTTATAAAAGTGGGTTAAGATGCTTTTATTCCCCTCCCTATTTTTTTTCTCTTTTTTTGCACAAATGTTCCTGCTTTTTATAGAAATCCTGTGCACAAGTTAAGAATCATGCAATCTTCAACTGCTTTTAATTGTGTACAATACAACAACAATCCTACTGATTCACACAATTAAGTAAAGTTTGGTTTTCCTAATTCATTTTTGTTAATTTTGTTAATTAATTATTGTTCTTTCTGTCTCAGTCGTATTCTTCCTTAAATTGCGTGCAACCTTTGTACACTCCATATATCACATTACACTTTTCCCCACCTACTTCTATTTCCTCTGAATTTTCCCACCATTTACGTACGCGTTACGCTCTTCATTCAACTTAAGTTGTTGAATATGTTTTCCGTAGCAAGTCCTGTACAACCCATTTGACAAATTGTATAAACGACCCTAATCGAATTTTTCACTCAGAAAATAGTGGATTTCCAACTCAATCTGAAAGAGTGGGGTGACATAATCCCAGTTATTTGCTTAGAGGAGTTCACCCCATGGTCACCAAAATCTCACACCTGCAGAGTGACAGGCTATGTCCACACTAATGCGTTTTCGCATTAGTAATGAGAAGTGAAGGTAAAAGAAAGGGTGAAAATGTTAAAATGTGATGTGGCCGAGAAATTCAAAGAACTTCTTAGAGTGTAAATGCATGAAGCTTTAGCACAGGTGCCACGTTACTGCACTCATTAGCACCTTTCCTTTAAGCAAAGGAAAGCAACAAATAAGCCTTTCTAACCCAAATGCAAACAACCCGGTAAACTGACCGAGCCTTTGACTGTTCACTCTCACCCCCTTACTCTCTTTTTGCCAAACACTCTCTGGGTCAGGTTACACACCTGGGATGCAACAATGATACCTGCCTCTCAGCTGGAAGGATTCAGCTCTGGTGTTCCTTCCCTTGTTGTTGGAACCCGAGGAGCAGATCAGGCAGCCATTAGCGGCAGAGGAAGTTGGAGGTTACACTTCAAAACAAAAGAAGGGTATGAGGATAGCTGGCTGTTGTCCTCGTGCATGTCAAATTTTACAAATCTGCATACAAAAACGCACAACCATGCACAAGACTCAGATTCAGTCTCTCTGAATGCAGTAGTATTTACTTTGACTGCATTATCCAAAAATGGACAGATTGCAAATATTTTATATTCTGCTTAGTAATTTAACCTTTTTCACTGGATCTTTTAGTGTAGCGGAAAACAATATTTTAGCAAAAATTATGTAGCATAAAATGGAAAAAAAAAGTTTTCAAAGGTGTTCATAAGTATATTGCTTCCATCGTGGTTTATTGATCTACATATTTAGGATGCTTGAAGTGAAATTGAAACAGGTAAAGCAAAATGGCTTTACCCGCTAATGGCTTATAGATGGTGAGCACAAATATCAATACAAAAAGAAAGCACCCATTAAAAAAAACTACAGCAAGCATAAAGATTTAAAACTTGTATGATGCAAAGGTGTTTCCATGCGTATGTATCACAAGCCCTTATAGAAGAAAACACGTCAACAAACAACACACTCGCATGCACGCACACATTTACTGTTTAATCTATTTAATTGAATCTGACTTTGAATAACTAAACAAATGAGGAAATTCACAAGGGGCACTTGATCCCTTCTTGGATAATGGATTGGAGATTCCTTTCCCATAGGGACATTTGGGCAAACAAGACCCAGTAATCTCTGAATTGATGGGTTGACTGCATCAAATTTCTTCACTAAAGAGCTGTTGAACCCCTGATACAGTGTTGGTAGTTAGCCAGATACTCAATTTGCAGACACAGGCAGAACTGCAGGCTTGCTCTGGTTTCACAGTCAGTGTGGCGATATGTACTATAGAGATGCAAGATAAGAAAATGCTGCAGGTAAGACGAATAAAGGATGACTGCCTTGTTCGTTGGTTCTTGTTTCCCTGTTTTAACAATAATTTTTCAAGTGCTAAAAATAACCTAAAATGTAACAATAAAATTTCATCTTCAGTTTTCTGAATAACCGCTTCGAATACTTTACTCAATTACTTTTATGAGCGCTCATTACTCTCGTCATCTCATAAGGTATGATGCACTGTTTTGTACAGCAACCAAAAAGGACTGAATCCAATTTTGATTTAGGTGACAAATTTATTAAAGTCCTGCCATTTAATTAGGAATCATCATCATCATCATCATTACCAGACAGAATAAATAAGACATAAAACAGTTTTTTCCCCACATAAACAAACATATACATCAGACCCCGGGTACTACAGTTCTTCCTTGGGGTGGTTTCTGGTAGAATAAAACGAACAAGTTACATCTGAGAACACACAAATGCATAGAAGTAATTGGATCCCTAGGTACCATTTAAGACAACATCTACAATTTTTGCCTATATCCCTGTTCAAGAATGTACAAAGTCCTCATATGCGGGTTCTTATTCATGTCCAAGAAGGGGTTTGTATAAAAATAAAGTCTCCACAATGATAAACCATTATATATATTTATATAGACATTTGGCAACAACCAGACATTTAAAGACTTTGAATGTTGAACTGAGTTCTGCACCTACTACACTTTAGTTAACAAAGAGCAGTGGGCGGAGAGGGAGAGTTGGTAAAGCAAACAAAAGGTTGATGTCTAAACTTTCTGAGTGTGTGTGTGTGGTCTCTATATTGTTCTTAAAGAGCTTATAGTGGTGTCTGAAAATGGAGAATTTTTGAAAAACTCCTTACTTTGCATACAGTATTACTACTGAAGGATAATTGTTAGGCCAAGTCCTTAAAATGAGGAGCATTGTCTTCCTTACTTTCATTCAGATAACACACACCGAATGAACCTGTCAATCAGCTATTGATGTGATCCAGGGACATAAATCTGCTTCCTTTCCTTACACAATCACAGCCCTGTGAGACTATTTTCCAACTCTTAAAATCCAACAGAAGACACAAAAAATGCAGAAAAAAAGCTCAAACTTGTTATCGTTGACCAATCAAAACTGCCCATGGTCCACTTCATCTAACCAGGAGGCAGGACTGGCTGGAAAATCTGGGTATCCACCGCTGCTGCCGGTAGAGAGGTCTGAGCTGGGGCCGTTAGCTGCCCCCATGGAAACCCTCACAGCAGGGTTGATCCCAGGACCGCTGCCTTGGGCCATGATAGATAGGGCAGAGTCAGGGTAGACCAGGTTGGAGATGAGAGGCTGGTGTCTTGGTAGTGCCTGAAGTGACCCCGGTGACTGAGGAAGGCTGTAGGGGCTGTTGGAGCGCATGTCGTGGAACTGGTCTTGAGAGGGGAGGA
Organism: Neolamprologus brichardi; assembly: GCF_056152115.1. Taxonomy (NCBI): domain Eukaryota; kingdom Metazoa; phylum Chordata; class Actinopteri; order Cichliformes; family Cichlidae; genus Neolamprologus; species Neolamprologus brichardi. The sequence goes on along the minus strand of NC_142110.1, from coordinate 48,522,150 downwards.
CGCCGTGCTCAAGGGGGAAAGAGTTGTGGTTGTTGCCCACTTGGCGGCCTCCCATAGCTGGAGAGGACTCGCTCAGGCTGCTGTAAATGCCATTAGTGTGGCCAAGCTCTGACATTGGTGGTTCATCTGTCAAACAAGGATAAAGATAAAGGAATAATTAAGATAATTAAGATTACAAGAGTAATAAAAAATAGCAGAAATGTTTGCAAAAAATGAACTTCAATAGAGCTGATGCAGTGTGTTCAAGTCAAGTAAAGCTGCACAAATGAGACTCTGCAAACCCATTTTCCTGATTCATGTAACTTCCTCACATTGTTAGCTTGGTGAACTAATTATTAACCCTTCCTTGAATATAATAATATACTAAACCCAGAGAAAAATATGAAACGAGAGAATATACTGTATGTCACACCTCAGCAAAAACCATGAGTGGCTTGGGGAGGTTATCAGAGCAGCTTGGGCTGCCAGCTTCCAGTTAGCTAATGTGTTTGTTCTCCAGTTACAACAATTCATCATAAAAATCCAGTCAACAAAGTACTTTCTGCAAGACAAAATTTTACTGCAGCACTTTGTGATGTGCCTGGAATATCAGACACTATATTCTTATTTGAATATCGTCACAGCTTCATGTATCGAAACATAAAAGGAAAGCAGATTTTTGCTGTAAGCAAGTAAGTAAAGTTTATTTAAAAAGTGCTTTTCACAGACACATAGTCACAAAGCAGAGCAAAATAATAATAAAAAAACGATGATAAAAATACTATTTTATTTTATCATCTGTTTTTTTGTAAATAGCATTTGCAAAAGAAAGCCAAGTTAAACAGAAATGTGTTCAACTTATTTTTAAAGGAGTCAGTTAAATGTAGCTGCAGTGGTAGATCTGGTGCCACTGTGTGAAAAGCTCTTCAATCTCATATGAGGAAAAATTCATTTGAGCCTGTCATCACTTTCCACTGCCTATCAATATTCCACAGTTCAACAATAATGATGGATCTATTCAGTTTCCCTGCTATATAAGATCATGTAAAAGATGGTTTAGCACTGGTATAAATAAATAGAATACATTATTATAAATATTACTCTTTACATACTTGCTCATGTGAAAACATATCATAGTAGGAAGGCAACAAGTGCATGTAATGAATTTAATTGTGAGCACGCTGGCTCACCTTTATGGCAGTTACACTTAAAGTGAAGGAGCCATCTTTATGTTAGTAGTAGCAGTTGTGCTTTTCTTAGGGCACATATAAAAGAAGCTGTCTCTTCTCTCAGTAATTGGATTGTTGACGCTACCTGTGAAGGACACCTCTGCATCACTGTCCATGCCCTCCTCCTGGATGCTGTCCTTGTCAGATTTGGAGCTACCCCGTGACCTCTTCATATTGCGAAAGTACTGCCCCCATCTTTGGCGCCCGGCATCTTTCTTCAGCCTTTTTTCTTTAGCTCGCCTGTTCTGAAACCACACCTGCAGGGTTAAAAAAGAAGAAGAAGAAGACATTTTTTTTTAGTCAAAGTTGTGATACTTGATGATAAATCATTAGATACAAATACAGTGTCAGACTGATTAAACTAATTAAATCATTTTCAGCTTGTTTTGTTTCAATAATTTATTTAATTTTCTCAGTATAAAAGACTTTGAACAAGTAGCTACTTTTTTTTTCATTGTTATGACTTCTAAAGAAGTCAAAGTCTCCTACATCTGATGTCCTCAGCTCCTTACGTGATGCACATACTGTGCTTTAAAGCATTAAAGCAAAATTAATGCTCAGAGACTGTCCGGACACCACTTCACGCCCACTTCAGCTCAAGTGAGAGACTTGAGCAGTGACACCGAACAGTAATCCTGTTTGGTGTCACTACTAGTGTCCCCTGCATCAGATTTATCATGCATTTAATTAACTTCATGACAGCTACAAGTTGTCCTCAACTTAGAGCAGACAGGTTATCTCGCCGGTGACTTCTAATATTTGAAATTTTGTGGCTTTGCTTTTGATCCGCTCAAACTCTGGCTCACAGACAGCAGTATATGTGCAGCTGGTAGTCTTAATTTGTCTGTAATCTCACTGCCTTCTGGTGTCTGTGAAGTCTGATACTAAATGCAAAAACTTCTTTTTTCTCATTCATTTTATTTTGCACACAAAATGTATTCATTTCAGTCACGAGCACAGAAAGCAGTTTTACATTCTTGTTAATGATATTCCGCCCTGAGTGAACCCTCTTCACCCCTTCGCTTTCACTGAATAATGAGGAGCATTTTAGTGGCTTCTGTCTCTACTTTTGTCCTTGCAAATAAAACAATATATATGACCACCACCCAGCAACCAGGAGGAGGCTCTTCAGCAGCAGACAATATGCGAGGGGCCCTCTTAGCATTGTTAACGAGCTTGCACTTAAACAGTGCTGACGTTCAGTCGGACTTCATTTTACTCCATCTAGCCGTAAATCCGCCCCCCCGCGCCACCCAGCAGGCACCCACACATACACGCACTTGGTCGTACAGTACACTTGTGCCAGGTCAGCTACAATTGTCCCTTGATAATGAAGTCAGGACACTAATGGAATAGCCTTTAATGGATAATAATGTACTCTACCTGCACAACCCGCATATCCAGACCCGTCTCTGATGACAGCTGCTCCCGCACATGGCGGGCTGGTTTTGGAGAGTTATTGTAAGCGTTCTTCAGTGTCTCTAACTGTTTCGCAGTGATGGTCGTTCGTGGCCTTTTTGCTGTAGAATCGGCCTCTGAAAGACAGATGGACAACATACAGTGTCAGCACTGGGCAGGTGTTTTTTTGAGATTCTATGTGGATCTGAAAAAGTAACAATATTTGCTACTAATATTTGTAAATGTGCAAAAATATTTAAAGACAAATTCAATATTTTTATAAGTGTACAACAGCTGTCAATCAATTTGCTATAAAGAAATAAGCTCCAGTCTAGTCCATCCAGCTAATTCTGTACAGACATCCTCAGTTGCCAACATTACAATCTCTGATAAATATACATACTTATTACAGCAACCAACAGCACACAACCTGCATAACATCCTGTCTCCTAATTTTACATAAATAGATAAATTCACTTCAGCTCATAAACCCTAAATCTGGATCCCTGTGCATAACTGCATCATGTCTGCACATCTGTTTGCCAGCACAGCAAAATACAAAGCCATCATCCAAATGGATGCTGCCCAAGTAATTGCACCCTGTCATTAGTAAAATAAACGTGTGTGTTTTTGGTGAAAACTTGTGTTCACTCACTGCATAAATCAGCACAGTAAATTCAAACAAACAGATGGGGAGATAAAAATCGGCCATGCCCACTCTGCCCTCTCACGAATGAGCCTGCTGGGACTCTCAATAATATGAGGTAAAGCAGAGCACTGATACAAAACGGAGTATCTGGTGAACGTATTTTAGGCCTCATATCATTTCAATGACTACAAGTCAGCTGTTCTTTTCAAACCAGTATAAACACTGCATCTAACACTAAAGCTCAAATTAATCAGTACCCCACAATGTAGAAAGGCCTATTAAACTATATGCCACGGTTAAAGCAATGTTTTTTTAACAGCTATAATTGCAAACTTTTACTCTGAAACAGCTTTAGTGGTCTTGAAGCATGTTTAATTTTAATTATGGACTTTTTTTTAAATCAAAAACTATCATGTAAGGGAATAATTTTATATTTATACACATGAATAAACGTTAGAAACTATTCCTACAAAAAATAATAAGTGGAATGTCAATTTGCAGCATTTGCAATGTAAAATTCATCCATGCAGACATGAATATATTGCAATGACTGTAGTGAGTAAGTGAGTAAGAGTTATTGAAAGCTGATCCTTTCAAGTGCAGAGTGCAGATGTAATCCTCCTGACCTGCGCTTTATGCAGTTTAGTATCGATCGGTTTGGAGGCAATGATGCAATTAACGCAGGTGGGTCAAAGTTTAAGGATGACGTCTGTCATGGCAGGTTGCTTAAAACAAGCAGACACACAAAGCATGCCGGAGCCTGGAGTCTGACAAGCTGATTTGCCGACCGTTTTCCGATCTGTTACACGTGAGGCAATCATATCTGCAGCTCACCTCTCTGCTTGGCGGTCTCGTAGTCGGCCTTGCAGACCAGCCTGCTGTCCTCCATCAGATAGTACTCGTCACCTGTCGCAAGTTGCCGCTTGCATACAATGCAGGCAAAGCAGTGCAGGTGGTAGACGAAGTCCTGCGCCCTCCTCACCACTTGTGTGGGCGGAATCCCCTGCTGACATGCTGCGCACTTGGTCCCGAATCTCCTTTTGGAAACAGAAGGTTGCCATCAGTATACATCTCATCCAGCAAGCCAAAAATAGAAATTGAAAATAAGTAATTTATAATCAATGTCTTATTTAGCACTGGTTTATTTTCTGAAAGCTGCTCACTTGAAGAAATCGTCTTTGCAGTAGACACTGTCACCCCTGGTGAAGCACTTGTCCGCCAGTTGTGCCTGGCAGTCGCTGCACTTCAGGCACTTGCTGTGCCAGTGGCGATCAAGCACTTTGAGAATAAAGCGATCGACGATGTGTTGATTGCAGCCTGCGCACATTGGGATTTCTGCGGGAGACAAGATGGAATCACAGCATTTTAGTCTTTTAAAAGGAGACGAGAAAAGAAAAAAAATCACGAAGGGAATCGGTGCGCAAAATGACAGCCGGGCATGCTTATTGTGCTTAATATAAAGAGACTCTGAATAATTATCTCCTAATGGACACAACTGTTTAATTATGCAAGACTCCCAATAAGAAAACGTCCCGCTTTATAGATAAAAGAAAGAGCCGGAGGGTCAAAACACTGTAAATATAATGATAGTAATTAGATTTTTCATTTCACCTGACCGATTCTTCGCTTTTTAGCCCTTTCATCTATTTGTGTGTGCGCGTGTTTTATAAAAGTATTGACACATTTTTTTTTTAATACCATCATTTATGTCCTGTTCATGCTTATGATCTAGGCCTAAAAACACTGGCAATCATTAATTTTATTTATGTATTTTTTTTTTGTTGTCGTATTAAATAACATAAAATTGAAGTCAGTTATTAGTTGTAAGCTAAAATTTAATTGGACAATTCATTTGGTAATTACGAGGATCAACTGTTGGCGTTTTACAGACGCCCTTTTTATCCTGTTCACTTTTTAAAAAAAAAAAATCATAGAAGTTACGGAAAAATAAAAATTGAGACTATAATTTTTCATGCATTAAGTAGTAAAATCGCATTTGAAACCGAACAATTAGGCACATTTAAAAACTGAATAATGAACGATTACATTAAAAGTGATGTGTTATAAGCTATAAAATGATAAGAAATCGGCTAAATATGAATGTTTTTAAACTGCTTTGTGAGGCACACGTTGACAGTTTGTAACAACATTCAGTCATTTAAGGTAAAACACACTAAAACTGAAGAAAAATAAATGTGCATGGATTGAGATGTGCATACACACTAACAGTGATTGCTGGTTTGCCTGTAAATTTCCCATGTTTGACCCCCCGGATAAAAGAGAGGCCTCACATGACCTGACACTAAAAAAAGTATTTTTTATAATGTTCCTTCAGTGCACTTCCCACTTATGAAGCTATAAAATGAATAGATTTTAGAGACGCTTTAAGCGTTTAGCATTAAAACTGCACAAAGGCAAAATAAGGACAGCTACAATGGCAGGTAAAACCTTACGAGTCCTCTTTATTATTAATTAAAAGAAGCTCAACCACTTCATATTCCATCCGTGCAAGGAATCGCATTCCTATTGTTCTGTTGCGGGCTGTTCATAAAATATGAACGAACCATTTCTTATGGTATCACCAGCAAGCTGTGCACAAGTGCGGTGGCAGCCACATCAAGAACAGGTGTATCCAGGTCATCATTAATTCAGAGAGCTCTGTAAAACTAGAAAGCTGCGGCCTGTAGTCTCACGGCACACACCAACATGGTGTCCAAGCAATTTGCTCACCTTGGAGGGCCCACTTCAAAATACTAAAATGATACACGAAGATCCCAGCTGAAATTACACGCATCACGTCAGCAATCTGATAACTGATCAAAATGAACGGTCATAAATATATAACCATGTTATAGTTCGTGCATTTAAAAACAAAAACAACAACTTATGAATGTTTACAAGAAAAATGCCCAGTTTATTTCTGACTGCAAAATATAGAAAACATAATTAGAGATTCGAACGGTGGATAAATCTGAGTTAAACCGGATTTACCCTCCACACAGAGCATCAAACGAAATTTGCAAGATAGTTCAGGCAGATCAAAAGTTAAAACCCGGTGCTTACGATTGCTCCTGCAGATATGTGGAGCAACACGAAATGACACGCTGTCAGTCCTGGAAGGTTTTATTTTCCAAAATAAAAGACTGCAGCTGTGGAACATCCATCATCCAGACACCAGTTATGATAGCACACGCTCAACTTACTGCAATCAGTCCCGTAGCCGTATATGACGGCCTTTTTAAAAGGTGTGTGTGAACACACACACACACACACACACACACACACACACACACATCCAAACGTATGTGCAAAACGAACAATGTGATTATATTTTGCCTTGGTTACCTTTTTGCAACTCCTCGCTGTGGGCCAGCAGAGCGAACAGCATCTCCGCGTTATTTGGTGCCTCTTTTGGAGAGTTGAGCTCAGCATGTCCATCCATTGCTCATGATTAACACTTACATTAAATCAAACCTACTTTGCTTGTGTCTATCCAAACACACATACACACACTCACACCGGACGTGTTGTCAAATTCGAGCTTGCAGGAGCCCGCGATTGAAACACAAACGCGCGAGAGTCCAGGAGAGCTCGCTTTTATGCTTCCCCGTGCTGAAGCCAGGGCTGGATTACGCTGCGCCGTTTCCTAGGCGACAGGGAGATGAATTAACATCACCTACTGAGTACCTTACCCCGGATCCGAATAAACAGGAGGTTAGGGGAGAAGCTAATAGCTCTTCTGTGCTCAGGGAAGCACTATAATGTTGTAGCTTATTACTTAACAAACACGAAGAGAAAAGATCGAAAAAAAGTACTTGTTTTTATTGAACTGAAATCTATTTGTCTATGTGATAGATAGTCATATATGTTTTCATGAAAAAATAATCATCCAACACAACACAATATTGTGGCGATAACGTTTGATTTATATGTCTTCTTTAAACGCTTAAATTTTTGTTTTAGGCATAAAAATACCGTAAATACCGAAACACCTGCAAACTTTTTTTCACTGGGTAATTGTAATGATTTAACTATTTCATTTGCTACAACTGCAAAAAAGCAAACATACAAAAACAACAACAACAACAACAAAAAACCCTGCATGTGCAACCTGATCACATACAACAACAATAGCGGAGCGTGCCTAGAAAAGGTAAGTATACTAAGTCTCAGCTTTTATTTTTTCAGTAATTTTTCTGTGTTTCTTCCAATTAATTAAATTTTGTAATGTAATTCATTTATTTATGTATTTATTGGTTCATGTTCTTCTAAAAAAAATAAATATTACTGTGATTAAAACTGCCACACGACTAAGTATACGCCTTAATTCAGATTCCAATGCATGCGTAAAAGAGAGAATAATAGCTTTTAACTAAAGCAATTCCATCTATTTAATAATAATAATAATAATAATAATAATAATAATAATAATAATAATAATAATAGAGTAAATCGTATGATTTCATGAATGCTTTCTTTTTGCATTCCTCCGCTCGGTCAGATTTTTACATTCATTTTAAATATCTTACTAACTCACGAACACATGCACTACTGAGCACGCATACGCAATCTCCATGTCATGTTGAGTGTCTGCTTGAAGACAAGTGTTTATTCAGGGGAGAGATTGGCTGTTCAATAACATGTTGATCGGGCCAGCACCCCAATGAATTTTATTGACACTGATCTTTGGCACAAAAGAGCGCCTGGGGAAATCTCGGGTAGTGCCACAACCGCCAGGACCCGCTGATGAATCTAAAATCAATGTCCCATTTGCCTGTATTTCAGAAGTATATGAACGACGTTTTGGAGAAAGGTGTGGGGTTCATGTGTGCCCCTCTTACTTTTCAGCTTTGTAATAATATTTATGTCATATTGATCGCTCACTTTTGAGGGGGTGAGCCGACAGTAATGTGGCAACAAAGCTATAAAATGACTAATAAAGGTTATCTTATCAGAGAAGTGGCCAGTCGGTTAGGAAAAAGGTTGCAACGTTGATAAAACATGTATTTTTTAAAAATCAAAATACAAATGTTTAAATCTGGTGAAAAATGTGGCGGAAATCGGATTGAAAAATATTTTAAGATTTGAATGATTCTTTATTTCAGATAACATAAGTGACTACTGCTACAAAATTGTTCCAGAATCTAGCGAAATGAAGAAGCATCGAACATGAGACTTTTCTGCACACTAAATAACATTTCTAGACTATAAACCACTAACAATTCAAAGCCTAAATTCCATTTTTTTTTCATAACCAGCCCCCAGTAGCGGCCTCAGGAGTCCCACCTGTCAGGGCAGGTGGGACACCTGTTGAGCATGTGTCGTGTTGCTGGGTCCGCTGGTGGGAGCGACTTCGTGCCTACTGGCAGTCTGTCGTGCGTCCTCACAGAGGCTGTTATTGCCACAGCGGGCCCAGTGCTGTCCCCATATCCGCTTCCTGCGCCATGAGCACGGGCGGTGTGAAATGACAACACGCGCATAACATCTGTTCCTGTGAGTCTCCAACAATGAAGACTCATTACGGATTCATAACGTCTCCCACACGCAGTGCAGAACAGGCGTCTCTAAACAGTCTATATGCACCACCGTGGGTTGCCCAGCAGTCTTCCTGCAACTTTTTTTTAATGCAGTAACATAAATGTTTTATTTATGTTAGGTATTTTTATTTAATTTTTTAAATCACCTATTTATATATTTAGCATTTTTCTGGAGTGCCTTTGCTTTCCTCGTTACAGCGACTGTTTCATGCTTGTTACAGCTCACTTAAATTAATTTTCAGTCCTGCTGTGCTGGACAGGATCGTGACGAATTCACGGACCCACGGCTCCCAATTAAACTGTATTTGATAGCTGTGTTTCTCCTAACCCTTTGCGTAATTTGCATCAGTTGTAAAAACAGGCAGGTTGTTTTCTTACCTTGGCCAGAATTGTACCGGGAGAAATTCCCGGTGTTTTGACAGCTTGATCCCGGGTGTTCAAGCAGCATTTTGAAGATGCTCCAAAACGAAGACTCACGTCTGTGATTCAGCAGCAACAACAACAACAAAAGCTCTAACGCGACACTGAGTATGTGGATTCAAAACCCCGCACTGTCCTGGAGACTTATCCTCTGGAGATGAAGCTGAGGTTTGTTCGACTCTGGATGAATTTCGGCAAAAAGTTAAAAAGAACTTCCGTGGACCTTTTCCCTTTCGACAGCCAGCAGGAATTGAAACTTTGAATATTCATCAAGTTGATCTTTAACGTTGTGTCGATACCATTGAAATGAGAGGTGGGAAAGTGAGCCTGCACCCTGCAAAACCTACTTCAATTGAAATAATCAGCGGTCAGCGCTGCCTCTGTCCAGGGTGCTGAAAGGGGAGTTTCCCTAAACAGGCTCGAGGGGTGTGTGGCGCTCAGATATCCCCAGAGGCTATCTTTAAGCGCGCTCACACACACACGCGCACGCACACTTGCCCGCCCCCCTCTCTCTCCCTCTCCTTATCTATGTTGTGTTGCACGTGTGTCTCTTTCAAGGCGCACAATGGGGCAATTGGGCAGTGCTCTTCTCCATTTTATTTGATTAAAAATAGACCGGCACTGCATTAGGTAGATGGAATGAAGATGCCATTATGTAAGCTTATTAAAGTAAACTCACTTTTAAAAAAAATGCTTGAATTAAACACATTTTTCCTTCTGGGACTAGTTTACTGAAATAAACATCAATCGCCTAAAAACAGAAAACAATACATAAAATAATTCAACATGTTTTAATAAGCTGTTTTTCTCCTCCAGTGTAAAGTGGTAAAAAGGGGCATCGCTAACATGTGAAATTTTTTGGCTGGTCTCGTGACACTGAACTGGTCCCATTAGCACCATATGAGACATAACTACACTGAGCAATTTCCTACAGCTTTGATTCAATTTTCCTCGCCCAGCACCCCAGCCCCATGAGTGGTGTAAGCCAATTAGACTCACTACGCTGTTCATTAGTCCACTTGAGGCAATTAGTCCACACATTAAAACATCCAAAGAAATCAACAAGTCCCCCCCCCCCCCACCCCCACCCCTCTCACATTCATCATAACTGAGCATAGCCACATCTCCTCTATAACCTCCTATAAACACTCACATTTATTATTGCATGACATTAAGCTCAAAACAATGCCTGCTGGATGCTTGTTTTCATGGGTGACTTTTTGTTGTTTTGTGGGCAGTAATCTCTGGTCAACAAGGCTGCATGGATCCCTGTACAGATTAAGGGAGAACTGTAAATCTGGAAGGAGCTGAACGCAGTAACTAGGCTCCTAAAGCCAGTGCAGCATCAAAGGAGCTTAAACCAGAAGCACAACAACAGGACTGCTTTCCTTTTGCTCTCATCAGCTGTCTTCTCTGATTGTGTTCTGCATTATAAAATTATGTAATTACATATTTATCACATAGGATATAAAACAGATCTGGGTTAGGAACAATTAATAATTGATTAACATCCCTATTAATTCTACAAGTCTATTATTTCCGTATACTATAAGTGCACAAATTCTCTATTTTTGGAGGAATGTGAAGGATACACTTATGAGCGATCAGAAATCCATATCTAAATTTGTGTCACTACAGCTTTTTCCATGGGCACTTTCTTTTCTTCTGCCAGTGTTTTTGTGTTATTCTATCCTCAGCTCCCTCACACGAGTATTATGATGATTATGAGCCAATCTTCCAAAAGATGCCGAGGCTCTTTTCCCTGTTTGTTTGGCTGCTGTGAAACCTCAAGTGTCATCACAGAAAATTGGTAAAGTGTAATACACCTGGGTCCTACTTAAGAAAGCAGCTGCAATCAGCTCCTAATGATTCCATATAAGACTCTGCCTTTTACGCCTATGAGAACTTTATTTTTTATTTTTTTTATACGTTGATCACGAGCTACTTCAGGAGGCTCACAAGTGCCACACAAATGAGGGATACTTCAAAGCACACACAGGGTGCTTCACATGAAACCTCTGTTGTCCTTCAAGTGGAGGCACTTTTCTGAACAAGCGAGCGTTTTGGTGAAGGACACAAATTTATACTCAGATCTGTTAGGTTTCAAACGTAATAGAAAATCAACTTCACTTATACTTGAATTATTTTCTCTAAAATGATTCCAGTTGGAGTGGAAAACCCACCTCGCTCCTCCTCTATCTATCTATCTATCTATCTATCTATCTATCTATCTATCTATCTATCTATCTATCTATCTATCTATCTATCTATCTATCTATCTATCTATCTATCTATCTATCTATCTATCTATCTATCTATCTGAGCTTGTTTCCCTGAATAAAGATGATAATAATAATGATACTACTACTACTACTACTACTAATAATAATAATATTAATAATAATAAAAAGAAGACACAGAGTTGAAGAGCTGACACTTTAGATGCGAAATTATCATAAACATGAAGATTCTGCTGTATGTTGTATCACATTATCACCAAGTCACAACATATTTCTATACATCAGTTTGTGCTGATTTAAACTTAATGTAATTTGTACTAAGCCCTTAATGGATATAGAAGGCAAAAAGTGCACTTTCTGATATAAAATTAGACTATTTTGATTAATTTGTGATCATGGATGTCGAGTAAGTTTAGCATCTACAGAAAGACAGCTGTAAAAGAGAGCTCCAGGGGAACTAGGAATCCTTTACCTCTTACTTACTTCTGAATTAGACAGAAGCATCACTGAATTTGTAAATTTTGCTTGTCCTACTAGTACTGCTATTACTACTCAACTACTCAAAAAATAGAAAATGGAATTTTAATTTTAATCAAACTATGTATATGATTTTAGGATGCTGTAAAGTTAAACAGAGATCAAGCCTGTTTGTTACATGGAGTAAATTTTGTTGCATCTCTTTCTTTTGTTTTGCTGTGTATAGTATTTTATCACAGTAACAAACATTTATTGCATCATTTCTTGGCAGGGTCTCAGAGAAGAGTCTACCAAAGACAGAGAGAATATGCTGGCCCTCCTCACTGGAGTGGTGACACTGCTGCATCTTCAGAAATGAAGGAAGGATGAACCACATTTATTAACAGGAACATCAACTGGAGAAGAAGTACGAAGAAAAAGGGGGGGGGGGGGGGGGGAGTAGTAGTATTTGAAACCCATGTCGGAAGAACCCTGTCTAGTAGCTTTTCTGTAAAAGACAGAAAACAAAAGAAACATGGATGATTATTTAATTGAGCATGAAAGTGAGAAGGCAGTCAAAAAGCAAAGATGAACATAATCAGGGACATGTGGAACTGATGCATAATGGGTTGTTGTGACTAAAATTTGCACTTTCTGTGGATTTCGGTGATTGCTAAAGCTTCCAGTATGTTTACATGCAAACAAGCAAACAAGCAAACAAACAAACAGTAACAAAGACAACATTCACAGAGCAGAGTTGATTATATTTCAGCCAATAAACTTAGTTGTAAACTTCACTTAGCAGAATTCTTCCCTCGGTCATTTATAACTTCAGTAAGATTTGAAGTTAACAATCCTTAAACGATATCACAGAAATGCCTTTTTGTAGTGATAGAACAAAGCTGTCATATATTTTCCATATATTTGTAACAATAAAATTCCGAGTAGTTTTCAACACCATGAAAATTGATAAATTAAAGTCCTTATTCTAACTTAAAAAATAGAGGTACAAAGAACTTAATATTTTAAAAATAAGTCTCTTTAATCTTCTACCATCTGCTGACAAAAGGCTTTTAAGGATTTCTCTGATATTTTTTGAAACTTTTGAGTTTAAAGAGGTACCAAAATATTCTCAGATGCCCTTATTGCAGCACACAATACTTCTATGATCCTCTATTCCATTTTACATCTTTGCATACATCCAGAAACGTTACTCTGTTTTCCTTCCTTGTGTCTATTTGTATAACTACTTATGCACAGCTGAGTTGGGGGGCTGAGTGTTGCTGCAGGGGGTCCGTGTGCACCAATGCCACCCCTCTGACACCAGTCTGCCATTGTGCTCCTGTCATGATCGATCATGTCCTCCAAAGACTGGCCTTGTCCTGGAGGGAGGAGACCAATCACACGCCTCATTACCCAGGCTTGGTTACTCCTATGCGAAGTAGTCCCAAGACACCCCAGCCTGTTGCTGTCTGGAGAGAAGTAGGAAGAGTCCAAATGTGTGTGAGGGGTATAGAAAAAGAGCGAGAAAGATAAAAGATTAGCAGGATGATGTCAGGGAAGGCAGCAGAATCGAACCTGAAATTGAAAAGTAAGCCTTTACAGCGAATAACCCAAAAAGTTTCCGATTGACCGAGTAGACCTAAGAGCATCTAAACATACTGAAAATAATAATTTAGTTAAAGTTACACTTTCTGTGCCCTCTGAGCAACCATCCTCTATTTTTCAACCACAGCCAGGAACTCTCATTGTTTTGAAATGGCTCCATCTGGCAAGGTTTCACTGACCAGGCGAGCTGAGGGTCGCTCCCCTAGCAGCTGGCTAAACTGCCCAACCGCTTTTCTGCTCGGCCCGGCGACTAACCGACACTCTCTGGTGGCTTTGCTGCTCAAACATACACAAACACGCACACACACAATGCTGCACAAGGCTAACTGTCCACTGGCCTGCCAGTCTTGAGGTCAGCTGGCTTGAGTTGAGTTTGGGGGGATGGGGGGGGGGGGGGGGATGCTTGAAGGGTGGTGTGGGGCAAGATGGGTGACACCATTTAGCCCTTTGTTATATGCCAAAGAGAAGGAGTGTTAAAAGTGTACTGCAAAGAATTTAAAATGATCATTGGGGAAAAAATGACAAGTGCTTTAAAGCTCTATGTTTTGATTGATTGTGATCATTCATTTATATGGTTAACTCAACAGCTGGCCCTTAAGAACTGAATGCAGGTTTCATTATTTGTGTGTGAGGGTCTACGCTGCGCTAAAAAGCCTGCCAGTGCCGCCAATCAACCCCTTTGAATATTGATATGCTAATGACGAACAACACAGGGAACAATGCTTGAATGCTACCACTGGAAAGCGGTACAATGGCACTCCAGTCAGGCTGTGACACTTTTACCACCCAACATGTGTCCCTAGTTTCATGCTCAGACAATAAAGGCCAACAACTGTCTGTCCATTTATACGGGGGATTCTGTTACTCAGTGCGGATGCACTGTCTGGGGGTCCTGACCGGTTACATTGTGTTTTAGCTGTCTTTGTCCAAGATGGGAAATATAAGCATTGTAGAGCAATGATAAGCCACCCCAGAGGCAGACATAACGCCTACGAAGTCAGAGGTCAAACCTTTCAAGCAGAGCCGAAGCTTGACCTTGCGTGTCATTCCAGATGTTGACCTGCCTCAGGGATCTATCTGGTTTGTAGGTGGCATTTTTTTGAAGCAAAATTAAGTAGAGGAAATCAGAAGTTTTAAAGAGCTTACCAGTTATCTAAGCTTTAAAAGGCCAGGTTATGCCCATCTAATCAGGTTTGTTAGCCCAGATGGGAAATTTCCAAACTATGCATATTGATATGTTTTGATCAAAAGAAGCATCCTTGCTGCCAAGCATACCATCTATAATCCAAGGGTCCTGTTGGTAGATTCTTCTTTTTTTCTATCAGAACATCAAATATATCATGTGTGTGATGTATGTGTGACTGAGATTTGGTATTTTGTGCAGGGACAGGAGAAGCTGAGGATGGAACCAGCTGATACAACACCTGAACCACATCCTTATAAACGTGAATAGAGTACCACTTTTAAAATCTCCTCACTCTATCACTGCCTTATCCTTTTATATTGCAATAACTAGATGGAAAGTAGAGAGTGAAACAGTGATTAGTGGCTATACGAGGCAACAGCGACCTTGGATGATGCTCGTAATCACTCTACTGCAAAACGAATGTATTTATTATTAGTAGTTTATTTGCTGATTAACTATACTCCATTTCAGAACATACCAAACAGCCATCCTGGCATTAGTATTGCAGGGGTCAGCTATTTTAAAGCTAGCATTTATCATTATGTCTCTGCGCTATTAGTTGCTATTATTACTGAGCTTGTAGGGACACAGTAAATGAGTAAACGAGAACCAATTAAACGAGCTGTTCAAATGATACATGATTTGCCACTCTTTCCTCAACCACTGCTTGTGTGTTTCTTCATATGGCAGAGGATTTGAAACTGAATTCAGAGTTGCCTCTGACTAACAAACTAATGGTTAAAGATGGATGTTTGTATACCTCTTGTCAGTGGAGGACATAATGTGTTTTTCTTTTTTTTGTCTTTCTTTTCCACTGAAGGGAGGGGGTGGGGTAGGTGCTTGTGGTCTAAACATTACGGATAAGGGCCCCGGCACACGCCTGCATGATGTTCGGTAATCCTACAGTCTCAGACTCATGACCCACTTTCTTGGAGAAACATGATGGAGCAGCAGCCTCCTCTTACCCATGAGGAGCCTCCAGACGCGGGGTGGAGGGGTGGAACAACCCCCCCTACTCTGTCAAGACAAAGGAAAAGGCAGACTCCTGTAAAGTCTCCCAAAAGCCAAATAAGAGGTTCAGGAACACTAATACCCAAACCTGATGCTCTTATTAGTTCAATCTGATGAATAATTCAGAGGATGTGCCACTTTGTTTTCAGTCCGGAAAAATAAAGGAAAAAAAATCTGTTAGTTGAGGACTTTATATATTTTTAGGTGGTTCTGCTGATACGCTTAAGATTCTTTGTCAATATCATGTTTTTTCAGTAAACCTTCGTAAAAATGTGCATTTATGCAGACGATGTTCTATTTTACTAGAAGATTTAAAATTTAAGTCGGTCAGTGGAACAAAGTGGCAAATACAGCCGCTGAGTGATCTTGGCCTTCATGTCAGATGGTTCTTCTTGAGAAGTTTCTTAACACTTCATGCTGATCTGCCAATTCAGTGTAGTTCTTTTGTTAACTACATCAGGAAATGGTAATACTTTAAAGCAAGGATCTCAGCCATTTCCTAATTAAACTACTGAATTAAGCAGAGATCATCCACTGATACAAAGGAAACGAAATGAAAAGAACAGCTTCTCCACTATTATGTCTCATCCCTTGAAAACATGCTGACCGACATCATGGCACGCGCTGAAGGCAAATAGGTCAACAAATGCTGCATTATGCATTAGATCATATCACCAGCATACTTCTTATTCTTTTTATTAACCACCACCACCACCCGCCCCTGCTCTTGCTTTTTTGTTGCTGAAAACACACAGCTCTTACTTCTCTCTTTATCTTAATCCCTGGCAGACTTTAAGTGTCTGGCATCGAGGCAAAATCCCAAACTGCAGAGGAGCGTGTTTGGAGACCTAATCCCCTTACCCATAGACTCGAGTTGCCCTCAATTCACCTCTCCCAAAGTAGGCCAAGAACAAGGAGCCACAACAGAGAGGCAAGCGGCTTCACGAGGCTCAGTATTATCACGCGTCCCGACAGACAGACATGAATGACACATACGTTGGCACATGCACACAGACGGATACATGGACTGATGGTGTATAAGCTGGTATACAGTACTATATAGACACATATGTGACAAGCTGACATACAGACACACCCAGATGCTAGCATGAATCATTAGACTTCTTCGACTTCTTTTATGTTCTTCAACAGTCAGATTTCAGTGTTTCAATCATCCAAATTGAATCATCTCCATATTCTCTGTTTCAGCTGATTAGATGATGACTTTCTGTGTACAGCTTACTGGGTTTTATTCTTAGAAGAACAGGAGGGGCTCAGTATTAACTGTTTACACAAATCAATAGTGTTCCAGATCATATCTTGCATGCAAGCGATGCTGTCCACATAGACAGTAGGTGTAAATACTGACATGTTTGCCTTGGACAGTTATTCTTTGTTATTCAGGTTATTATTGACTTAAACATATGCATAGAGGTCAATACAATACCTCAAAGTCCCTTAAAAAAGTAGATTTGTGACATCTTCTATTTTTTTCAAAACTTGTATACGTGGCTTTTTGCTATTTTATTCCACTTGTGGCCAGTGACACTGGGATTTGCAAATGGAAATATGATTTAAGTGATGGCAATAAAATAAACATTTAATGTTCTGTGAAATATGCACTTCTTTGTTCATGTAAATCAAATATATGGCAAATGTATGGAAGCTAATCCTTTAGCTGTCACTATCCTCAAGCTGCATGCCAGTACACAAATGTGATTCCTTTTTATTAGGCACAGGAAACCTGAAAGAACACCGATGGAGACTTATGCACAAAAGCCTGATTATTGTTTTAACATATCATGACCACAGTTTAATGTGGCTTGCAGTTTCTACCATAATAACTGAGTAAACTCAGACCTGAGAGGAATGAACAACGCTGCCACCCCTTGGCTCTTTGGAGTAAATTTACTCAGATGTGTTCGAAATCTAAGCAGTGGTATTGGCCGTGTGTGCATGCCTTATACCAGTTGACCATATGCTGCGACTTCAAATAAAGCAAATGAGTAAATATCAAAATATGTAAATAGCAGTTGCCGCCCTTCATGCATACATTATCTATAAACTGTATTGTCAAGATACAGTTGATGATTTCATGATTTTATAGAAATCATGTATGAAATAAGAGAGACTTACCGGTGTATTCTTCAATATCAGGCTCGGTGGAGACTAAAGCATTGTCTTGGTGTTCAAAGAGGTTTAAGAATGGAGCTAAGAGACAAGACGAGCTTGATTTTGAGTATTATTTAAAGGCTTATCCATCACTTTTCCCATTTCTTACATCCTTCCCCCCTCCTTTACTTCATCTTCTTTAAGTTCCCAGGCTGATTTCAAGAGATTATGTCAGATTTTCCCATTATGTAAATTGTTTTATCCTTCTCACTTATCCTTCCTCACACAGTTTTATTAAAATAATGCTTTATCACTAGAACCAAACTTAGTAGAAAATAGGCAATTTACTGTAATGTACTAAGCGAATGCATTGTGTTTGGGCAAGACACTAACTCCAAGTTGCACCTGCATTGGATGGCACTGAAAATTTGCCCACTTTTCTTTCCATCATGGTAGCTGAGATGGCTCACAGAAATGCAGACAACCTAGAATAAGTATCTGTATTAGTGAATATGAACAGAAGCTCCTTCTTGGTGGCAGCATTTTTTGCCCCTTGAAGGGAGGGATTACATAATCATTTCTGTTTGTTTGTTTGTCTGTCTGTCTGTTTGTTAGCAGTTTAGAATCCACAGTTGTGAAGATATTATTTTTTAAATTTTGTGTGATGGTAGATGCCAATAACAGCTGTTAATTTCAGTGAAAATTGAGTCAAGGTCAAGGTTACACTAAATGTTTTTAAAAAACCCTCAATTATGGACAGTCTTAAAACCTCACAACTATTTAGTATGCCTTGCGGGACACGAGTACCTAGGTTGGCTAAGCATTTGACCTTGACAATCATTGTTAGCACCCAAGATCAAAGGTGACCTTGAACAAAATTTCAAGAAACCATATTGAGTAAAGTATCATATGAAAGGGTACAGGGAGAGCTGTATATCACACTTTTTTTTCTCGATATGACACACAGCACAAAATCACACACTGCATGAATATATCTTCAAATCTCACATTTTTACATCTTGTTCTTTCTTGTTTATCCAGAGCCCTACTACTGTGAGCAATGGCATGCTCCCTGCATATTCCTGTGACAGCACTGCTCCTATGTCTGGACCACTAGCATGTGTACCTATAGGGACTTGTATCTAGCATTTGTATCTGTTAGAGGGTGATATTAAATTCTAGACCACTTACTTTTCTCCTTTAATTGATGGACGGATGAAAAAAGCTTTTCACAATGGCTATCCCACCAAAGGTACCTCATTCTGGATCTTTGGCACTGCCATAAAGTGACTCAAAGGATGAACCAATGCTGTGTCTACACATAAAATACAGCAAACTAATTTTAAATTGTATTGTTACACAAAAAACATGTCATTTGCTGCCATTTCTTCAGTAGAATCTATGAAAAAATGTAAAAGATAACATAGTGTGACAGGCATGAAATAGCATTTTTGCACAAACAAGACCATTCCCAAAGAGCTATTAGTGGAAAACTTGGCATTTCTCTGTATTGTGTGCAGTGGGAAATGAACACGTACATGACAAAAGATAACAAGGAAGAAGTAGCAGACCTAAAAAAAATATCTATAGCTGAGCTGAAAATATGAAAGCGGTATCTGAAAATCATGCCCCCAAAAGAAATAGGAAAACATCCAGCAAAAATCAGGTGATTCATCTACTGTTCCCTGGAGCCTCATCAGGAATGGTCTCAGTGAAAAGATGGCTGTCAAGAAGCCATTCTTAAGCAGGGAAAACAGGGAGGAAAAGGTTGAGGTGTGCCCAAATTACACAACATCTGGACTAATAGCAGGTCCAATACTGTGTAAATTTTGGTTTGGTTATTTGGTTCAAATAGTCATCGATATGCATGGAGGTCAGGAGAGAGATACAACAGTGAGAGTCTAAAGTCATCTGCAAAACACAGTAGAGCCAGTGATGTTCAGGATCTTGTTAAAATTGACAGAATTATGAACACAGAACACATGAAACATCAGATTTTGATCCACCATGCAATATCATCTGGAAATCATAGCAACTTCATGTCCCTTTGGTACAGATTCACAACCTGATCCTGCAACAATGGAAAAGGAGCAGTACAGAGATAACCTAATATGTACAGGCATACGGTTTGGTTTGTTATTTGTTTGGCTGCCTTACTAAAGAGAAACAAATTTAAGTTGCTCCCTTTAAATCTAAAAATCAGCTTACCTCAATCTCATTGTGATTCTGTTGCTCCTTTTTGTCTGTAATGAGCTATTGCATGGGTGGCCCATGGATGAGATCCAACTGAGGATTAAAGCAAAAACACACCAAAAATGTAAAACAAGTGAGAACAGAAGAAAACATGTTTTTTGAGTGGTGAGAAAATGGAAATTAAAATAGCTGCCTTGGGGAGCTTATTATTATCTGAACATTCAAATGGCAATTCATTAAAATAAGTGGTTCCCACCGCCATAATATCAAACACAAACATATAAAGCACACTCTGAAGATTAGTGGCTTTTCCTTTGTTCCCCAGAATGATTTTATCGCTCTTAGTTTGGCAAAGCAGAAATTTAGAATAATAAAATATTTTGATCTAAAACTGAGATGACACTGGGCAAAATGTGTGAATTTATTCATAGAAAGTCATAATATTAATTGTATGATGACACCGCATCACCATATGATCCCAAAAAAAGTATTAAAACAATTTTCATCAAACGAGTAAAATGAAATAAAACAGAAATAATCAAATAGCAGATTAATCATTTAAAACAATATAATATAGTTTATATAAAAAAATGTAGGATTTGTCAGTGTATTCTTTATTTTTTTTACACTTGCTTTATAGATTCAACAAAAAATCTGTAATCTCTGATGACTGAAATTATTTAAGATATCTGACATCTTAATATTTATTCTGGTTGTCACGGCTGGCGGGGTGAGCCGTGTGGTGTGGAGGAAAAGGAGGACCCAAAATGCAGACAGCGACTGGTGATTCGAGTGAGGTTTATTTACAAGTGGTGGAGTGGCAAAAACAGGCAGTGAGGGAAGAGAATTTACAGAACAAAACCAAAACTGGGATAGCTAAATAACAAACCGGAGATCATACGAATGGGGTGGGAGGCAGAGAGACGCAGACGAGGAACAGGACACCATGAAACACAGACGAGCCGACAACGAACACAGACCGACACCCACTATATATACACACACACGGTAATCGGGTAATGGCAGACAGGCGGGGACACAGCTGGAACCAATGGACATAACGAGACACAACCCTACAAAGTAAAACAGGAAACACACAGACTGTTTACATAACAACACGGGGACATGAACAAAGCACCGAGGACAGACACAGGTAGGGCTGAATATACACCAAACTCCAGGAAACACAAAACGCTGGGTCAAAATGACCCAGGATCATGACACTGGTGGTCAGAAATGCTTTTCTTTTCATGATGGATGAAGAGGACTGGATGTGCACGGATGTCTACACTCTGTATGCTGCTGTTATTTTCACATAGAGTTTCTAAATCTTCCTATAATTAGTTTAATATTGAAAAAAAAAAAAAACCCCACATCACAGACTGACTGCTGAATATCCGTCTGTGTTATTGTGCCAGCAGTATATTTATTATATAGAGTAACTGTCTAACTATGCTGAAATATCTTCAGCCACGTTAAAGATCATTGTTTTTTTGTTGTTGTTTAATTGCATGCATTCTTAGTTTTCCTTGGGATATAAATCCAGCTTTATTCCTGCTTGTCTTTCACCAGTACAATGCTGCCCTCCTATGGTAAGGTTTAGGGTTTTGCAGGGATCTTTGAATATTTGATACGAATCAAATTCATAACAAAAGCTTGCAGTGTTGAGGGATTTGTTTTAAAAATTCAAAATACATTAGACAAGACTAAACTAATATTTTACTGTTCTAAGCTGCTTAACACAACACCTTATGCAACACCAGTGTACAAGTGTATTATTAGCACTTTAAAGATTGGCAAGAAAACCATACGACGCTTACCTGCACAGTCACATATAAAAAGAGAAAAACAATCATATTTTATATCTGTGACATTGACAGCAAAGTAATTTAACAGATGTATGTACGCTGCTATTGTTAGTTCCCATCAAGCACAGAAAAACAACCTCCCGGTCTTCTGCACGAGTATTGTGTGGATCAGTTTAATTTAATCGAATACCTTTTGTTTCCTGTAAAAAAGGACTTTCCCCCCCCCATATTCAAAACACATATTTTGTGGAACATGAGGGTATTTGCAGAATTAGCAGGTATTATTTGCGTTGTATTTATTATTCTGTGTTTTCTGAAAAAAAGGGCATCATACCAGCAATACATTTAATGGTTTCCTCAGTCATATTTAGTGATACAGATGAAGGAGAACAAAATACATCCAGTCATCCATCCACTCTTCCACCCACTTTCTTATCCTGGTATCAGTAGTGGGTTCAGGGATGAACTCGCTGGCCATTGTCCTCAGGTTTCCCAAGATGCTCTAAGTCTCCTGCTCCATTTTTCACCCAGTCATGAACAACACTCCAAATTACTGAAAACCCTCCATGTGATGTGGCACCTCATCCATAACATAGTGTGGGCACTCCACCCTTTTCAGGCTAAAATCTGTGGATTCAGATATGGAGGAACTAATTCTCATCCCATTTGCTTTTATTTTTACTACAAAGATCACAGGGTGGGCTGTAGATCATGGCTTGTGGATCCCCACAGGATAAAAAAAATCACTGGAAATGGACACCCTCTGGCCCTTTGTTACACATAAATTGTGCTCATAAAAGTTGTGGTAGTGTCCACAGGAAACAAGTCTGACTTGTGGAACAATCCTTGAACGGGTAAAGATCCTCCTAGTTGAAACCTCCTGGCTTTAATGATATTTTTAACTGAAAATCAACTGTTTTAAACAAGTGCAAGACACCACTAAATTCCTGCTTAAAAAAATCTCGAAAGTATAGTTGGTGACAGAAAAACAACAGTGTGTCAAAACTTTACTTACAGTTTGGAGCACTTTCCACAACCATTGCCATTGGTGATTTTCTTCAAATTGCTGGGATTCTGGGATACCTAGCTGTTCCAGGTTTATACACACCAATTCAACTGACTGTGACACTGCATCAGTCCATTATCTGGGATTAAATTGTCTTGACTTGCTGTGTGCAAGGTAACAAATGAGATGTTTGGGTCTGTTAATGAGATGCAGTGACAGTTAAAATATTTCATGATGCGCTGCAGCACAGGAACCATGAAATCAAATAGTAAAAATAATCAAAATTGTTTTTGAATGAAATTAATTTATACTTTATTAAGTAAATGGTACGTGTACCTATTTAATTACGTATTTTGTAAATTATTAATTATTTATTTCCTACTGTAATTAAATGAGGACACATGTTAGTTTTATTTAATGATACATTGGCACTTTTGGCGTTTAATACGTTTGTTAGGCGACTTCTGCCTTTCTCACTGCAAAGACTGATTTAAAGCAAAGAGCAACACAAACATTGTGAGCCGGCTGACACTGCCCCCTGCTGACAGTACACATTTAAAACACGTAGACGCCGATCTGCAAATCTCTGGGAGACATTAGGACACGCCCATATTTACGCGTCATCCCCAAGACACCGCTTGACCGCGATGAACTGTGCATGCATGCCTGCTTTCAGGGTACTTGGAAAAACGTATAACTGTATAAAAGGGATGACTACTCATCCGTGGTGGGCATATGTGTCTGCGAACTTGAGAGTGTGCGGCTTATTTTTGTACTTACATTCTTTTTTTTGTAATTAACTGTCGTACAGGAATTGAGGAAAGACTATTTACTTTCCGCTGCCCTAACAGCCTAGAGAAGATTTGGTACATTTAGGTCTTTTTATGGGTGGGGAAATAATTTAACAAAAGTACTGTTAATATAATATTTATCATTTAATTATTTATTTTTTTAAATGTGAAATTAGCACTTTGTCCTTTCTCACCGGCGACACCACGAGCAGCTACGTGACGTCATTTCGGGGGCGGGGCTTGGATTTTTTTCTGGTGTATTTGCAGAATACCTCACTTCCTCGGCTGCAGCCATTATTGTGGTGAATGAGGAAAGAAGAGTGGGAGATACGGGGACAGTGGGGGAAGAACGAGAGGGAGGGTGGTCTCAAGAAACAAGAGCTAGCTGCCTCTGGAGCATACAGGGAAGGGCCCTCATAACGGGCGCGAGCAAGCCAGGTTATGGCTCATTCGGCTACTAACGGTGTGGACCAGGATCTGGCCAGCAAGAGGCTGCACTCAAGGTAGGAAGCCTTATATCATAAGGGGGGTCAGCTCCGTAGCACGTCCTTGAATGCCGAAAAAGAGACAAGTAAGACGATTGAGAGAGAGAATAGCAAGGGCTGCCAGCTCACAGCTTTGCTTACTAAGGAGGAACTGGGCAGGGGGAGCTTGACCAGCCAGCTTTCACAGATTTAAAGAGCTCAAGACCCAGCCACAGCTGCAGCCAGAGCCCAGCTCCAAGCCTCATTCCTGGCTCGGGTCACTGAGCGGCTGTGGCTGGAATGTACAGACTGAGAGGAGCCTCATAAGATGCAGACGCGGTGTAACAAGGGGAGTCTGGCTAAAGGGTGGACAAGCTGACAGTGCGCATGGTTTTTAAGGTGCGATGTGGGTGCTGAACTTCACCTTGAAGGGTGATGGACCTAAACCCAAATGCACATAGACTGGCTCTCAGAGCGTTACTAGTTAAAACCCAGTGTTTACATACAAATATCACAGGCTCGTTCAGTTTCATTTGTAGTTTCTTTTAATCATCTTTGATGATCATCAGAAATATGTATACTTGCACCATTTGCCTCTTAATTAGCACAACATTTGACTGTGTCCTCCATGGCCAGGCAGTGAGAGTATTTATTAGTTTTTTGCATTATGAAGAACTCAATAATGACAGTGTTACCGAACTTTAGTTAATTTTGACAAAACTTGAGCATATGTTATGTTGTTTGTGATTTATGATTAATCATCTCTATTTCATCTCAGATGATCCATTTGCTTATGAGAAATGGGATGTCTCATCATCCGGTCAGCTAGCTGACGGTGTGATTCAGCACCACTTATCACATAATTTTGACATTTTGTCCAGTGTCATGCATTGGACAAAACTATCATTAATCACTGTGAATATCAGAAGAATCCTGCATTAAACACATTTATGGTAACATTTCCCAGAGAGCTGGGGTGAGGGAGCAGGCATGTTTATATATAAAGTCAAATCATGCTTGTATGCTTTAAGTTGATACCTTATTCCATTGGCTTTAAGGGATATGTAATATATATCTTAAGTGATTATGTTAGATACTTTAAGAAAACAACAATTAAACTTACTTACTATTGTCAAGCTGCGTGAGTGACATTCACAAACCCTGCAAGGTTATCATATGCTCTGCCAACATAAACACAAGATTCATAGACACACACATGGGGTGGGTAGGACTGCTATTAGAGCTGTGATAGGTTTTCCTCTATTTAACTCAACACATGACCTTTGTACATGACGGTTTGGTGTGTGTGTGTGTGTGTGTGTGTGTGTATTATCTTTAAACTCCAAAAAGCATAGGCAAGCACAAAGGGGGCGTTATGTTTAGGATTTATTTGTCAACTGACCTATCCTGTAAAATCCTTTTGTTTTCTTCCTAAAATGAGAATGTGTCCGGCTATGGAGATTAGTATTTTAAAGCCCATTTGTCCACCTGTGTTTGTGTGTGTGTGATGATTGAGGAGAACAAAACAATCTTTATTTCTTTTAAAAAAAAAAAGAAGAAAGAAACAACAACAAAAAAAGCCACAAAACATAATTAGTATTAATTCAATAAATAAATCTAAAAAAAAAAATAAGACAAGACTTACACAAGCTCTTTTTATTAGTACCAAAGCACTTTGAATTAAACCCTCAAAAACAACTCTTTGCTGCGATTTTGTAAGCTTTGGAAATAACTGAATAGTACTGTTGTTTTTCCATAAACTTCATGTAATGGTATTTTCCCTGAACCTATACTAGATTTTTGCGACTGAAAACTGAAACGTTTACTAATACTTAAATTACAAATGTCTGACTCAGCACCTGTTGCCGTGTAACAAATGATTTGACTATAAAATTGTGACTTTGTGTCATAAAAAAGCAAGCTAGAGAAAGGGATTTACTCTGAAATCTTTAAATCTAGCCTGTCTTTCTGTCAGTAATGACAGTAGTTACTAACTGAAGTTCATCTTAGATTGACTAACATCATTGCCGTGTTCATTGCTTTGTTTTCATGGCCCCTGCAGCACTTGGTTCCGTGTGTGTGTGTGTGTGTGTGTGTGTGTGTGTGTGTGTGTGTGTGTGTGTGTGTGTGTGTGTGTGTGTGTGTGTGTGTGTGTGTGTGTGTGTGTGTGTGTGTGTGTGTGTGTGTGTGTGTGTGTGTGTGTGTGTGTGTGTGTGTGTGTGTGTGTGTGTGTGTGTGTGTGTCACTATTCAACCTGGCTCTAGAAAACAGAACATGCAGAGAGTAAAAATGCAGCTTCACAAGAGACTTAGACAAAGGAGAGGAGGAGAGAGCCTAGCTTTAACTGAAAGTGACATGCACTGAGGAAGGAAAGCATTCCTAGAGAGTTTCTCTTTGGTTTCCCTGACAACTAGCCATGGCACTCTGTAATTATGGCTGGATTACTGAGTGCACAGTTTCTTAGCTTAACCAAGATTCACAGTGTTGGAAGTATAGGCCTTTAAAAATGAAATAAGAATCAATGAATTGAATTAAATCAGCTAAAACAAAAGTATAACTGATTTTAATGATGAAATAAAATCCAAGTTACAAAGCTACTCCGAAGCTGATGAAGTCAGACACAGCTTGGAGGTGGGCATGCTTTGAATGTACAGAAGTGAATCAGCTGCGCTATCAGCTGTGAGCAGACACTGAGGTCAGCTGATCTGCTGAGGGATTACCTGAAGTAACATTACACTCGATTTGCCCACTGAGGTTTTTTTTTTTATGTGGTCATGAAACAGTGGTGTCTGAAAGTGAGGGTGACCTTGTTGGATTTAGAGCTAGTAGTAAATGTTCAACGCCTGCTTTTACTGAATATTGTGCAACGAGGAAAAGGAAGAAGATGTCAGAACCAGGCGAGTCTATGCAAAGGTTGGTAGAGCTTATTTGCAGCATAACAGCTATTGTGAATGCAAGCTAGGTACAATCACAGTCTGCTATGTATTACATTTTGTTGCACAGAGGCGGTATCTTTGCACAAATCAATATGCTCTGTTTAAATTGTAAATTCCAAATGGACCAGTAATAGTTGTTACAGTACTGTGATAGTTGTGTATACTTACATTTCCGAGGGAGCTGCACATAAAGCTACAGCTCAGGCTATGGCGTAAGGCGTGCTGCTCCAGTGCACCTACAGTGTACATTTAGTCTAGACTTACAACTCAAGCTAAACATCTGAGCTACTGCGCATTGTCCCCGTCTTTGTAGGCATTGTGTAGCCATGGCCAGTTTATGTGTTGAAGGTCACCTTGCCATAAACTTCCACCGAAGTAAACATTTGGATGTCTCATCTTTACTCCCCGTCTTTGTCTTCTGAACTTTTTTAAACTTGCATTTACACTTTAGCCTTACTATAATGATGAAGCATTATTTTACATTTATATAGGTTATAATTAATTATTTGACAAATATTTATTATTGGCATTATACTGTTTTCCACTGACATTGTTGCACTCTAACCTCACTTCTGCCTCTCTTACTTACTCTTGAAACCTGCCCAGTGTGCTACATGTACTCCTTGATGCCATGGTAACAGCGCTGGGAGTTTGTCTCTGTTAGACCACAAGCAGGCTATTATGAGATGAGTGTCTCCCAAACAGAACAATTAGAGGGGGTAATAAGAGGAGAGAATGGCCGACTGTTCGGCACAAATTCTTCTTACTCCGACCGCAACGATGGCAAGAATGAATGTCACTTTGTGGAAATCCTGCCATGAAATTTTGCTCTTTGTTTGCTTCAACTTTTCCCCCCTCTATTCTTTCTTTTTTGTGTGTGAGTCAGCCCGCAAGCTGCCTCTTGAAGTTTAGTTTGCAGACTTTGATTAAAGTGAGTGAGGATGTGTTGACTTCCAACTTTACAACAGTTTGGATTTTTCTCAAGCTTTTAAAAATATTGCGAGGCATTATTAAGGCAACACCCTTTTCCACAGCCACAGTTTTACAATGCAAGCCTTTATTGTTCGGCTGTGTTTTAACAAACTGAGGCCCCCGTCACCGTCTCTGACCAGATTGCTGTCTTTTTGTTTTTCTTCTCATATTCTTGCACATCTGTGACTTCCAGCCATAAATTGAATTCTCATCCAACCACAATAGCACTGACGATTGGGTAGATCAACATTTTGGCTGGTACCTCCCACCTACTCTTAGCATTATTTACAAACACTCTGTATGCACAAATCCCTGCATAAGCAGTCCATTCAAACATTTAATGCACAAATCTGTGCTACATCAATATCTTCTTACATGAATTTGTCAACACTCTGTGATTAAATGTTCACATATTTGTCTCATTACAAAGTTATTAACAAATGTTCACCAGAACTTCCTCAGACCATGCACACCAGTAGAGCAGGGCAATATGGCCAAAAAAATTTATCGCGATATATATTTAAAAATTTGCGATAATGATATAACTGAGATATAATTGACTCGAGACCATAACTCCGCAACTTTATTAGTGCAAAAAACCCTCAATGTATTTTCACTGAAGCAAGCAGCTGTTTTTTAATGCAAATTCCTTGCTGACAGTTTAACCAAAATACATTTCTAGTGGAAATAGGCTGAGATATCCTGAGCATAACATGTATAATATCCACAAAACTTAAAAAGAGGTTATACACACACAATACGGTAATATTATGTTGAAGCACAGTACATATCACTGTAGCCGTAATGCTCCGACAATCCATCAAGTGGTACTCCTTCGTAGCTTGTCAAAGTCGTACTAAAACATCTTTTGACAGATTTTCGAGCGCCGTGTACCACATAAAATCGGTTTAAGGTCAGTAAGCACAACCAGAATTTATACACAAGGCACACCGGATTATAAGGGGCACTGTCGATTTTTCAGAAAATAAAAAGATTGATTTTAAGTGTGCCTTATTTTCTGAAAAACACGGTAATAGCGACGGCCCGCTCCCATGCTTTACCAAAAATTGTGCTTTTGTGTGTATCTGACAGACGAAAGCCAAACTAGTTCCACACCACTGAAGTTGCAGCATTTTTACGAACCAATTCTGGTTCATCTGTTTCATTCAACGATCCGCTTTCGCCCTTGTCATTGTCCGTTGCCGCCGTGCTTTTTCCACAATGTCCATATAAAAACAAAGGCACTGCGCATGCGCGTTTTACCCATATTCTATCACGATATTTCATTTTCTTATCATTGCCTAACAGTATACCAGTATTACCGTGAATGGTGTGATATGGCGCAGCCCTACTTTCACCTGTATTTTCATTATCTCTACAGATCCTATCTACTATAGAAATGTTGACGGGAGGGTGGGTGTTCACAGTGAGTCAAAGTGAGTTTGACATGCCGCTAATATAACTGATCAGCTTTAAATAAATTGCCTCTGTATTCTTTTGTATATGCACCAACCTTATGCCTATCATCCCTCTGGCTATGGCTGTTAGGCTCTGCTAAACCTTCCTGTTTGCACTGAAGGGTAGCCTTGGCACATTCTGATGCCGGTCTGTCTTTAACCCTTTAAGACCTACCATAGAACCAAGTCCGCCATATTATATTTCTACATGCTGTGGAGCCATTTTTGGGAGCATTTCAAGTTGCTATACATCAATACAACCATTACAGCCTAGATTTTAATAATATGTATGAATTAAGTGCATAGTGATTTCATAAATTGCAAAAAAGTGCAATAAACTACAAAAAAAAATTGAAAATCGTTTTTGTTTTTTAAACATATATTTCTAGTTAGAGAAATTTAAGAGGCTTATCCCTCAAAACTGTAAATACAAAAAAGTTGCACAAAATAGTTTCCCACCACAGGAAATTTATTTTGAGTGCCTTCATAGTTTTATTTTTGAAATACACCAGTTTTTATATACTGCAGGAAAAACGAAAATAAATATTATAGTGCAAATTTGCAAAAAAGCAGCATATGCATCAAAATAAACTATTTCCAGCAGTGCAATATGAGTCCTAAGCATCCCAGAAACGACACAGAAAGTCATAAAGTCAAAGATAACTTTTAAAAACACCAGTATAGGCTCATTGAGGCCGGGACGATAAAAAACTACATTTCCGCGAAAATGACGTCACTTCCGGTTTCGGGCAGGTCATGGCGGACATGCGATAGTTCGCGCTGACGTCTATTCCAATGTAGGAAGTGTTATGAACAGCTGATCGGATCGGCAAAGCGTGTTTCTGGAATATTATGTTTTTGTTGCTGCAAGCGCTTTTTATGCAGTTTTTGCAAAGCTATATGTGGAAGGAAACGGTGACCGAGGACAAGCTGATGGCATAAGATGTAAGTACAACTCCTCAGGTTTCATATGCAAAAAAAATTATTGCGCTAGCTCACGTGGTTGCAGAGTTACCGGGATTTAAAAATAGTTAAGCAAAACAGAGCGTGCCCGCTCCGACCGGTTTTAAAGGGTTAAGCAAGTTGTTTAGCTATGGCTAGTGCAAAAATCATTTTAGGGTGCAAGGACTACAGAGCTGGCAAGTTTTCCTCCACTGTTGAAGAAGTAGCTGTTGCTGTTTTATGTATACCAAGAAGATAACGTTCACTTTCAAGGACTGTTATCTATGGTGGGAACTAGATTATCCACATTCCAGAGACTGAACTTTGTTTGTTATTGCCAGCTATACAAAAAGATGATGAGAGTCCCGCTTTTGCTCTAGCAGCATGTTTTTCTGCAACAACAGCAAAAATTGTTAATGTTAGCTGAAAGACAACCAACAATACTTCACAATTTAATTGTTAGTAGTTTGCTAATTTAATGCATTTTTGATTTTTCGATGTCATCCAGGTTTTCACACAAAACCTAAATTTCTAAACAAGACTGGGTAATAGAAATGGACTGGTGACAGTGCTAACCACTGCATCATTGTGCCACCCTGTTAGTATTTGTATTTTTAGACCGCTGATTACTTTGTTGCAATTCAGTATTGCATGTTCCAAGACTCTTTGATGGTTGGCTTTGCATGTTTCTCCTGTTTGTAAAGTAGTATCTAATTTCACAATGGGTACTTTCTAGTGAGCCACCTCTTAGCAGGCACGAGCAAAATACACAGTTTACCTTAAGAGAAAAAGACTTATGGTTGCAAACTATATATATATCCGACAATCCTTAAATTCCAATCCCTTGTAGTGGGTTGAGTTCTATAAGGATCTTGTAAAAATAATGCCACCAGCTTTTGAATGATCTTCAGCCGCAGAGCTCCACTGAATAAACACTCTTTTGGTGTAAATTCATGCTTTAGTTTTGGTTTCTACTCATTCTTCTCTTCATCTTCCTTTTTCCTAATACAGTTTATACAGTTATAGTGGTTGTTCCACTGCCCTCCACTTCAGCTATGAAAAATTAAATAATAATTTTCTTCCTGTTTACATTTTCCAATGAAAGTTTGTATCCAGTTGCTGGAGGAATTGCATACTGAAAGCAAGATTTCTGGGAAACTAATCAAAATCATTGAATTCTCTTTATTACATTGTGCACTGAGAATTAACCTTAACAAGTAATTTATTTGCGTTCAATTTATCATGTTATTTTGCCATAAAAGGCAAAAATAGCATTTATTGTATACATGTAGATGGCAAAAATAAACTTTTAGGAAAAAAACCCCACTTAAATGTAAATTCCTATGTATATTTCCTTGTTACTGTATAGACTGATATTTAATAAAAGGGGAAAACAACGCTGTAGTGAAGAGATCTCTTGTAAATTCCTTGTTTAGCTTGTATTTTGCTTGCTGCCCCTGTGACATTGTCTTGGTTAAGTAGGGCACTTGTTAACGTAGTTGTGCTTTCTGTGCTTTGAAAGCAGTTGGACATGTGTGTCAGAGTGGCAAGATTTTCATGCAGGAAGTGTTTTTTTATAGCTTTAAAATAAAATTAATCTAAAGATTAAAAACAGAAAAACAACATGTGTTTCCTTTTTAGTGAAAATAAGTTTACTTAATACGTCCCTTAGGTCTTATTTACTCACAGTGTCATCTGTCTCGGTTGGTGACCTAATAATGTTTATGCTAGTGTCAGCATGTAGTTGGATTTGTTTAGGCCACTCACTGTGCTGTATTGTCTCTACTGAGGAGGTGCAGGGCATTGGATTAGCCATCCCTGTCTCTCTCATCCTTTCTCTCTGCCTCTCATTGGGGCAATGGTCAAGCTTAGATATAAGGTATTCACTTTGTAATCATTGACTGTTCCTCTACTATTGCTCAGAATGGTCTGTCATCATGCTCCCCTGTTCTTTTAAAACCTGATAGAACAACTGGTCTCCGGGTCAGACTTGAGGAGAAGTTGAAGAGGATTAGAGATGAGCACAATTTTCTGTTGGGAGTAGCGGGAACTGAATTACATAACAACAATGGATATCTTAACTTGATTAAAATCATCTGGATTAATAAAACATAAACTTGTAAACTTGTGACGTCTTAGAAATTCACTTGTTTTGGAGCTCAACGTTCGTGTGGAATGATCTCAAATTCCCTCTGGACTGTTTTGTCTGCAGGTTGCTTCACTGTGTAGTTTTGGAGCGATCTTGAGGACTTGAAAAGCACACACGTTTCTCGGCTTGCTTTGGACTGTGGTTAGAATTTACAATTGGAGTGTGTCCAGGTTTGTTGTAATGTTGCTGATATAATGGTTTTTATTGAAGCTGGGAAATATAAACTTTATAAGACCGCAGTTTGTTAAAGTGTGAGAGGAATTTTTAGTTGTAAGCATAGTACTTAAATGAACTCTACAGAGTTCATTTAAGAGTTTTCTGATAAAGTTAGTTTTACTTAACAATACCATCATGGCATCTGAGCCTTGTCCTCTGACTGGAGCAGAGAGAGCCGTGTGTAGACTTGTCCACTGTGGACCCCGACCTCAAGCTATGCTAAAGCCTTTATCTTTGGAGCTCCAGGGGTATGTGGACAAAACAAGGACCAAGCAAAAACACAGGTACTGTAAAAAAAACCCAAAACAAAACTCAAAAGTAACCCGTCAAGGTTTTACAAACTAAAATGACCTTGGTGAACACATACATTCCATATTAGGGCAATGTTATGAAATCTGACTAGAACATAGTGCAATTTCAGCTGCTTTAAATTACTGTTCACGTCACAGTAAATCCTTTTTGCCTCAAAAATGACGATTCATTCGCATCTTCGATTTGACAATAAATAAGCTGTAATGCAGAAAACTGCAAATGGTACAACTCTTTACCTTTTGAATCGAGCCTTTTGCAAAGCCTTTTGATTAGATGCAAGGATAATCCTTGCTTATCTCTACATTCTAGTACTTTATCTGGAATTTAGTGTTACTACTAAACTGTCTGGTCTTGTTTATCCTGGATTATGCAATGCATGTAGGGTGTATACTTCTGGATATAGCTCACTCATGAAGCCTTGTTGTATGCTTACAGTGAGTTCTGACTGGACACCATAGATGATTTGGTGTATTTTAGCTCAGCAGCTAACTTCAATCTCTGAAACATAGTTTTGTTAACTTCAAGGCGTGCGACATAGGGCAAAATACTAACCCCTTTAGCTGTCCAGAAATACCAGATCTTCATAGACTTCATGCATGAACCCTGCAGTGGTCTGGCATCTTATCCAGAGCGTACCCCTGCTCTCATCAGAGACAGCTGGGGTAGGCTTTAAGCTGCCGCAGCCTTGAAATGGATAAGCAGTTAAGGAAGTGGATGGATGACATTGTCTCAGATTGCAGTCAGTAGAGAACCATATTGTTTTTCAAATGTTTTCTCTCTGGTGTGGGTGGGACACTCTGTCTCTGTCTTATTTTGTTTCATATCCTCATGAAAATCTCAGAACATGCAAGAGAACGGCATGTCTTCGAACATCAGGCTGTTAACTGATTTAAGCAGTTAAAAGTGTATCACCTTTTCAAGGTGTTCGTCTTCGAGCTCAAACTCAGTTACTAAGGCAACAGTCCACATAATTTATTACAGACCTTGTTGTCATGGTGATACTTCCTCTCTTGGAAAGTATATTTCACTGCGACTGTAATGGTATCCATGTTTACTGTATGTCCTAATCTGTGATAGGGCTAATGTTTTTATTTCATTAGTTTCATGACTTTATTGTATGCGTGTATCTTGCAGGATGGAGGCCTCGTGCTTAGAATTGGCCTTGGAAGGAGAGCGGCTATGCAAGGCTGGGGACTTCAAAGGGGGAACAGCGTTTTTCGAAGCAGCCGTAAAGGTCGGCACAGAAGACCTGAAGACCCTCAGTGCCATCTACAGCCAGCTGGGCAATGCATACTTCTACCTTAAGGAGTATGGCAAAGCCCTGGAATACCACAGACATGACCTTACCTTAGCAAGGTGAGCAATGTGCACAAGCTATGAGTAAAACATTCACCTCAGCTTTGTGCTGCTTGTTTTGAGCTGCTTGGGAGTCTTATTCAACAATCTGTTTGCTGCACAGTAAACAGTTAATAAATTTTACATTTGAAATCTTTAGCTGAGAAGAGCTGCATCTTTACGATAAGGGAACTTATACACAGATCAATAAACCCTGCATGCATACTGCATCCATCACACGGACATATAAGAGGACTGTGCACCAGTATGCAGGAATCATATGCTACGTTCTGTTATTTGATGTACACACAGTTCAAAAGGAAAACAGTCTTTTCCACCCTTTTTTCTTTAGATGATTTGATGCATGGAGACCTTCATGAATTTCAGACAAAGAAATTTAAAAAAAAAAAGTGAGGAGACTTTTACGTAGTAACAGTTGACAAATACCAACTGGATATTTAGCTTGTGAGTAATCTGGTCTCCTGCAGTTAGTGCAGCTGGTACTCCTGCAGGGAACTGATTAAGAACCCTAGGGAGATTTACCTTGTTACATTACAGTCTCACCAGGGCCACTGGGGCTTGGTCCTCGGAAGTAGGCAACTGTTGTTGCAGTATTTTAATGGTTATTCATTAGCTAAATGGATAACTCGTGGCTTCCTGTGGGTCATCTGGGCTGCCTGCTAGAGGACAATAACATAATGAAACAATGTGGTAGTAGCAGGTTCATAAGAGCATATAGTAACTGCAAGCACTTAGTGCATACCATCTTTTAGTTGCTCAGTTTCAAAGTGTGAAAGTGAAAAAAGGAGAACGACACAATGGGGAAATTATTTCTCACTTCCAGCATGAAGAGAAAGTAGGCCATAGCAACCAGAGAGGAACTAATCGTGTTGACAAGTTCCAATTCAGCGATGCATGATTAAGCCTAAAGTAATTAGTGGACATGGTGCTCAATTTAGTGCTTGTTATGCTTTATAATGCATTGTCAGTGACTCTCTAGGGTTGTGCATAACTTTACATGTATAACAAATAAAGAAAATCAGTTATGTTCAATAGCCCGTTGTTGAATAAATGTAATATAGCAGCAATATGACTGAATATCTTACAAATTCCTTGATGTGGATAGTCATTTTAGGTCCAGAAAAAACAGTCTTGGAAAACAGAAACAGTGAACAAAACCACAACCTTAAAGTGACATTTGATTTCCTTGATTCACTTTACTGTCATCTGGTGAAGAAAACGATCAGATACGGTCTGTTGTAGATATTAATTGCAGTGATATTTAGTTTGTGGGACACCAAGCTTATTGTGTATTTTTTATTTTATTTATTTATTTTTAAAATAAAAGCTGTGTAGATCACTGATTGATCTAAATGTTTAACTAGAGGGGTCTCAAAAAAGCAGTGATATTGATTCTAATGGTGCAAGATGTCCGAGCAATAACTCGGTCTTTAACTCTGCCACTAATCGCCAAAGATGTCTTTCCTCCACAGAACAATAGG
Source organism: Neolamprologus brichardi (assembly GCF_056152115.1). NCBI lineage: Eukaryota > Metazoa > Chordata > Actinopteri > Cichliformes > Cichlidae > Neolamprologus > Neolamprologus brichardi. Next base: position 48,486,242 of record NC_142110.1, on the reverse strand, counting down.
AGACCGAATTGGAGAAGGAAAGGCCAGCGGCAACCTCGGTAACACTTTAAAAGTATTAGGGCGTTTCGATGAGGCCGCTGTCTGCTGCCAAAGACACCTGGACATTTCTCAAGAGCAGGGCGATAAGGTAAGGTTACGTACATATATTTGGATATCCAAACAAACCAACACAAACACAAGCATGAAAACCTTCTAGGAAAAAGATAGTGGCAGCCTGTGTTTCTTCACTGTCCTGAAGGTTGGAGAGGCCAGAGCACTGTATAACATGGGGAACGTGTTTCACGCAAAGGGCAAACAGCAGTTATGGGGCTGCACCCAGGAACCAGGGGACCTGCCTCCTGATGTCAGAGACACACTGCAAAGGGCTACTGGATTTTATGAGTATGTATGTTTTATGCCTGTAGAGCAAATGAATGTATAGATCAGCTACCAGAGTCACAGTAGTCAGTAGCTCTGACATACGAATGTTGCTGCGTTTTGTGGTGCTATTGATGATTTTTGAATATTGTCAATTCCCTTTTTTGTCAAGTAGTGGCCGAGAGTTGGTTTGGCTGCTTACTCATTTTAAACAGAATAAAAGTGTACATGTGTGTAACAGTGAATTTACTTTTGAGTCCCTGATGATTAAAAGCAACCGTCACCGCCCTCACTGTGCTACCGTCTTTATGACTGGGGTGAGGGTGACTTTGAAAATATTTTTTAAATCTGTTTTAATACAGTCTTGGTACCACCACTGTGATAATGAAAGTTTCATTTTATTTTCACCATACTATCAAATATTTTAATTTCTACTCTCCTGCTGTTATTTTAACAAGATCTTTGTCATTAATATGCCAAGATAAGAGCAAATAACCACTCACAACGTATGCAAACAGTTTGGAAGGTTTAAGACGTCTGTAAATGTTTCATATTTGCCAGATAATGTGTGCCAATCAGGTAAACACAATGAGGTTCTTGACCAGGTTTCTCCTCCACATGTTGAGAGGGTTGAATTGGGGCTAAACTGGCCTAAACTTATTGTAATGCAGGTTTTACAGCATAAAGTCTTCAGTTGAACTTTGATAAAGGAAGTGTTGTCTTTCAACACAAGAAGTACAACACACTGAGTATATTGCAACACATCATCTTATTTCTTTATAAATTATGGGCTGAAATGTTCATGGGCAGGCTGTAAATGACATTAAAAAGAAACCAAATGCAGTTAGTGCCAATTTGGTGTTTCTGAAAATATGGCTAATACATAAGAAAAAGGGTACACTGGAAAAACACTATTTTACAGATAGAAGTGTGTGCAACATAGCTCATCTTCCTGGGTAACTTAAAGAGCCCATTTAAAAAAAAAAGAATTAATATTTTACTTTTTTGGTTTCTTTCTAACTATAATGAATGTAGTAATTGCTTTATATCAACATCAATTAATTAGCTGTTGTCTCATGTCATACCTCACATAGTAGACTCAATTCTGTTGATTACACATAAAAATGGGAATGCAAAAAAAAAGTTCAACAACCAATAACAACTAAATGTGTGTGCCTGGATGTGTAGGATGAACCTGTGTTTGGTCAAAGAGCTTGGCGACCGAGCTGCTCAGGGGAGAGCCTACGGGAACTTGGGCAACACCCACTACCTGCTGGGTAACTTTGTGGAGGCTATAAAGTTCCACCGTCAGGTAAGAAATCCACATTTCATCCACAAGTATCAAGATCGCACTGCTGTAATGCAGAGGTGGGAGGTATCAGCCATAATGATTTCATATGAGCAGTTTTCCAGCTTGGACCATTCACTGTGCAGCTGTTCAGCAGCGGTGGCCTCCCATCATATAATACATGTATGATACATAAATATTATGTTTGGGTGAAGGATGTTGAAGTTCTTAGGTGTATTAATAGAAGAATATTAATAGAAGTAAGGAACCTCAATAAAACATATTTCAATAAAAATGTTTACAAGAATTGCGTTAATACACCAAGTCAAAGAATTTATAAATCCCATTTCTTTTTAGATAATGTGCTGCTCACTCGTTGTTCCATACTTGACCTACAAAGAGGAATGGAATACAGTACTGTGCAAAACCTTTGGCAGGTGAGAAAAATGCTGTAAACAAAGAATGCTTTCAAAAATGGAAGTGTTAATCATTTATTTTCATCAATCAACAAAATGAAGTGAATGAACAAAAGAGAAATCTAAATCAAATCAATACTTGGTGTGGCCACACTTTGCCTTCAAAACAGCATCAATTCTTCTAGGTACACTTGCACACAGTTTTTGAAAGATCTCGGCTGGTAGGTTATTCCAAACATCTTGGAGAACTAACCATAGATCTTCTGTGAATGTAGGTTTCCTCACCTCCTTCTGTAATCATGTAATCCCAGACACACTCGATGATGTTGAGGTCAGGGCGCTGTGGGAGCCATACCATCACTTCCAGTACTTCTTGTTCTTTACGCTGAAGATAGTTCTTAATGACTTTGGCTGTGTGTTTGGGGTTGTTGTCCTGCTGCAGAGTACATTTGGGGCCAATAAACAATTATTTATATTTCTGAAAGCATTCTTTGTTTATAGCATTTTTTCACCCCTGCCTAAAACTTTTGCACAGTACTGTAAATAGATAAATAATAATTCTAAAAGGAATAAAGCGTAGTTGCATATGTTTGTTTATATTATGTGCCCTTTTTGCAGAGATAAAGTTGTTCTTTTCTTGTTTCCCTTTGCTTTTGAAAAATATTGCTTGTTTTGCAGTATTTTTGCAGTATTTTCAGACAGAAATAAAATTAATTAATAAACAAATGTTATTTGCATCTGGCTGAGCAAAAAACAACCCAAAGATTTGAATGAAGCTTTTTCATTTTCCAAATTTGTTTCACAACATCATGTAAAAGATGAACCTAATGTTTTACATATGTTTTACCTTGTCTGGTGTGGTTTTGGTGGCTTGTGTCCTTTCTGTTGTGGCCTTGACATCCTGGATGTTTGAACTGCAGCACAGAGTGAAACTACATTTTCTTTATTTTAGCCTCCTTTATCTGTTAAATGCACCTGAGAAGCAAAAAGGTGCCCCGCACCGAATTTGCTCTGGTGTTGAGATAAGATCAGAAACATTTGCATGACTTGAGCGTTTAGCTTCTAAGTTCAGTCAGAGTAGAGTACAGTTCATTTAATTTCAGTCAGTGAAGCAGGTGGTGTTCCTGAGAAATGTTTTTGCTGGTCTTACCAAGGTAAAAGTGTGTGTTTCAATGCTTTGGTATCCATCTAAAGCTGCCCTAGTGGACAGTTTGCAGAGATTGATGGCTACTCATACAGAAAAAGGACAAAATTGGTTTCTTGGTGAATCAGCAGGAAGCATGGCTTCAGGCTTCCGCCCTCCGTGTTTCTATTGAAAACCAAGTTTTTCCTCAAGTGGGAAACTGATTTATCCCCTTCCTTCCCTGTTACAAATCTATCAGTATGCTGCAGAGGAGAGGTTTCCCTGTAGAGAGTCAGAGGAGCTGATTTGATGCACCGGTGCTGCAGCATCACCTCTGCTTATAAAATAAGGTTTTCTACAGAGCTTTCAATATGAACTTGTGAAAAATCTCTCTGCCTGAGTACCAAGTAAAACAAATGCACCTAAGTAAAGCAAAGTGAAAGTTAACAATTGAAATTAAGTCTTGATTTGTGAACTTGTTGCTGTCATCATTTACAGCGATTATCCATTGCCAAAGAATTCGGGGACAAAGCAGCTGAACGGCGAGCTTACAGTAACTTAGGCAATGCCCTGATATTCCTGGGACAGTTCAACACAGCCACAGAGTACTACAGGTGAGGAAAGAGTGCAGTCTGACATCTAGTGGATTGAAGGAGAAATGAAACAATTTTAACCACTTAGAATATCTCATGAATGCTTAAATACGTGTAGTGAAATAGCTATGTAGCTATTAATCATCATTCTTATTCATGTGCCCTGTTTCTCGCATTCCTTTGTTAGCCTCTATTTTCTTCATTTTTTACCTACCCTTATTTATCCCATTATTTTCCTTCCTATAGGAAAACTCTGCAACTGTCCAGGCAGCTGAGGGATCAGGTGATGGAGGCTCAAGCGTGTTACAGCCTGGGCAACACTTACACTCTTTTACAGCAGTATGAGAGGGCCATAGACTATCACCTCAAGCACCTGTACATAGCGCAGGAGCTTACAGATAGGTATTGTTTAAAAAACAATTGAAAGAAAACCAAACAAATCACCACAGGAACAGTTTTTTTTTAATGTTGTGCGTTCACTTTTTCATAGGGTTGGAGAGGGCCGTGCATGTTGGAGTCTGGGAAATGCATATGTGTCTTTAGGGAACCACAAACAAGCGCTTTACTATGCCAGAAAGCACCTGGAAATCTCTAAAGAAGTGAGAAATCTTTACAAGCACAATAATATAAAAAGGCCACTTGCATTTCATGTAATTTTTTTTGTCTCTTTGTCCCTGATTTCATCCGCAGATTGGAGACAGAAATGGTGAACTGACAGCCAGGATGAATGTGGATCAGCTGATGGAGGCCCTGGGGGTCACGGAGAGTGACCTTTCACCCTCAAGTTCAGAGTTTGAGATGCAAGGTAGCACTGAAATATTTTTTTTTCTTTTCTTTTTTACATGAAATGTAATGTGGTCATGCTGGACTTTGTGTTTAGGATATACTCTATTGATGTCGAAAGTTGGGAAATTATCGTCACAGTAGATAAAACATGAAAAAAACAACCTGCCTTAGTAACATGAATACAAGATCCCAAAACAGCAATAGCTCAGAAATATAAAAAAATATACTTGTTGATTAGTTTGGTCAGGTACTTTCAGGCAAAGGTCCCACAGAGATGATCTCTTTCAACAAAGTGTGTGTCTGGAATATGTCAGAGCACAAACTGTATCATGTAGCTTGCTAGCATACTGTTGTTTACGCTCAGTATTAACTTCCTTGTTTTGCTCAATTGTGTGAAGACGGTGCTTCTTCTTTTCAAAGTATGTGCATATACTAACTTCTCTCACAGATAAATGCACCAATCCAGAACACAGGACCTTTCTTCTGCATTTACTCTATCGCTTCTCCCCAAATAAAACTGCTTATCGCTGATATGTAGTGTGAACGTCCTCATGTGGTTTGCAATGTCTTCTTCTTCAGCTGACAGAAAAAAGGCGAACCAAGGCTGAGAGGAAACGCTTCTTACACATATGCATGCATAAACAATAAATGGAAGAGCAGTGGAAAGTGCTTATTATCACTAAGACACACATATACATATACATATACATACATATATACACACATCTGCATTAAATGAATACATTTTTATGTTTCTTTAGTGGTTAATCTGCTAGTATGTGCAGACTGTGTAATCAAAATTATGTTTTTAATGCTAAAATGTAATAATAACCATCATCATTGTTATTATTATTACTATTATCCACAAATGTTTACAAAAAACTGGAAAAAATATTTGCTTAAGATGCCAAATCACACCTGTTTAACTTGCATTCTTAAACAAAAAATTTTAGTGATGAAATAATTTGGTTACTTGTTACTTAAATACACATAAATACTCTTCAGTAAATTTGTATTTAATTTTTTTTTTTTTACAGATTTCTAAAATGTTTCTGTTTTGCGGTTATTATGACAGGTCATGGTTAAGCACTACATATATAATCAAAAGCATTCTTGTAAAAACAAGAATCATTCTGAACTTTGTTGAAGTAGTTAGTAAATGTGCAGTTAAATGCTCTTCTCATCCGATTAGGCCCACACATACTGCACAAGTTCTGTGTGTTATGTGTGTGCCTGAGCAAGCTAACTACAATGTTTTATGTGTGCACAATATTATAAATGCAAAACAAACTCCAGGTGGGACGGTGTGTTAAATCTGCACTGAGGCTAAATGTGACAGAAAACAAGTGGTGTGTGCATATTTATGAGGTAGGATAAAGATACTTGTTTCACTCTCAGTGGTCCAGGAGGATGGGTTGTCCGTAAGCCATATCAGGCCTCGAGTAACAACAATGTTTTATTGAGTCCCCTCAAATGGTCCACCAGCTCACATAGAGCCTTGTATAATAAAGTGAGTAGAAACTGTAATATCTGAACAGTTTGCCTGGCTTCTCTGTGATATTTGCTTTCATAAACTATCCTCCAGGCAGAAATTCACACCCATGTCCTACATTTCCCTCTTTGGAGCAGAGCTGGCAAACAGACTCTTATTCACTTTGCTTGCCTAGTGGTCGGCCTAAGCCTCATATCCACACCGAACATCATGGGACCACAGCCGAGATTACAGCCTACTGCGAAAATAAAAGATAAACAAAGGGCAGCTTGCAAGCTTAAATCGGCTCATAAATGGGATTCAAGACTGTCTAAGTGATCAAAACCCAAAATTGCAATGTAATGTAATGTAATGCTTTATTAAATATTTGGTTGTTTTTTTCCCTCTAGGAGCAAGACCCAAATTCACCAAGAGAAACAGCATGGACAGTGTAGAACTTTGGAAATACTCTTCAGATAAGGTGATTTCCATTATTTGAACATGTCTCTAAACCACTGTAGGAAAATGTGCCTACATTGTGATCCACCTCTAACAGCAAGCTCTGTTCATGCAGAATGGTGAGAACCAAGACTTGGAAAGTATACCGAGGAGATCTAAGAGTCACCTGTCACAGCCTAGCAAAAGAAAAGGCTGTTCTGACAGCCAGTCATCAGAGGAAAGGCTGTGGTTTGACTCACCCGTGGACACTGATGACATCACTGTGCAAGTTCCACCTCCAGTGCCAGTAAGTGGCCTCAATGTTGCTGTTTTTATTAAATACTTATCAACTCTCGACCTCACATCATATCCTTATCCTTATTGCCTCGTCACTGCACTCGTAACCTGATCTTCAACAAGTATCAAAAATTAAACAGGTAACACATTGTGGACAATTTTCACATTGTATTCCATTTCCATTTCCTGTTTAGTTTTTTTGTTTTTACTTTTCTCCCCCTTTTTTGCTGATAACAAAAACTGTACACAAAAGCTTTATAAACATAGTAGACCTTTTTGTTTATGGACTCATTTGAAATAACAAGAAAATGTAGATATTTCTGTTACAGTATAACACAGACACTCATTTACTGTTCATGGACTGATGAGTGTTCATTTCACCAGCTTCATATTTCTAAGATACACCTGAGCCTCAGTGCAATCTCTTACAGTGCATCTGAGAAAAGGTGGAGATAATTTTGTAGAAAGCGCGAGATGACTGTGAGATAGTGAATGTTTCACTTAACTTCGCTTTCTTATCTTTTCTGTTCATTGTAGCTTCCGCTTTAAAGTGAAAATGAGGGAGAAAATACATTAATTTCCAATAACTCTGGTAAAAGATGTCTTCTGCAGTGTAAAAGTGACTTCTCTGTTAATAATATAAACTAGATTCTTAATGGATATGTTTTCCCCCCCACAGCTGTTCTGCCTGACTCACCACAGCACCTAATCATGCCTTGTTTCTGTGGCACTGCTAATTGTTGTTATTAGTAATGTGACATGCGGGGAAAAAAAGAGTGAAAATTACAGGGCTTTGAGAATAACAGTTTATCACAGCGAAGTAGAAATAGAAGTACAGAAGTAAATGTGGGTGATCTTGAGTCATACCTATTTTCAAATCTGGCATTAAGACCGTTTAAGACCATTTGTGTATCTGTGAGCTGCAGATGTTACGACTTTTCTTTGTTTTTGCTACAAGTTAATGGATGGCTAATTTTTGATGAAACCATAGTTGATAAAGTCCTTGGCTTCGGTTGCTAAGCATTTCGTGTTTCTGCTTTTTTTTTCATGCTACATCTGCAGCATGCAGTTTGACATTTGATTTTGCCATAGCGAGTGTATCTAGGCAGATAAGCTAACTTTAGCTCTCGAGTCGGTTGAAAAAGCTGCATCGTGCTTAGTTTTTAATATTACCAGATGACTCGTTGCTTGTGTCAACTGTGCCTGCTTGATAGGGTCAGGATTACCCAAAAAGTACCGGCCAAGTTTTAATGACACTTGAATGGAAACTGTTTCACAAATTTAGCCTCACCAGTAGCTTGTGAACAGGCATGCCAAGCTCCGTGCTTGGAGGCTCGGGTTGTTAATGGGCCACTGAGGACTGACAAACTTTATTCCCTCCCTGTTAAGTAACCAGCAGATGGTTTGCAATGACATATCAGTAGAAAAACTCCTGAGAAAGGGGCCCTAGGTAGAGGGTGAATGCAATGCACACCAGCAGTTTAGACAATGAGAGAGTGTTGGGTCTAATTGGGATTTCAGTGATGTTTAGTGTTACTCCTTTGTGGTTGAAGTACATGGTGTGTATGTTAATTGGTGTTACGCTTTGTTCATGAATAAATCATTATGATGTTTGATCTGAGTGCTCGCTGTGGGGGATGTCTGCAGTGTCTGTGTCCTTCTAGTTTTTAAAAATCAGAAACATGCAAAAAGTAGATAAATGCACTGACAGGCGGTTAAGGCTGTATGTACCAAGGAAAAAGTTATGTAGAAGACACAGAACTCAATAAGCAGTGCTTTTCTTACATTGGTTGAAATCTGGCAAAGGCCTCCCTCTTCATACTCTATAGACAGGGGAAGGTTAACCCTGAAAGAAACCTCTCCCATCAAGATTAAGAAATTTCATCATAGAATAAAGTTAATCACTTCTTTCTAAGGGGGGGAAGTAGACCTAAACCATCAAGCAAAAGGCCCTCCAAAGCATATCAAAGTCACCAGATCCCCCTCACTTTGGGGGTCAGTGATTCAGGTCCTTCTTTAATTTTGTCACCTATCTATACTTTAGGAAGAACTTCCTTTTATCATTCACTGTCCCGGTCTGACAGTACTCCCAGTCTCTCTCTGCAAGCACACACATATCTTTACCTCTCCCACCCTCCTACTGTCTATTCTCTTCCTCTCTCACCATCATCACGTGTTGCTTTCTCTCTTGTTCTTTCCATATGGCCTACTTGATTAGTTGGCCTATACAGAGAAGCAAATGACAGCATCCACATAGAGACAGAGCAGAAACTGCTTTAAGTCACATTGGGTGTGTGTTTATAAAGCCCAGTCATGTGAGTTTGTAAGAAGTAAGTGAAGATATTGGTGTTTTTTGCCATTTGAGAGTAGTTGACTTCTGATGGAAATGGGTGCTCGCATGCAGTTCACTCATAATTGTACTCCTCCACCCATCTTTCTACCCCTGCTGCCTCCCCCTCCTCCCCTTTGTCCATACCAGCCCTCCCTCATAGCTGATAATGTGACCTTGATCAGAGAAGCGCTACTGTCCCCATAGGGTCAACCCCCCCCCCCAGCTCTCCATAATGAGTTGTTTTCCCACAGTGAGTGAACAGGACAAAAATGGCCTGCTGGAGAGCTGCACAGAGAGAGTAAGATAGACACAGAGGGAGAGAGAGAGAGAGAGAGAGGAGGCGGCAGTGGTTGGTAGGGATTACCAATGATTAAAAAACGTCTGGAAGAGGAGAATGCAAGGAAATTAGAGGTAGGTAGTTGTGTAGGAACAGCAGGGAGAAAGCAGAGAGTGATGTAAAGGGGTGGGTGAAAGTAGGGGAGAAGGAGGTGTGAGCCAGACGTGTGGACAGCGCTAGACAGAAAGAGAGCTCATAAAGACATGAGACAGAAGGGTAGATAGAGGACAAAGAAGTGCTGCTGGTAAGTTGTCTCACTTTTTGTTTTGTAACTTGGAAAAACGGCTTCCTGCAAAGGTTTAGCGGGGAGTATTCACTTTCTTTTCACGTTTGATACCGAAGCGTGCCTTTATTTGCAGTTAGTGTGTTTGTCTTGCACTGCATGTAAAGATATTTTACTGTTTTCACTGAGCAAATACCGCAGAGTTGGAAAAAATATGTTTCTTTATGATCTATAGTACAACTTTTTGTGTATTTTAAACAACAGTTTGACTTTTTCAATGCAGAAGTTAAAAAACACGTGATTCTTAGAATAGAGATGCATGAAATCTGGTGTCTGCTGACCTACTTCACATATTGCTGTAAGGCAAAGTGATTTGAGTCGGTGTTGAAGGTGTTCAAAACAGATTATTTGGAACAAGTCTATTATATTTGCTGCGCGTGGGAGAGGAATGCAACCAGAAAGCTTTTATAAGGAAGACCCCATCAGCTTGTGTTGATTTTAGTGCCATTGACCCAAGTTTCCGTTAACCTGCTCTGGCACTTTTGTGTCAAAAATATAATGCAGCGGATGTTGTCGATTGTTCAATGTTGAGATATGAAAAGCCAAACTTTTAAAAAAGAAAAAAAGAATTAATATTAGGCTTTAATTTATAAACTTAAATAGATTAAATTCAAAATTACTGGCCGGTAACAAGTTTTTCAAAATTATTCTGACAAATGTACAGTATTATATAGCACATATTTTCCCAGCTCTAGAGGGTCTAGAGAGTTAATGCAGCAAGTGTGATCATTTATGCACAAATGCTTATTTCGAAGTGCAGCCCACCACCCTTTTGCACGATTGTAGTTTAATATTTTGTGAAATATGCAGCTGAAAGTTGTTTCTCTTTTCAGTCTAGCACTTTCTGATGTGTTGCGTGAAAGTTGGTTTGTTAGCAGTTTTCCATCAGATGATCGCTGGATCAGCAGCTTAATTTTAATTTGAGACGGTGTTAGCATCTCATTTCATCTGCTGCCATCCGGTCTGGCAGATTAGCTTTTGTTTCAGAGGTATGATATTGTAGCCCAAGTGCCACAATATTTAGCAGCATTGTTCAAACATAATAAATTCCACATCTGCTTTGCTAGCGCAGGGTATTTGTTTCACACATAAATTATCCACTTCACTTGCAAACTTGTGTGTATTATCAAGACTCTGGTTGTGTTTAATTAAAAGGAAAAAAAGCATCATTCAGCAGGATATGAGCGAGAGAACCTCTTGGTGTTATCTCAGAATAAACAGCAGAAAGCTGTTGCTGGAGGACTGATTCCAGGGAAGTCAGTGTAACACAAAAATGGCATTCAGTCGATGTGACTGACCCATTGACTAGATCTGATACACAAAATGATGTTTAACAGTTCAATAATTCTGTGGCAGCTGCTACATTTCTTTTTAAAGATTTCCATCTGATTTTACTAGTTGATGGTCATTGGGCCACATGACTTGCTGCAGCTGATACTCATTTTATGTGCTTGTATCACATTCCGTATGTAGGTCAAGGTAGTCTCTTCAGAAGTGCCATCCCTTGTGAGTTAATCAGATTATTTTTCACCTCCGCGAGCTGGCTATCTTGAAAATCCTCATTATGCAACTCCTAATGGCATTGAGCTTAATTAAGTCACCTGCACATAATGGTTTTTTAATGTACGAGCAGTTCATCATAATCAAGTGCACTTGAAATACTTTAGTTGCCTCACTTTCAGGAAGTATCTTTTCAGACAGAGCAGCAAAAAATAAGAAAATGAGAAAACAGGCACTCGGCAGATAAGACAGACGCTCTTTGTGCTTAAAGTGAGAGATTTGTTGTTTTCGTTGCAGAAGCTGGGCCGTGACCCCTCTGATGAAGACTGCTTCTTTGACCTCCTCAGCAAATTCCAGAGCAGCCGCATGGATGACCAGCGCTGCCACCTCGATGAGCCACAGAATGGAGACAACAGAGAAGGCGCCGCAACCTCCATGTCATCCCTGAGTGAGATGATAGGTTTGTTGACAACAGCATATGCCTTTTATGTCTTTTGTGTCCTATGTTAGGATTAAGTGCTTTCTTTATGGCATCTCTGTTCTTGCTGAAAGCTAATCCCTGCAAATGTTTGGGATCTACCAGATCATTTGCACTCACTGGGATATCTCCACCCCCCCCTTTTTCTTTAGATCCTGCAATTACCACTTCCCCCCAGACAGAGGAGCTGTTTGATTTGATCGCCAGCTCTCAGAGTCGACGTCTTGATGACCAACGTGTTAATGTTGGTAACCTCCCAGGCCTGAGGATTACTCATAACAACCTGGGTCACCTGGTGGGAGAGGGAGATCATCAAGAGCCCAGTGATGACTTCTTCAACATGCTTATCAAGTGCCAGGTAATGACACATTAGCACACACATAATTTTGAAATGTGGTTGTTGTATTGTTTATGTAGGTTGCCTCTTTAGCAAATGCGAATCCTATATTAAATAATCTGTATGCGCTCTTTCTGATTCTAGTCATCTAGAATTGACGATCAGCGGTGCTCCCCACCAGAAGCGGGCCCCCATGCCCCCACGGTGCCTGATGAAGATTTCTTCAGTCTGATCCAGAGGGTGCAGGCCAAGCGTATGGACGAGCAGCGCGTCCAGCTGCCCACAGACGACCAGGAAAGCCCTCCGTCCCCAAGTCCCGAGCCAGCTAGCGGATTTTCCAGCTAGGATTTGGTGAATAAAGCTTCATGTCAAAGAAAATGGAAGCAGGAAAAAAGGAAAGGATGAGCCAACATTTAAGGACAGTACTAAAGGGTGAACTAACAAGCTTTTTAATAACAAGACAAATTCAATGTGCAATAGATGTTGCCCTGTTAAATGTTGCTCAGTGTATTATGTTAAATGTGTGTAAATATAATGGCAAACAGGCAGAATTTAACCTCGGTGATGCAGAGAAGAGGAAAATGAAAGTGTGGGGGTGACATGATTACAAACATTAAATATATGTTTAATCTAATGCCTTAATCAGCATTAAAAAAAAAGAATCTGACTCAAGATTGTATTCACGGGTGTCAGATGTGTTTCTTCTCGAAGCACATTGTATAATATGGACATTTAATATAGATCGCTACAGTGGAAGTCACAAAGACTTATTTATAGAAACAGTGTTGACATTAGAGAATCTTAGAATCTTAAAAAAATACCTGATAATGAAAATTTCAGACAGATATATCTGAAGTGCTCAAGGCTGCTTTTATTATTCAATTTTCGTGGTCCCCACTGCTCATAGAAATGTGCTGTTATTTACAGTATTACAACCCCCCCCCAGTGTTATGACAAAAAATGCTTTGGTCAATTTGAACTTCTCCATTATTGGTAACTGCACTCCATCCACACGAAGCGATTATATTTGGTTAAATTAAAACACTGATTTAAGTCTGGTTTCCCACAAAAATGTAATTTATGCGAATCTATGCCTTTAAAAAGTGCATCTCACATGCTGTGCTAATGTTACTGAGCAAAAAAACAAAACAAAATCTGCAACATTTCACAGGCTCAAAAGTACGATGGTGTGATATTTAATCAACAGTTTGTTTCTGCTTGGCTTTAAAGTGGTGCTATCTGCTGCCCTTTGTGTTCAAAAATTCTGATAATGGACTACTGCTACTTACTGCCTTTATTGTTACTTAAATAGACTTAGAAGCAAATATATTAAATAAGAAATGAGACACGTGTGTCATATTTTGGAAATTCTAACACAATGAGCAATGCTAACTCTGTGTTGCTACTATATGTTGCCTCTCGGTGGCCAAAATCTAGTATTACCTCTGTGAAATGAAGAGTGCAGTCTGTCGGGGAAAACAGGCTTCCTCTCTTCTAGAATATTTGAAGGCTTATATTATACCTACATTCTGTTCTGCACAAATTCTGCAAACAAAGTTATGCTAACCTGTACCCTAATTGTTACCATGATATATTGTTTGGTAAACTTCAAATTGCACCATTAAATCCAGGTACGGCCTGGTGCACTTTCCTGTTTCTTACAAACTTTTCTTTTTGGTTTTTTCGCTAAAGGCTTGAAAATATTTATTGTACAAAGTGACTGCATCATGGCACCGAAAATATTTGACCTTACCCAGTGGCTTGCTTTATTTTTAATTTTTTAATCAAAAGTAGTACCTCAATGCTTACAGGAACTTTAAACATGCTGAATTGTGAATCAGGATGGATCATGTACCACAGTGCTTTATGTTTGGTCCATCTCTCTTTGATAAACAACACATTGGGAGCTAAGGTTAAAAAATTCTCTTCATGTTTTTTGTGAATTAACATTTTTTTAGACACTACACGGTACGCTTCGATTTGTCTTTGCCATAATTTGTATATATAAAGATATTTTGTATTTATGTTCCTTTTAAGGGCGTGAATATGTCCCCTCATGCTTTTAATAAAATGTTTGAGATGTTTAGTTTGGACTTGTTTTTTAAAAAAGCTTGCATGCATTAGTTCCTCTTTGCTTACACGTACACCTCTGTGCTGTATGAACCTTGCAATCATTTGGATGGATTGGATTTCTCAAGCTGTAATCTTTTGTGGAACATTTCACAAAAAGCTAATCGGACTCTGTTGGCCCACTCAAATATGGTTGCTCAACTAAGACTGGGTAGGAATGTGAAGAATTAAATATAACAAACATAAAGTTTCTTATTTGCATTTACACTACTCCCTGCATCACATCGGATAAACCTGCGGTGTAATTACAAAGCACCGCAATTCTATTATATAATAATTATAGATTCAATATTAGGTTAAAAAGCACCATTATAATGCATCTATGTGTTTTTTTAATGGTTACATATCACTTAATCAAACTTCCTCAAACATTGAGCATTTTTGCATGTCACATGTCCTCTTCTCATCAGATATCCCCCAAACTTGCAAAGACACACTGACCACAAGATTGTAATTTACTAAGGGACACCCCCTTAGTAAATTACTGATGTGCAGCTGTCAGACCATGCCACTCCGCTTTCCCCACTTCCTCCTGTCCATCATCCCTTCTTTCCTCCCTCCTACCCAGAATGCAATGCAAACTTGAGCAGGCTCAGGCGAGCTATAAAAAGGCATAGAAGCGGAGAGGGAGGGCTGGCGTGCAGCAGGAACTGTGCAGTAACACGCACACGGGGATCCAGGGACAGCAGCCCCTTGCGCTGAGATCTAAAGCCACAACGCGAAGGAGAGGTCAGTACAGAGGACAAAGGCTCTATAGAGGAAAAACAGGCAGGAAACGCCTCTGAACAGGGCTGGGTTTGTCAGAGAGGGAGACAAATAGAGAAATATCGGAGAGACAAAGTGGGCAGGGCTGTTTGACGGGATGGAGAGTGGGAATGACAGAGGCAGAGGTTCTTATGGGAACTGTCATGAGACCGTTTAGTCACACTTTAAAATGGTTGACATTTATTTTTTTCTTTATGTGCCAAAGGAGCCAATCATGGATTTCTTTGCAGTGTAAAGGCATGCAGGGCTCGTCTGTCATTCACAGTGACGTTACTTAAGGCATTGCATCATAATTATCCCCAAAACTATAATTAGCACTGATTGTATTTGCTTGTTTTGCTTTGACTTTTCCTTCTCTGGTTTTCTTCTACTTTGATACCGTGTCAACATTCTCCTGAACCTGCAGCCATTTAAAAGGGCATTTTCATGCAATCCCGCGTAGCCATTAAAGTCTGCTGCAAAGCTTTTAGAGCCCGCGAGGATCATTAGCAGCTGATGAGGGCTGAGTGCTATTGATTCCTGTTTTTACGTGCAATTTGGAGCACAGACACATTAATAACACCCACAGCAAACAATTGAATGTCTCATGCTCCATCCTTTCACAAACAACACGGAATATCTCCCACCGCACTGACGTCAAAGGGTCCCCTGATTTCCCTTAAAGGGACAGCGCTCTCAATGAAAACCGCAGAGCACCCTGGTAACCAAACGATTTACAGGGAGAATGTACTGTTAGATCATCGGTTTCTGTGTTTTGCTTTCAGGGGCGGTCAGTCAGAGCTTCATCTCCATGGGCTTTTTAGGAATGCTTGGCAGAAAACCTTTAACAGCTGCACATCGGCTTGAGTCTTTTTTTAGCAGGGCCGCATGTTTAAAAACGGTAATTAGACATGAGGGTGGTGCAGGCGAGATGGACTGTCCCATCTTCCTTAGGATGGATGTAATGGTGATTGTAGGATCTGTACAGATAGAATTAAAAAATTCAAAACTGCATATATGGATAGACCACCACTACTATATCAGGTTCTCTAAATAATATCAGCACTTGATTGGACTGAATTGAATTTTCATATTGCAGGATTATATAAGGGACAATTTGGACACCACGTCTCTGTTAAGACTCTCCCGAGGAAATGTAGTATGTTTCCCTTCCATAATTGAAGACAGTGTTAAATGCCATGCCCACACCTTGGAGTTGTGCAATCAGGAGTTAGAACACATATGACATGTCAGGACACAGAAGGTGGCACCATAATAGGCCACACCGAGACTCCCAAAACAGGCTCTGTGCTGACTCAGATGTCAGCCTCCGAGTGACATTTACCCAGACCACAGGGTTAATGGCTGCTGACATAAAACTGGATACCTGAGAAGCAACAGCAGGGAGCACTGAGGTGTGGTACAAGTGAGAATCAGAGAACAAGCTGACAAACTTTTAACGCAAACCAAAAAGCACACACTAGGTTTAGGAATGTACAAGTTTCCTTCAGATTAAGTATACTTTAATGTATATCTTACTTTTTCTGTCCGGCAGTTTAGCCATAAAATTACTCACATCGCACTGTTCTGCAAGCGTATTTTTGCAACCTGGCACTATGCAAACTGTACTATTTGAATTGCGAGGGCTAGATAAAATGCAAACTGCTGCAATGTCACCAGGTCAGGTTTGTTTCAATTAATTTAATGCTACTCCTCGAGGTGTGGTTCTTTTAATGCATTCTAATAAAATCGTGCCACAGTAAAACAGTTCCTGGAGATCCTTGAGGAATATTTAACTCCTATTAAATAATAAATCCTAAAATACTGTTTTTTAGTTGTTCATTCAAATACACATTCCTCGATTACACTCAAAATGTCCAACACTGCACCTATGAAGATATTTGTCACCATATAATGTTTTTTTTTCTGGTGTACAGTGTGTCCTTTCCTTTTTAGTGCCCATGCCAAGGCACTTGGAGGCACCAAGTAACCTGAGAAGTACTCCCTTGCCTTTTGACACACATTTAATTTGACATACAAGCAGCTTCTTAGGTTACTTTAAGACTATAGCTAGCCAGTTTGTTTCATGTGCGTAACATAGTAATAAGCACAATAGCCAAAAAGTGCTGTATGCATAACTCCAAAGGCACACAAGTAGGGCTGCCACAAACGATTATTTTGATAGTCAACTAGTCACCGATTAATCAGATTATCATCCATTGGACGTAAAACATACAGCTTTTTGTACCAGCAGCATCTGCTCTTATATAACTATCATTAGCTTACAGCTTTAAGTGTGTAAGGTATGTGCTAACTAAAAATAAAGACAAGATGAGAGTTTATTACATTTTAATGAAATGCAGATTGTTTTGGTGAAGTTTAATAAACTCCTTGCTATCTAAAATATAACAGGACACCGGAGTATACTCTCGAGCATCTCACACTTCTGATAATCAGTTGTCTGCTTGACATTTATTCAGCTGTGTAAAAACTATAACTTTAATCTCAGCCAAACCGATTTACTCAAGAACAAATAAAATACTAAAAAAAAAAGCCAAACAGTAACATTTTTAAGTTATCTAGGTGACTTATATATATTTAACCTGAGTAGCGAAAGACAGCGGTGGGTTTGAAAACGATTTGCCGGGAGTCCGGTGTTCTCACGGGCTCTAGTGAGCCTTGCCCCCGGCTAGCTATCGAGTTAGTGGGTAACAGACGTCTCTGAAAACGTCGGAGCGCTTTTGAAAATATGTGGTGTCTTGATAAACTGAGCAGATATTTGAGGTTTACACAGCTACATTCTCGCCTGAAAATATGTTAAACGTTTATTTTGTGACCCAGAAAGAATAATAAGAGTAATATTAAAATGAACTAGCTGCCGCCATTGTTGGAAACTGAGCTGGGCTGCGCTATGAATTCTGGGACAGAGCTACTTCTTCTTCGGGTTTAACGGCAGCTGGCATCCTTGTACATGCAGTGCTGCCATCTTCTGTTTCAGTCCGTTATTACACTCTTAAATCCTACTACTTATTCCTGGTCTTTTGTGATCTTACAAAGCTTCAAACGACACGTCGACTATTAAAGCAGTCGTCGACGATTTTGATAGTCGACGTAACCGTGACTAGTCGACTAATCGTGGCAGCCCTACACACAAGTAGTGCAAAAACTTATCTCAGTGCACAACAGCTGTTTGAGAGCAATCCATTTAATTTAGGAAACAATACATGACAACTTGACAGAGTGTGTGGGCATATTTTTGACTGGCCCTGCTTTAAAGTATTTTGTTTTTCAACTGTACGTTCAGACGGACATGCAGCTACTTGAACATGCTTATTTATGCCAGCAACCCAGCCTTCTTCCTCATTCTTCAGACTTCTGTCTTTGAGTCATCTAAAACGGACGTGTAAACAGGAAACAAACTGGCTATTGTCTTTTTTAGATATGCCCAGGTCTATTAATACAACACTAAAAGGTATTTTATTACGCCAAAGGTTTTGTTAATCAAAATATGCTCATAACAGCTTTTACACTATAGGAAAGAAAAGCAGGGTTGCCATTAACAGCATGCTGCGTGCTGTTGTGTCTGCTCAATCGTGCTCAGTACACTGTACGCTCAATGACACACCAGAAAACTGGCTTTTCCTACATTATACTATACAAAACACACACACAAACAAACTGTAGTGACTTTACCAGGAATAGTAATATTGCCACCTTTACTAAAACCAATTTCCCCCCAAAAGTTGGAATATTGTGTAAAATATAAAATTGTTATGATATCTACTCCAAAATTTTCTCTGCTTTTATGTCAATTTCTTAAAGATTTCATATGAATTCTGTTAAACTTTTAATTATAAATACTGAAATCTCCAAATTATTTTCAATTTTATGTTGGGAATTATTCTAAAATTAAATTAAATTAAACAAAAAACTATTTTAAATAGAGCAATTTGATCTTCTGAGCACACAAAACTGTCCTGTATTGCTTAAAGAATATGTAGAGGTGAAAATGGTGATTATAGCCTAAATCTGGCACAGTAATTAGGGTGATCATGCATACATAATCCAAAGTTATTGATTTATACATTAAAGGGCCACCTATAAATCTATGCCTTGCTTGACCTTGCTTGCTGTATGTATCGTCTGTAAATATATTTACTTTTCTGTGTCCTTTTCTCTCTTTTAGTTGACCGAAAACACTCAGACGTAACACAATGGCAGGTAATTAATACACCTGTTCAAGTATTATTATAAATGTCTCGTTACTGATGATTAATGAGGTGGAACGTGTTCATTTGTGTGTTTATTATTAATCTAATGGAGTAAAGGAAAGCAGGCAGACTGTTGCGTTTCCATGAACTCTACTGCCCTCTTTTGGACAGTTTGGAGAACACAGGGAAGGTTTTAATATGTACATTTTAAAAATATTGCGCTCGGATTCTTTGTCGTGATATTGCATTTAATGAAAAACCCAGACACGATCGCAGAATATGATTAAGAGCAAATGGAAATGGCCTTATTGGTTAGATTTGCAATTCAGACTTTGTTATAAGTGCCTGGGAACACTTGGCAACAAAACAAGGGGTAACAACAGTTGCCATGCCAACACTATTTAAGCAATAGCACTAACCTAGACATAAACAAGCTCAGTCTAAACAGCCTGTTGCAGCAGTTAAAAATGGACGTGTTTTCTTCTTCATCATGTGCGCGTCTTTCTTCCACATCCGACTATCAATACGGTTTGTTACAAAAACGTTTTCCTTGTGATTTGAACTTTTGCTGTCAAGAAAAACCTCCCAATTCACGCATGTATAACTTTGTCTGTGCCTGCTAATTTCAGACAAGCTCAAAGATGCCAAGATCATCTTTGTTGTGGGTAAGTACCCTGAGCCGCTCTTAGCACTTTAGCAGTAGCGCATTTAGCTTTTATTTGCCTTCATGCCACATGACTGTTGTTTTTTTTTTTTTAAATCTTCTTTTAAAGGTGGGCCTGGCTCTGGAAAGGGCACCCAGTGTGAGAAGATAGTGGCAAAGTACGGCTACACTCACCTGTCATCTGGGGATCTGCTCCGTGCCGAGGTGGCTTCCGGCTCTGAGAGGGGCAAGCATCTCCAGGCCATCATGCAGAAGGGAGAGCTGGTACCTTTGGTAAGAGAGGGCACTACTGAAATAATTGCGAGTGTGCATAATTTAAAAGAAAATAAAAGGCTTCATGTTTTTTTTGTCCAATACTAAATGAAAAGACAAAATACAAGTGTCAGCTCTTCTAAGACAGCTTTTTTTGTCAGTGCCATATCTTAGTGAAGATTGATCATAATGTTTTGGGGCTACCTGCAGGACACAGTCTTAGACATGATTAAGGAAGCCATGATTGCCAAGGCTGATGTCTCCAAGGGTTTCCTTATTGATGGCTATCCCCGTGAGGTGAAGCAGGGGGAGGAGTTTGAGAAGAAGGTATGGGCTTAATTCATCTTTGCAGCAATGATTTAAAAAGAAAGAAAGAAGGAAGCTTAAATGAACAAACTGTCTTTGATCACAGATCGGCAAACCCTGCTTGCTGCTGTACGTTGACGCAAAAGCAGAGACTATGGTCAAGAGGCTTCTGAAACGCGGTGAGACCAGCGGCCGCTCTGATGACAACGAGGAGACCATCAAGAAGCGCCTAGACCTGTATTACAAAGCAACCGAGCCAGTGATTGCCTTTTATGAGAGCCGTGGTATTGTCAGGAAGGTGTGTGCGACTGCTGCGACAGCGGAAAAACAACATTTGAATCTCATGTGAAACGTCAACATATATTCTAACGCATCCATTGTCATCTTATTCTGCCCAGGTTGACTCAGAGCTGCCAGTGGATGATGTCTTCGGCCAAGTCGCCAAGGCTATTGATGCTCTGTAGTAAAGCAGCATAACTAGATGGGCCTGTGTCTGGTTGTTATTTTATTTTCAAATTTCAAAAAACTAAAAAAAAAAAGCCAAAACAAAAGAGAAACAATACACTTTCAACTCATTTGGCCATCAGTCTCAAAGATGTCTTAACTTTAATCCTAATCCAGCAATAAGAACCTAAAGTTTTAAAGTTACACAGAAATGATTCTGTGTGAAGCAACTTTAAAAAATATCTCTATATGTACAACGTATAAGTCTTGTTTCCATTCTATACTTAACATTTACAGATATGGATGCAGGCCTGTCTACAACTCAGAGGTACTGTATACAAGAAATGTTAACCACCTTCTAACCTTTAAGGCCTACACTTGGTCAAACACGCACTTTACACTCCCCCTTTTTTCCCCTCTTAAGTGCTGCCGTATTAGAACCAAGAGTTAACGACTTCTTTGTACATTGTGCCATTAAATAACTGCAGAGATCACTGTGGACACACTGGTGGAACTACATTTTCATGTTCGTTGATGGAGCTTTTAAATTACAGTTGCTGACCGCTTTTAACTTCACACGGTCATTTCTGTTAATCTATTTACAGTTACATTTAAAGCACAAAAATGTTCAATTTCTTTTCTATTTTTTCATTAAGATATACACATGTTACATGTATTTCTATAATGTGGTATATGTAAAAATGAAAGAAAAATAGCCTATAATAAAAAACAATTTGAGTTATTACTGGTGATTGTGTTACCATTGCCCTGCAGTCTGTAGTAATACTTAAAAAACATACTGTCTTCTTTACAGTGCATAAAACAATATACAAAGTCATATTGTGAGGAATCCTGGACAACAACAAGCACACCTAAAAAGGGGACTTTGACAAGGCTTACGAGTTCAAAAGGGGAAATGGTGGTGTTGCTGAAGCTTGTAGACACAACAGGATGCAGAAAGCTGTGAGCCAGTCTTCTCCTGTTATAAAGTTTTCCCTTAAGACCTTGGTGACCACCTGGTCTTCACTTGCCTCTCATCTTCCTCTCTCTCGCACACACAAACACACATTTCCAGCTGGCCAAGCAAACACTGCGGCAGGTATCCGGACTACTCTCAAAGGAGAGCTCTGATCATGACCGTGTGCTGCAGGGACAAGGAAGAGGAAAACGACCTCTGAAAGGTGCACAGGATGTGTCCATTGGAAAGTCAATCAGGAGACGGCGTCTCTATGCGCTTTCATGAAGCCATTGAGGATGCGGCTTGAATGCTAGGAATGCTGGTCTTACTTAATAAAGGTAGAAAACAAAGGGAATGACCAGAGGTTGCAGTGGAATTTATCACGTACAGCAGAGAAAGAAAGACAGAGGCGCATGTCTCTGAATGGGGGAGAGAGGTGAGAGGGAGACGGGGGTGATAGCAACCCTAAGTGTGTGCGCGTGTCTACTTACCTACAGCCCTGCAAGTTTGGGATCTCCAACCAAGCTAACCTATTCTGATTTACTAAAAAAGATATACAATACAGAGCAAATGTTTTGAGTCCCCCTTTATTTCTTGCTCTGTTACTAGGTGCTTTTGGTTTATTTAAGTAGTCTGGGCTTCTTGAAGGGCATTTAAAGCTCTTCTTTGGATGTTGGCTTACTTTTGTTGATCCCACACTGCTTCAATAATGTTAAAGTCTGAGCTATTTCTGAGTGTTTGCTATCCTTGGTATGATGAAAATTGAAATTTTTGACAATCAGATTGTATTACATGGGGCCTCAAAATCTGATGGCCCTTTTATGCGTTCATATTTCCATCAATTTTAACAAGATCAACTAAACTACTGGCTGGAATGCAACCACAAACCCACGATAAAGCCTCCACCGCGTTCTGCACAGGGTTGTTGACACTCACCGTATCTCTCTCCTGACCTTTAATTTATCGATGATGATTTGAGGCTTTGGTAAACAGTAGATGGATCAGCTAAAGGCCCAGGCCCTTAAGGGCATGACTTTTGGATGTTGATCATCAGTGTCCTTTTTTTTTAAGATTTTTTAAGGACTACTGCACAGCAGATATGCCAAATCTTAAGTTTATAGGATTTGGGGAATCATCTTGATACACTTCAAGAATTATACATCTAGCTCTTTGAAAGCAAGAATATAACAAAATAAAGATTGGCTCCAGACTTTTTTTTTACACAACGCCGTGTGATGTTTTGTAAAAAATTGATGTATAAAAGAAGAGACCCACTTCATTACATTTTTCATTTGCTATTGTGGCAAATATTTTAAAAAGGTGGCAGGCCTGCATTGCAGACGGGCCACATTTGCACCTAGACTCTTTTGCTATGGAGGAATTCTGATGAGTGTACAGATTATAGTTTAGTATTCTCTGCACATGATTCTTCAAAAATATTCATATATAAAAATTTCATTTCTTGCCCACTGATGCCTTCTTGTTCCAGTAGCCCACTTCTCATCAGGGCATCCTGATTCCTCAACATCTGGACCTTGTTAATCCGGGTGACATCCAAGCTGACATGACTTCATATTTTTTTTTAAAAACCTCATGTCTGCGGCAGGCTGCCTTAGCATGGGGAATCTACACACACACACACACACACACACACACACACACACACACACACATATAAATATATATATATATTTAATGTGGGTGTAGGTTCAGCTCTTAACAAGCTGGAAATTCTCTTGCCTCCTCAAACCACAGGCTTGGTGTACATTACTTGGATTGGTTGGACCAAGAGACAGTTCTTCACTTTGACTGAGACCATCTTTAATGAGCTCGCGCTCAGTGAAAGTCGTGGCATTTCTGTATATTTTTTTTCATTGCATGAGCTGCATGTGCTGTACTGATGATGTATGTTCACTGTCAGTGGTTTTTAGTGTTGTGATGTGCATTTTCTTTTTCTGGTGTTGCCCCTTGCAGTTAAAGGCTGCTTTAGATTCTCTGGATTATTTAATGATATGTGTTATTTACAGTATGAAGATACATCACCTACTATGCAGTATGAATAAAAAATAACCCCCAAATTCTTTGCATTTTTATGTTGAAAAGCATCATTTTTAAATTGTTCAAGTATTTGCTCACATAGCCTGTCACTGAGTGGTAAACTCTTTCTGTAATTATGAGTGAAAGACAGGTTTTCCAGTGTTTTACTGCCCATATTGCAGCTTTATCAAAGCAGCATAGGGAGTGTTGTTAATATAAAATTCAAAGTAACATATTACAGATGATACATTTGCAAGTTTGATCAGTAGATGTTTAATTGATTTAGTCTTGTTTTGGCTTCCTTTTAGGGGTCATCTCGCCTCTGTCAGTGCGCCCCAGGGCAGCTGTGGCTGCAATGTAGCTTTCCATCACCAGTGTGTGAATGTGTGTGTGGATGCCTGAATGTAGTGTAAAGCGCTTTGGGGTCCTTAGGGACTAAGTAAAGCGCTATACAAATACAGGCCATTTAACATTTACCATTTTCATCTAAAGTTTCACCAACTGTCCTCCTTCTGTCCTCTTCTCTCCCTTTTCTTTTCATTCTTTAGCTCCTTAAATGACTCCATCCACCTTCTCATCACGCTCTCTTCACACATTAGTACATTTGCGTCTCTGTCCTTAATTGCCCTAACTTGCTGCACATCCTTTCCAGCACACACTCTCTGCCTAGCCAATTGATGCAAGTCCTATAAGGCTTTGCCACCGCTCTCTTTAATATACAACTAGACTTTAAGTACTCCTTTACTACTTCTTCCACTTTTTCTTTGCCAGCCTCTTCCTTCAAATACTTGCCTGTACTCCCTCTTTCCACCACCATGTGTCATTGCTTTCTTTCTTCTGTCCAGAGGATACACCAAATACCTTCTTTGTAGTTTTACTTAGTTCTTCACTACCTCACCTTCCATCGCTTGGAAGTCTAATTCACTACTAAGTCAAAATGATTTGCACATCTTTACACTCTTTTTTCACTAATAGATTTTATACAATGTTCCAAGTCCAACACCTGCACAATGAACAACAAGCAGGGAAGATCTGAGCACTTATTTCTTCATAGCCTGTGTAGGATTAGATTTTTTTCTTCAGTGCCCCCCTGTGGAGGTTTTTTAAAGAGTAAGTGAATGGACAAATTTATTTGCTTTAAAACCTGGTTAAAAGGCAAGTTTCAAATGAAACAGTCCATGTGTAAGATTTCAGCCAAGGCAGAAAGGATGGTCTGAAAAAAAAATGTGTACATGATGTATAACTGCGTTCACTTATTTGCACAGCAGAATCTAACGTCAGCTAGAAATTCTAAGCAAAGGCTTGTTGGGCTTTGTTTATTCCAGACATCAGGTATCTCATGGGAGTCATTCCAGCTACCAGTAACTTATGTATACAGAGTTTTTTGGGGGGGTTTTTTTGAGGAGGGGGGAGGGGGGGGGGGTCAACTTGCTTAGAAAATAACCTGCCTGCTTTCAGACTGTCACTGCTTTCAGTCTGCTTTCAGACTGTCACAGACAGGGCCTCTCATTTAACTCAAAGATAAACGCACTCTAACAAAAGCCTTGGATTACTTTTAAAGGTGAGATATGATTTTGCAAATGGGACTTTTCTATAATGAAGGTCTTGCCAATTAAACACCATAGGGGATTGTGGGTGTAGGTTCAATTGCTTTGTAAAACGGACAGACTTCTGTTCATCTGGTATCAGTCTGTGAAATTACCAGTGGAAGGCCATGTGTCAGATCCCCCCTCGGAGTACGATAAGGAAATAAGTAAGCTGGCTCATAGTCCTCATTCTCCTTCTACTGTGCTGTGGACTGCATAGCACGGGCTGGCTGGCACCACCACAGAGACCCAGTGGCACCGTGCGGGAACCAACGTCAACTTGTGATGAAAGACGACGGCCGATTGTTTCCTGTTATTGAAAAAGGACGCATGGGTGGGGGTGGAGAGTTGGGGGCTGGCTCCAATAAAAAAGGAATGCCATTGAAGCAGAGGGCTACTGTACTTTAGCTTCAGAGGGACTTAAATACCTGAAGCAAATGCAAAGTGTGATATACGCCTCAGTACGAGAGCACTGCAGTTGTTTGAGCATCAATGGACACAAGTAGCATGCAGTCGTCTCTGTTTAGTGTCACATCCCATGTGCACTTCTTTGTTCATTCCGCCTGAAGGAATGTGGTCATTTTACAGAGTCCATATACAGAATACTAACCAGACTTAGAGACATGTGCTGCCTTCATTAAACGTGTCCACTAAACTGTGCACACAAAGGTGAGTTCAGAGTGACTTAGGCAGTTAAGTATTTCTTTTACATTCCTATATTGCACATGTAAATCATTAGGGAGAGAGAAAATGAAAGAAAGCCACAAAACTGCAGAGTTGCTGTTTGTGCAAGTGTTTGCTACTGGACTTTTGTGATTACTGTGAACGCTTTTGTTGCATTGTTGATTTGATACGATGATGACTCCTCCGAGTCTGTTCAGTGCAAAAAGGATGTTGTGTCTACTCTTTAGAACTCTCACTCTTTCTTTGTGAAGCTGATGTAGCCAAACATAAACACAGTTCAAAGATAAATCAAACTTTTTTTTTTCAGTTTTGGTTTTTAAAGTAAGCAGCTCGTAATAATGTCACACTATTTTTTTTTTATTAAAGAAAATTACAAGGCGTTCCTACAAATAATTACAAATAACAAAATATTTTTGAAATGTTAAATAAGTAATTAATTTATGTATGTACAATTAAAAAAATGAACATTTTTTAAATGTTTCCTTGAGTTTTTGAGCCGTATTTTTTAGTCTCAATTCTGCATTGCTCAATCTTCATATTTGCAGGTTATGAATGTAAGAATAACTTTAATTATGTCTCATATCCACTTTGCTGGCATTGAAAAGCCAGCCATCAAAAAAAATTGCATATTAGTTAAAGTAAAATGTGACAAACTGTGGTGTGGGAACAAATTTAGTGAATAAATCATGATTTAAATGAGATTATAAGTATCACTTAAGTCTCTGCTTTGCTGAAGGGAGCAGAGGGAAGCTGGTGTGGCCCAGTGATGAACTTCAAATTGATACATAAATACCATTTTTCTGTTAAATTGTGAATATGGTTTCTCTCCTTTTTAAAATGTTTTGGTCTTTTACTTCTGTCTCCTTGTGCCATCCACCTCTGTAGCACTTCACTTGTGAATTTGCTCCTAACTGTTAGATATAAACAGCACTCAACTGACAACAGATTGCATTTTCCCCTCATTGGTGAAAATGTATTCTGCCTTTTAACTGAAACTTGACAACTGTCTTGTTGTAACTGCTTGCAGGTGACACTGACCTTGCTTACTATGTAGCTGTCAAACTTAGTGTCTGACTTCTTGGATCCTAGTCCAAAACAATCCCATCTTAATACACTTTAAATAATCTATAGTGTCCATGTGCTACTTTGCACCATCACCACCACAAACGTCATAAAATGCACAACCTTTGTGCGATATGGTAATTATTGGCATTTACTGCATTGTGGGGATATTAGTAGAAAATGGTGTACATAGGAAAAGCACCTTCAGTGACACCTGGTAAATAATTTTAACTAAAATGGACCTGCTAATATCTTTAAATTATGCATCGGTTTCCTGAGTATAGACCATTAAACACAGCACTGACCTTTACCTGATAATAGGTGTGTAATTTCCATAATAGCACTGTAATGACACCGATTATGCTTCCCCGAGGCATACAAAAACTTACTTCCATATTACACAATTCTGTGTCGTTCTGGGGACAATACTGTACACGAATAGGTGTGTGACTGGAAATAGAAATGAACGTGCATAACTCAAAATGAGCAACAATTTAGTGTGCCGTCAGCTCTGGGCAGCTTGGACTTTGTATATATGTGCAAAAGACGAGCAGACATCTGGAACTTCTTGTCTCACTGAAAGATGAGAAACCAAATGTGACAGTAATTGTTGAAACACCTTCTTGTTGATATATATTTGGTAACAACTGTGCTCTGTTGTGTGGCATATGTGCCATTTGGTCTTCTCCAAACACATCACATTTCCTTCGGGATTAATAAACTATTCTGATTCTGATTTGGACAAGTGTGGAACAGAAACTTGGATATCTAGCCGTATCTCTGGGAATACTGCTTTAATCTGTTTCACCACTGACTGCAGGCACTAGTATTCTGCTTAAGTCACAGCTCAGTAAATTTGCTC
Source organism: Neolamprologus brichardi (assembly GCF_056152115.1). Lineage (NCBI taxonomy): Eukaryota > Metazoa > Chordata > Actinopteri > Cichliformes > Cichlidae > Neolamprologus > Neolamprologus brichardi. The sequence continues at coordinate 48,458,266 of NC_142110.1, read as the reverse complement.
GCAGCAGCAGTTTTGTAATTACGGTAAATGCTTTTGTTGCACTGGTTTTCATGACACCGCTGAGCCTGATGAATCTTGCTTTTCATCACAACAAACCTCATATATTAAGAAAAGGTCTAACAACGCACTGGTGACCAGAATGAGTGGATGCTTCTAATATACACTCACCAGACACTCCATTAGGTACAGTTTGCTAATATTGGGCTGGGCCCACTTTTACATTAAGAACTGTCTTAATTCTCTGTACTAATGATTCTGCAAAGTGTTGGAATGATTACTCTGAGATTTTGCTCTATATTTACGTGACAACATCACAGAGTTGCTGCAGATTTAATGGCTGCACATCCATAATGTGAATCTCCCACAGTAATCCAAAAATGCTGTATTAGATTTTGTTTTTCATCAGACCAGGCAATGACTCTACACAGTTCTGTTTTGTTGGGCCCATATGAGCCTTGGAATCATGTTCTTCTGTTGCTGTTGCCCATCTGCTTCAAGGTTTGACGTACTGTATTGACTAAGAGACACTCTTCTACATACTTTAGTTGTAGTGAGTGCTTATTTAAGGTGTTATTGCCTTCCTATCAGCTTGACGAAGGCTAGCTTCTCTCCTTTGACCTCTGGCAAAAGCAAGGGATTTTTGTCCAGGCAACTAGATATTTTCTCTTCATCAGACATTTCTCTGTAAAGCTGAGATGGTTGTACATCTAAAGTTCTCAGACCTATATTGCCATATTCACAGTCTCTTAAATCCTCTTTCTTCCACAGTCTGACACTCCAGCTGGTTAACTTGACCACACTGGGCACACTTAACTGGGCTGCGTTGTTGCCATGTGTTTGTTAGACTAGATATTTGCTTTAACTGGCAGGTGAGTGTAGATGATCGGTGTTTGTGCCAGATAAAACAGCTAAGGCTTGTGGAGCTGATTCCAGAAGGTTCGACCTTTGCTATAAAACTTGGCCTATGTTATTCATCCTTCTCCTGAAAGTCCAAGCCCATTTTGGAAAGTACAGCAACTATGTGTCATAGGAGTTTTTCTTTTCTTTCAACAATATGATCATCATTCATCAACACATGTATAAGGCATGTTTTCCTTTCTTATCTAAGCATGCCGTGCACTAGATACGTTTTAAATACAATAATTTCGCCCCGTGCGTTGTCACAGTTGGTTTCAATAGTAAAGTGTTATTACTCAAAAGCTCCACGGAATGACAATAGCATGACGGTGGGAGTGCTTATTAGACTGGGAGGGAGAAAGGGCTGCTGAAGTAAATTCGCACCGCCCAGACAGCACAAAAAAGTTTGGAAAGTCCAGGCATCGTTACATTGCTCAAAGCACCACATCCCCGCCCGTGGATTATAAACCTACTTTATTCGAGATAGACACCTACATAAAAGGTAAGTTTTGCTGTTTATAACTTTCTCTACTTCATCTTTGTAACTCTCTGTGATTCATTTCCTGAAAGTTTGTTGGGAAATGTCTGTGTCTAGATTCTAAAGCAATCCGGCTTCATGTCCGTTTAAAAACTATTTAATGCTCATGTTTTGGTCAAATAACGCTGTAAAGATGCCAAATGTTAGAATTGCGAAAACACGGAATTATGGGAGGCAGAAAGGCGCGTGCGTGTGTTAAAGTCAAACTACTTTCTGTATTAACGCAGTGCCTGATAAAATCCGCGCTTATTACTTTACTAATATGCACATCTGTGGATTTCAAAAAGCACGTTAGTCCATGGGTAAGTCATTTTCTCTCTTACGGCAAGATGTTGCGGGAAATAACGAATTAACGAGACATTTTGTTTTCCATTTGGAACTCCATAAACAGTTTACACAGGCTCTTCCTTTTACTCTATATGAATCATATAACAGGAGCAGTCTCCTTCTTATCTGATGCTGGCATTGTGGTATTATTTAAAGAAAACGGTGCCGTGGTGCTTCCTGAAACCGTCGGCCAGAAGCATAGTGACCACCAGATAACCTCTAGGTTCAGACCCTCATTGTGTGCCAGGAAGACGGGCAGAAACATGATGGGATTGTCTCATAAGGAAATTCCAGTCGTCATATGAGGAAGAAATGTAAGCAGCTGTCTCCACCAATAATATCATTACAATAATCATGTTAATAATAAATAATAATCACTATAATCGTGGTTGCTCAAGAGCAGAGACAAAACTCATGGCATAAGCTGTCCATCACACACATGTGGACACTTGGTTTGACATCGCACGCTGACTCTCAGAGGGACATGCTGGAAATTGGCAGTTAGTCAGAGCCTTATCAGCCATCACGTCTCCTCCTCTCCTCACCATTTCCCCAGCTTCCTACTTTCTGACCTTTCCACCTTTTTAAGACTGGAATTGTTCTGCTCTTCCTCTGTCACAGTCTTTTGCTGCTCTGCCACCAGACAAGCACACTTCAACCTCCGCCCGAGTGTCTTCACACCCCAGAGACTGAGATTCAGCTTTCTCCCAACACCTTAAACTTCAGCAGCAGAGATGGAGGATTGCGTGACACGGTTTGCCCTTCTTCTGTGCATCATCGCAACTACAGCCTTTGGTAAGTCTGCCTGCTGTTATAGAGCATTTTAGCAGTTCAGATCTGAAGTTAGTTTCCGTTCTTTCTTTTTTTCTTTCTTTCTGCAGCTTGATTTTATTAAATTGGGAAAAAGGAAAACATTATCATCCTAGTCAGCAGACACTAGCTTTAGAAAAAACCTCCAGGGACTGTTTCTGGCCTAAAGTTCAAGTGCAGATATTGATCGTCTCCTGTCTTGTGCTCTGACAATAATGTATTTTTTTTAGATGGAAATAAGTCTGAAGACAAAAAAAATACATGCAAAAAAGAACAAAACTCTTGAATTATGGTTGAATTTTACAAATCAAATGAAGAATTATACTGGTAACAAGGGAGCAAGTGTTGTTCCAAGTCAGCCAAAGCATTTGTTTGTCTAGTTTTTCATTTTTTTTTTTTAGTGCTAAAAAATATTTTCTTTAAATATTGTCCAGATTCAGGTAACAAGACGGCATGTGGATGCTAGATGGATTTTATGTGATCTTCCTCTGTTGTCCGCTCTGCCATTCCCTGCCTTGGCTGCATGTGGCTGCTCATATCGAATTCAAACCTGTAATCCCTGCAAGGTGGCAAAAGGATCAGAAACCCTCCCTATTTCCATAGGCCGTAATCCAGCTTCGCTCTCTTACCTCCAGTGATGCTTCAGGGTGTTTGCGTCACACTTCCCCACAGCAGCGTGGCATTTGAGGTGGTCACAGTTTAGGTGTTATTTTAATAAGGTTAAAAAATGTTATATATTTCACATTAAAACATTAGCAGGTAAAAGTGGATTAAAGTGCACATTTTTTTGTTACAGTCATCTTTCCCCCCCTCCAAATAAAAGATATGCTAATCTGAATATGAAAATGTTTCACTTTTAAAAACAAGAAATTATCAGTCTTTTATTATTAGCTTTAGGGAAACCTTTTATCCCAATCTGGCTGTTCTGAATTGTCAAGTGTTAAAAGCTACGAGCCTCAATTTAATAGCTGACTGTAAATGTAAAACACACATTTCCTCACTCGAAATGTCATAAAAGAACGCATAACACGCCCTGGTGTTATTTAATACAGCTTTAAAATTAACTGTCAGTTAAATGAGCTCGGGTGCTTGCATTTTTCAGTGCCATATACTTACATATGGAAAAAAACAAAACAAAAACGAAAACCTAACAAAACACTTAAGTGCCAAATAACCTTTTCCACACTCCAGCCCCATAAACATACAGCAGAAAAAATAAAGTGACATTTTCAGCTTGCTCTTTAAATAAAGCAAAGTAGCCGAGGCAAGCATACATCACTGTTAAAGCTATGCGCCAGAAAAACAAACCTATTCACTGAATTTGGCTTCAGTGCTGACCTGCTGTATGACAAATCACAATATTGCCACAAGTGCTAAACACCCTCTCAGCAGGGGTGCTGGTGGCAGAAATACAGAGGTATCTTTTGGCCAACTGGCAGACCTATGGAGAGCTGACCTTATGTAGCATCCACCGCAGGGGATCAGTCTCGCTGTCTGCTGGTGTAGTCTGTGAGGAGCTGTTTTGCTCAGTCCTAATTGCCTCTGTGACACATAGTTCTGTATTTGCTATTATTTTTTTCTTTCTTGAATGAGGCTCTGCAAATTTTCCTTTTTTTCCCTCCTTTCTTTTGCATCTGCTGCAGCAGCTTTAGAAGAAGACCCAGAGGGAGCTGTGCCACTATTTTCAGGCGACAAAGCGCTCTGATTCTCTGTACATCGTTTCTGCTTTAAGTTTATTTCTTTATTATGCAGCCAAGTACTGTCATATTATTTAACCCTTTTCTCTTATATAGTCTTCTGGGATTAATAATGCGTTCTTAAGTAAATCAAGCACAATCCTCAGCTGTGACATGCTGTACCCAGCGCCATAAAATCATATTTCCAGACAGATGATAGATACATAAATACATATACGAGTATATATTCCGTACACATTTGGAAACATCCACTGTGATTCGATGTCTGCGTGTTTAATCGAATCCAAGTAAACTTCAAGTCACTGTTGGAGAAGACACGATGCGAAGGCAACTGAAAAGAAGAGGTAAACAGAAAAAAGTAAATCAAAAATAGCCCGCAGCCTGCCACAAATCCCATGAAGCCCTTACCCAACTGCAAGAAATGGCATATTGTGTTTTGCTTCAGGTCAGTCTTGCTTTAGCTTTATTTAAGCTTTCCATATGTTTGACCCCCTGTCAGCTCCTTGAAATCAGACTCATGAAATCCTCGTGTGACGTTTAAAGCAGGGTTTTAATTTCAAACAGTTGTTAAGCTCAAAGTTAAAGCAAGCCTTATACTTCATGTATAGATCTTATTGGTATATTACACACTCTGAGCTACTACAGATGCACAATCTTGCAAAATGACCCAGTAAAACCCAGAGGATTATGTTTGTACCCTTAATTCTAAGAGTCATATACTTAACGTGTGCACCTAATTTCCTGAAATTGGAAACTTAATTGCTCCTTGGAGCTTCCCTTGGTCTTCTGTCATGTGTTCATTTACCTTTGGACAGATTATTAGCGTTAAAGCGTTAGCAGTAAAAAAAACTTGGAGGCTAGAGCTTTTTCCTTAATGTTCCTGCACGCTTATCAATTCACTGTTGGGCTGTCTGAGACCAAAGGACTGAAATATTCTTCCTATTACAATAGTACAGACAGTGTCTTTCATTAAAATGACACTATCTAACTAATCCGGCCAAATTTAGAGACTCTATAGATGATAATAAGGTGGATGCCTCGCAGCAGTCCCTGGGTAAATCAGTAAAACTGCAGTCATCTTGTTAAGCCCACCAGACTCCAGTTCTTTAGCTCTTACGCTGACTTGCTGGCTTCCTTTCTTAAAAACCCAGACATGACTTTTGTACTTACCCTGCAATTTGACAAACACGGATGAATTTGGTTCAGAGGACGTGTTTTCTTTAGCTCTGGATTATCTGAAAAGTCACCCTCTGCCTATGTCTTCCAGTGAAACGATCATCCGTTCTTTCATGTTACAGCATGATTATTAAAATTCTCTCTGTGTTGGGATCAGTCAGGCCTCTCTCTTTCTTGTTTGCAGCTCATCCATATTCTCTGGACGAGCTTCTGTCAGGCTCCAGTGAAACAGACAACATCACGCTGGTCTTAGTTTCACTACACTGTCTCCCTGTGAGGTCAATTGTGTTCAAAATGTTGCTGTTTGTTTTGAAGGTCTTACATGGTCCAAGCTACAGGTTTATCTCTGAGCGCCTCTGAAGCCGTGATGTGTCTGAATCCGTTTTAACTGTGGTATTTGCTTGTGTCAAGCTCATATAGACACTGTGATAGGTCTAATAAACATGCAGTTTCCCCTCAGTTTTCTAACTCTCTTTAAGTTTTCCTTTTGACTCTTTTTTGTGTAGTTTGT